>NW_024609857.1:56228137-56616942 GCF_016920785.2 Ixodes scapularis | reverse complement strand
GCACCACGTATAAAAAAAAAATGCATAAAGACGACTTATGCGCCAACCGCTCGTCAAGTGCTCGTTACGTCAGTTATAGGTTCTGGTAGCGGTCTAAACGGTCCTTTTCAGGGCCCCCATATTTTGCAAACGGAGCTGTGTTTTGAATGCGGCACCCCGTGTCTCTGTAAAAAGTTCACAGGAAAGACCCAGCAAAGGTATGTGGTCCCCAACTTGGATATCGGGTGTTATGATTCAAATAAAAATTGTTCTTGCTTATTTCGCGCCTGTGATCAAAATAAATGCCGCAGTTGCAGTCGTCCCCGCGGTGCTGTTGCTCGCCCATTCGCCGTCGGCGTGCCTCAGCTTCGTCGTCTTTGCTAGCGGCGCACCGGCGAAGCCGGCCTTTGATCCGAATAAATGCCGCCGTTGCAGTCGTCCCGCGGTGTTGTTGCTTGCTCGATCGCCGTCGGCGTGTCTCAGCTTCGTCGTCTTTGCTAGCGGCGCACCGGCGGAGGCGGTTGATCCGACACACCGCGTTCGGCTTTGGCTAGCAGACGGCGTTCGTAAAATGGCGTCAGCTGTTGCTGGCTTCACGCGGCGGTACCGTGCGTGCTTCTATTCATTCGGCGTTCGTTGCCATGGTGACGGCGAGGAAAGCAGACGAACTTTTTGATGCGGAAGAACGCTGCGGCGCAGCGACACCAGGTGCGTTCTAAGGCCCTTCCCGCATGCTTTTCAATGGGCGGAAGGCGAACAAAAAGAGTGTCGAAATAAGGACTTAACGCAGAAGGCTGCATTTCTCCAGCGCCTCATCATTTGACGAGCCTTGCACGAAAAGCATGTTTTTAGACCGGAGTTTGGAGATAGTTTTTTTTTACAACAACATGGGTCTAAAGTATTGATGTGCCGACATGGCATAAGGTAGAACCAAATTCACCCTTGTTTAGAAAAATTTCCAAATGCTCTGCTGTCTGAATTGAAGACAAGCCTTGCTGAAATTTCCTTCCAAGTTCGAAAGAGGACGACGAAGTTCAGTCCTAGAAGCGGTACGGAAGAATTTGAGCAGTGAAAGGCGGGCGGTACACTGGCAGCATGGTTGGCCAGCATGTAAGGAGTGTGTATAACACCATTATAAATTGAAAAACCTGTAATTCGGCTCCAGTGAAAATAGACCTATTAGTAAATTACCCAAGCATCGAGGAGAACGCTAGGAGTGTAATTCTACGGTCCGCACGCGCTGGCCTTCCTGTTATAAAAGATTCGAAGTAAATAATCATAATAAGGCTTTGACGAACGCGCGTTCAAGGCAAAACCTGTCTTAGACTTTTTGCTCATAGAACATCTACTACTGCAGACGCCGCACGTGCAATGCGTGTAACTACACTCATAGCATGCACCTCGGTGCTTGGGAAATTTCGAAAAAGGTCTATGGGGACGCTGTCTGCTTTTGTGTGCGATCAGTTACCGGCCGATTAAGTCAAGGCAATCCACTAGCCATGCCGACAACGGACCTTTTCCAAATACCGACGGCACCAGGCGGTGGCTGCACGAACTAAAAATCGAGGGAGTGACCTACCTGCGCTACCAATCGATAATGAGAGCTACGCTACCAGTTGCTTCGCTCTCTGAGCAGCGTCGCGTGCCCAACGCGACTTTAAAGAGGGAAATCCGTAGCGTCCACCCAAACGTCGTGTTTTTCTTTCCGTCCACTTTCTTTTTTTGTGTAACACAATTATATATATGCTGCAATTACGTGTTCTACTCGTCGATTTACAGCCTCATTCCGAATTTCCTCGATTTTTTCGTGCCGATTTCCACCGCTTGGCATCGGGCGCTCGCGCGTGCGCAGAACGCTTCTCGGAAAAGGTCCATTATCGCGTTCATTTAGGCTTAGGAATGGCCAGAATAAAAAGACTATCTATAAAAGATGCGGTGAGGTCATTGCACATGCTTAGCGATTTAAGTGAGGTAAGGCAAAGCGAAAGCCTCCTGAACCATTCATTGCTGACTAGCGTGCTGGATATTGCAGCTATACAACGACATATTAGTTGCAAAGCGAGCGACGCTCACTCACCGGGGCAGCGCCATGTTTCCCGTATCCCTACCGAGCCCAGTAGCGTGAATTCAAAATCCCTCTCCTAGGTTACGTACCTCTACGGCTAACTTTAGCCGCGGTCAGCGCTTAACCGCGCTTCGAGCAAACGGCTCCTGGTGACGAAACTGGAGCAGATCTTTCTAGTGAGATCGCTCAGATTCACGGCAAACTTTCAGAAGCGCTTGAAATGAAGCTGAACGTAGATATACTTGCGGGTATGAAGGGAACCGTGAACGCTCAGTGCAGGAATTCTCGCTGAAGTATGACGAAGTAATTGCCGAGATGAAGGTACAAATCCAGGAGATATTCTATCTGAAGAAGCATGGGGAAAAACTCGAGGTGGAAGTAAGGGGCCAAGAAATTGAGAAACTAAGACAAGAGATAAACGAACTAGAGCAATACAGCAGGCGGCAAACTTAGAAATCCACGGGTTGCCTTAGCATGTAAACGAAAATCTGTTCAACAAACTAAACCTACTGGCCAATGATCTCGACCTTCCACAGGTTTGTGAAATGGATGTCGATGCCATCCATCGACTCCTCTCTCGGACCGAACAGTCTGACAAGACTGCGCCCGTTCTTGTACGTTTCACATTCCGCCTAACAAGAGACACGTGGCTCGAAAAAAAGGGAGGACTCAGGAAAACTAAGTCAAAGTGTTTTCTAGATGAAAACCTCAAAGCACAATACAAGAAGCTCTTCTGGCAAATGAGTACCAAAGCAACGAAAATTTAAATAAATTGGCCTGGCAAAGGAATGGGAAAATGTTCATTCGCCGAGGCGCCGGCGACCGAGACATTAAAACTAGAACGGAGAAAGATCTGGAAATGAAACGCTAAATAGTTATTTTTTTTCTTTTACATAGTAATTTCATCTGTCATCCATCGACATGGCACTTTATGTTGTAAAAGGCAGTTATAACGAGTCCATATCTTTCAAACACTGTAGTGCTTTGCATGACAAGCCGTTTTCTCTACTGCATCTGAATGCTCGAAGTTTAAGGTATAAACAAGAAGCTGTTGAAACGTTTCTAAGTAACCTAGATCACAACTTCGATATCTTAGCTTTTACTAAGACCTGGTTTGCAATAACTCCGATATTGTTCATTTTCCAGTATACAGATGTACATCGATCGCTACCTCGAAAAAATAGGAGAGCAGGAGGCGTGCCGGTATTTGTGAAATAATGTCTACATTATGATGTGTCAGCCGAATACTCTGTCATAACGCCAGACTAGGAGTACTTTATGATCAAATATGGCAATAATGCACTGGTTGTCTTGTACAGGCCTTCTCAAGGCAGAATACCCATGTTTTTCAAATACCTTGAAGATAATCTAGAGTATCTTGTGCAGACTAATATACAAGTTGTTGTTTGTGGTGACTTTAATATATATGTGTTATCTCAGATCCAACTACGCAAACTCCTTGATACTCTGCATTCTTTTGGTCTGGAAAATGTAGTGAAAATAGCCACCAGGGTGACGGACGTGTCTGAAACAATGCTTGACTTGTGTTTTACTAGCTACCAAATGAACGAACTAGAGGCACGTGCACTAACTTATAGAATGATAAACGAACATTAACTCAATTTTTTCAGAGGTTAGTTTCTGAGACAAACTGGAACAACATTTTACAAATGGGTGACCAAACTGTAGCATACGACGCATTTATAACGACTGTGGAGGAACTTAAGGAGCCAACGTTTCATATAACGGAGTTCAAAAGAAACAGATAATCAAAGGAAACCCTGGATTGACGCCGCACTTCGCAAAAGAATACAGCGTTGTGATGAGCTTTACGGCTTATTCATAAGAACGACGTATCTGAACTATCTATCTGAATTTACAAAAGAGACGAACAAGTTATTTCGCGAGGTTAAGCAAGCACGAATCAATTATTATGAGAACAATTTTGCAGACATCTATAATAATTCTAGGAAAGTCTGGGATACTGTTGACACCCTTATGTAAAAAAAAAAGCTGTATTACGGAGCTTACTGTCGAAGGCATGTCCTTCACTGACACTACTCTTGCTGACAAATTTAACAAACACGATTTGGGGTCTGGTGCGTCGAGTAGAAATGCTTCGAACATTACTGATTACAAACGTTACATCACATCTAGCACATAAAGTTAGATTTTTAGGTTTCCAACGACGGAATTAGAAGTAAACAACTTAATACAAAAACTACAGAATAATAGTGATTGCGGTGAAAAAGCTAAACCTATAATATCAGTTGCCAACTTGATTAGCCAACCACTATCACATATATGTAACCTAGTCTTGAGCACAGGTGTATTACCAAGTAAATTAAAAATTGCTAGTGTACCAGTAATACTTACAGAAAGACGTGAAAATTATTTAAACCATTATAGACCAATTTCTGTTCTACCAGTTTTTTTTTTCCAAAAATTATGAACTTATCAATGAACAATTCTTAAAAAACTTTAAAAAAAAAATCTTAGAACAACAGTACGGCTTTTAGAAGCAAAAGATGGCGGAAATGACATTGTTAAGTATAAAAGATAAAATAATTGCTAATTTTGAACACCAACTGTGTAGAGTAGGGTATTCATTGACTAAAAAAAACGTTCCATTCAATTAAGCATGATATCCTATTGTGAAAACTTCATAAATGGGTTTTTAGAGAGAATTCGCTTAGCCTAATATATAATTAATTATTTATCTAATCGGTTGCAATATACAGACGAGTATAACGCGAAGTCAAATATAGGTAAAACAAAGTACGCGGTCTCCCGCAGGGCTCTATCCTTGGCCCGCTGTTATTTCAAGTATATATCAACGACATAACTAACGTACCGCTCTCTGAAGATATAATTCTTTACCCTGATGACACTAACATTTTTGTTTTCTCAGGAAAACCTAAAAGCGATTGAGCACCATACCGGTACGTGCCTCAGAAATGTATCATTATGGCTCATAGCAAATTAGCTAGAATTAAATACTAAAAAAAAGAAAACTAAGCATATTATTTTTAGACCACGCAATAAATGTGTCGAGCAAGAAATCCTCATACAATACCGTGGCGAAATTATTGAACGGGTTGTTTTGCACAAATTCCTTGGCGTTTTGTTTCACGAAAACTTAAGCTGGTCTTTTCATGTAGACAAACTAAGAGCCGAGATATCGCGCTCCGTTGGTCTTATCTGTAGAGTTAGACATTTATTGCCACGTTGAATAAAAAAGCAGTTATACTACGCATTGGTTCATTCTCGTTTTAACTACTGCCTACTTGTATGGTGAACAGCAACAAAAACAAATATAGACAGACTATACACACTGCAAAAGCAAGTCTTAGGTTTAACAGAAAATGCACTGTACGGGAGTCATACTGCTCCGCTTTTCAAAAAGCACCAGTTATTAACACTGCAAAATGTTTTTAAAAATAAATTATCTTTAATTATCTGTAATCCAATAAAGTCCGAACCAACAGCCTTTTTTCAACAGTACCTTTGGAGAGAACATGCTTACAATCTTAGATCCACAAACTACACAAGATAAAGTACGCACAAACTACGGCAACCAGAAACTATCTAACCACAAACCAATCCTTCTAAATGAGCATTCTGATCTGGCGGCTATAATCGAAGACAGTGCATCAATTCAGGCTTTAAAAAGAAACATGTATATGTACTTTCTGTCATAGCAGGAGTGTCTTCCTTCTCAGTTTTTTTCCTCTTTGGAGTGCAATGACCTGTGCTCTGTCATGTTTTATGCTTTTTTTTTTATCATGGCATGTTATTTCTTATTTTCTTGACCTTTATGTAGTGCTATCTCGTGTGCATTGTTATGTTTATAACTTCCAAATAGTTGCTTACGTCTCACAAGTTTTCCTTACTCTCCCTTCGTGTGTGCCACGATGAGTGATGTGCGATTGTGGGGGGGTTAACTCTTCGTCAGGCATTTTTATTGCCTTTTGCGGCGGCCCCCTAGGCAACCGTTGGATGTATTTTGTCTCAATAAAAACATTGAATTGAACTGAATTGAATTGAGGTTACACGTGACGGCACGAGGGTAAACTTTTTCCCGCTAAATTTAGCAGGGAAGGAGGAGGGGCATACCTTCCCCTCTTCCTCTTCAAGAGCTACGCTCTAATTCAGCGCTACGGACAATTGTTAACGTCTTTAATTTTTTTCTATATAAAACCGAAACTTTCAATCTACGCTTACCTCATCGTATTTGCGTACGTGCGTGTGCGTGCGTGCGCGTAAGTTCGTGCATCCGTGCTTGCGTCTGTGTGATTGGATGCGTCTAAGTTTGTGTTCGTTTACACGTGCCCGTGTGCGTTTGTCCGTTTTATTGAACTGCACCAGCACGAAGACCAATTGGGTGTTCGTGAACACTGTGCGTAACACTAATTGATGATGCTTATTATTATTATTGAAAATGCTAGCATAAAGTCCTATTGTTATTCCTGAACTCTGCAATGAACACTAACTGATTGATTGATAGATTGAGTGGTTGACTGATTGCGTTTTAATTTTGGAGGTCATGATTTGTGACAGATGCCAATCGGCAACTTCCGCAACTAGTGCGGGGAAGCTGAATTTGGTGTATAGGTCACGTGACATCAGGTCACGACTCACATGACGTCAATTTTCTCGCTAAATTTGGCGTGGAAACCTAATTTGTTTGTAGGTCTCACGATGGCAATTTTTCCGCTAAATCTAGAGAAACCAAGTTAGCGTACAAGTCGCGTTACATCAGGTCAGGTGACACCAATTTCCCCGCTAAAATTAGCGGGGAAACTGAATTGGTGCGTAGGTCAGTCCCGGAACGTTAATTTTCCCGCTAAATTTAGCGGGGAAATTGAACTGGTGTATAAGTCACGTGACATCAGGTCAAGTGACGTCAATTTCCCCGTTAAATTTAGCGGACGAAAATGAATTGGCATGTAGGTCACGTGCCATCATGTCATGTGAGGTCATTGTGACGTCATATGACGTCACATGCCACGGCTTCACGAAATGCGTCTTCACAAAATCCGGAGCAACTAACCAAAGAACGTTTCACGTTAAAAAGTAATTAACAATTTTTTGTTAAGTAGTCAACATACTGCGACCGTTATAATAATCCACCTGCTGAGCCCCACAAATATACACTAAAGACTGCATCTATCTATCTCTAATCTCACCTTTTTTAAAATTCTGTTGAGCTGCTAAAACAACAATAACACCCTGTATTTTGCGCAAATAACTGAGCACCCTTCTTACACCCTGCCAGCGTCCTAAACGATTTAGGCACCCTTCGCAGGTTATCTGGTAGGGTGCTCGCACCCACGCACCCTCTAGGGGTGCTAACCGTGCAAAAAAAGGGGTGCTAAATACCTAAATGAAAGGTGCTAAGCACACCCAAAGAGTGCTGTAGCACCCCTTGAGGGTGCAAAAGAATTCAGTGTGTATACTAAGGACAACCACATCAGAGGTCACGAGGCCTCTCTCGCTAGTTGTACACTGGTGAGACGTTCTCACAAAACTCTTGTGCAATTGGTAACTCGCGAGCGGGTCATAGAGGCCTTATTGGTCAATTCTACGCAAGCTGTGGGGCCACGTCCAATCAGCAGCCGAGAAAGCTATCGCTCTCACTTTGACCAGAATTTGACCTTTGCTGCTCGAAGCTGCGCTGTGTTCACACACCCTCCACCGATCCCCCATCCCAATACTTAGGACATAAAGTTAAGGCGCAAGATGTCCCCGACTCGCCTGAAAAACTCTTCGTGTAGCTCCTCCGGAGACTTGGTGGGTTCCTTGAAATCGAGCTCCGGGTCCGGGCTCTTGCCGAACCCGCGCAAGCTCTGAAACTCGTCCCCCATCCTAGAGGACAAAAACGAATTGTGTTTTGTGCATATTTAGACAGCGGGAAGTCAATCGGTCCTGGTTCGCGTGTGGTGTCTCGGCTGTAGATGAGAAATTCAACCAGTGCTGTACCACTGCCAGCCTGGGCTCTTTAAGGTAGATCGCGCAGCGATGATACACGACGTTCACGCTGTCAAGCGATGCGTCAATGAGTAAAATTGAAACTGTTGCGCCTTCACATCATACTCTCGCGAGTTTATCAATATCCATCACTGTATCTATTACCATGGCGGAAAAAAACGCAAAAATAACGGCGGTAAATAGCTTTACCCATCGTCATATGGTGGCATACTGTTGTCATTGTGTGAGATCGGCAATTAGAAGGCGCACACATTTTACGAAGGCGGTTTTTCTAAAGTAGAAGTAACTAACTTTAAAGAAGTATCATCAATCCACAAATTATATGTTACCGAAGAAAACTCTCCCTATTATATTTCAATGATTTTTTTAATAGAGAAACGTATAAACGCCGAAAGGGGTTTTTGATAACAACAGATACTTTTTTGGACACAGACGTGTTTCGGGAAGTTGTGCCTCAGAAACTATCTGTCGCTGTTGAAATTTCTATTAATGTCTATGTGTGGCAAAAAAAAAAAAAAAAAAAAGCGGACTTGGTATGTTAACACCTTCAGATACACTACTTACCATTTAGTCGTAAACCAGTGGTGATTACCTTCGTTTGCTCGAGTAGTGTTAATAATCTTACAACTTGCTCACTTTTTGTACCGTCCAGTAACTGACCACTTAGGAAAAGCAGGATCTGGCGAACCCCGATCATCTAAATATTGCTCCACAGCCAATTAGATTGCTGGGTTAGCGTATACACCAACTCAACTCTCCTACGTCACGCCGCGGTGGTGGCGCGCCGGACGCACTTCCGGTCTGAGGCGGTGGGCAGAAGTCGCCGTGCCAGACATGCATTCCAGCAGGGCCGTACCCAGAAAAAAATTTCGGGGGGGGGTTTCGTGGACAACGGCGGCCATTTTGAAAGTGTCTATTGTCTTATTTTCGCCTACGAATCATATGCATCGGTGGCATATAATGGAGAGTTGCAGCAAACCGGAGAACCGGTCCCGGTTTGGTATCCGGTAGCCGACCGGCGCCACTGCGCGTGCGCAGAGGTGGAGATTAAAATTGGCTGGCTGCAAGTGCACCGACCAGGGCCGTACCCAGAAAAAAATTTCGGGGGGGGGTCAGAACCCCCTAACCCCCCCCCCCCCCCCCCTGGTTACGGCCCTGCATTCCAGTGTTCCTTTGGAAGAAACGAGACAAAAAACCTGCCTTCTCGTCAAAATGCTGCGATGGGGGCTTTACAAAGAGAGTCTGGGAAGGTTTGAAGATCAGTTTTCATGTGTTTTTGCACCCTCCGTTCGTCCGAGAACGTCGATAGCAGCCGGGAAAAGGGCAAACCTGACGCTGTCGAACTACGATTGCGTGTGCGGCCCACAATTTGTGGTCGCCAGATGCATTTGCTTTGTTCCAACATGACCGAGAGAAAACCCCCAAGTTGTCCGGACCACCCACGGATTCAGTGCGTCTTCAAATTCACACGGCCGCCTGATCGTTCGAACTTTCGTCTGCTCTTTCAAAGTTGTCTGCTTTTTGTCGTCTGCTCGTTCAAACAAAAGCGGCCCGTAGACCAAACTTTGACCCGGTGATTGCAATAAGAAGTAATTGCAGGTCTCAAAAGACTTAAGTAGGCTCGGTGTAAGCAGTAGATACAAGATGTTGATCATTGGTACCGGTGGCCATCACCGACTTGTTACGCTTTGTCTGTTCCCGCTTCCGATTTTCAGTATCGACGTCGATCATCGCCGCTACCTTCTACACTTTTGCAGCACGAGAGTCGTCGCGACCGAAAATAGCTAGAAGAGTCTCATCATGGTTTTGTACGTCCATTCTGCGGCGGTCATGCAAATACATCTCCGCACGTCAAATTATTTATGCAAAGTTTAGCAGCGTAACGAGCCTTGATGATTTCGCTCAGGCGATTAAAGTGGTAAGACATTGCGATGAGGACGTAGAATCGACAACTCCAACGCGAAAAAGAGTATGCAGACTCACACAGACGCCGACAACGTGACATTCGAATGGTTTGTTGACGCGGGACGCGGTGCTTCTTGCCCGTACTCCATTGCGCGTGCGTTCCAACTGTCGTCTGCTCTTTCAAACTTGGCTGCTTTTTGTCGTCAGTTCGTTCAAACGACAGCGGCTCGTAAACCAAACATTGACCCGGTAATTGCGATAAGAACTAAGTGCAGGCCTCAAAACACTTTTGAAGGTTGGTTGGGGTAAGTCGGCTAAGTGTAAACAGATACAAGAAGTTCTTTATCATTGTTACCAGTGGCCATCACCGACTTGTAATGCCCGATTCTACTTGAGGTTTTCAGTATCGATGTCCACCATCTCAGCTACGGTCCACGCTTTTGCAGTCCGAGCGACGTCGCGACTGAAAATAGCGAGCAGAATCTCGACGTGGGAGTCAGGCTTTAGCGCCCATTCTGCGGCGTCCACGTGAAATGAATCGCCGCAAGTCACATTATTCACGCAAAGTTTTGCCTCGATAGTTTTGCTGAAGCCGCTCAAGTAGTCAGACATTGTTAGGAGGACGTAGAATTAACAATTCCAACGCGAAAAAGAGCACGGGGACTCCCACCGACGCCGGCAACAACGCAATTCAATGGTTTGTTTATGGGCGACGGCGGGCTTCTTGTCCACCATCCACGGCGCATGCGCGGCGCCGGTGACGTCCGCTAGGGGCGCTCCGGTTTGTTTGTAAACATGAGTTGGTGTATAAGTACGCCGGAGAACCAATCCCAAAGCAAGGAGCGAAAGCATAGTCACGTCCCGAAGCCACGAGCGATATACTATAGTGTAAGTTTAACAAAATCTAATTTTAATTTTGCCTTAAATTTAGGTGTGAATCACTCGCGTAAGAAAGGATGTAGAATCAATTTTTTTTTTTTGTATTTGATTTAATACTTGTCTCTGATCACCGATGATATTTTTATAACTAATTAAATTTTTTTACGGAATTTCCTCGAATGAAGATCACTTTTTTCATAAGATCAAAGTTATAGATAGTTAGACTTAATTTCATTGCGAAGAATACATAGAAAGGTTGAGAACAAAGCTTCGCAAAAGCAAAAAGAAATAAATAAAAAGAAATACGCGTTTGGTTATTAAAATAATGCATACAGAAGACTACCAGGTGCACTAATCACGCAAGGTGGGAACGTAATGGGTATTCATAAAGTTGCTTCGTAAAGTAGCACCCAATTTACCTTTGCCATCAAGCAATCATGGAATGCACCATTTATTTTATTTTAATTTTTAACTGGAGCTACATGAAATTTCTTGATTACTTTTGTTTCCTCGATATTGTAGAGACCCAATTATAGCCGCCATACGATATCCAAAACATCCTACAGAAGTGACTGTAAAGACTTTAATGAAACCGAGGTTCCTGCCCTCCTTTCTTTTCGACAGTAGAATCCGGCCACCTCTGCGGCTTGGAGCCATAGATTAAATTAAACGGGGGCTACGGTGAGCGCTCCTAAAGTTGCCGGAATGCCTACTTTCCCGCCGAGCACCCTTACAACCAATCGCTAAAATCCGCAGAGGGTGCACAGGTACCGTATGACGAAGCAGGGAAAATGTTATCACTAGGTGCGTGCGAAAAGTGGTCGCAAGAGAATAGTGCAGCCTCATCCCTTGCTTCAATATTGATAAGACAGCCAGTCGCCGTGGGCGCTGACCTGTTACTAAAGCCCCAATTGTTTTTTTTTTTCACTGCGCAGGTTTTAAATAACGTAATGCTATTCTATTTGGACATCCCATAAAATGGACCTCTCAGCTTGACGACATGGTCTATCGTTTGCTGCGCTCCAGTGATTGGCTCGTTGAATACTTCACGAAATGTTCCTTTGTACAACACCCCTCTCCCCCCCTCCCCCCCCCCCCCCCCCCCCCTTCCGGGTCCCCCCAGAAACAACATCTCGACGGATGCTCCGCCAGTGCTCACCCGTAGTCGTGGGAAAAGCCGAAGTCCCCGTACCACGGGGGCACATCCGAGCCGTCTTCGGAGGGCTTGTGCTCGACGATCGCGTTGTCCTCCTCGCTGCCCGACTCGTCTTCCTTGCCGCCACCGCCGAAGAACGAGAAACCGCTGGCTCTGGGCAGGGCTCCCAGGCACAGCAACAGCAGGAACGTCGGCGCCCTCAGGGACGGCAGCATGTTAACTGCACGGTCCCCGCTGCGGTTCCAGCTTTGGCGCTCAGTGAAGGTACAAGAAACAAGCAACTTGGAATGAACGTGCGCTCACCAAGTTTACGAAAAATTTAATTAGTTTCACTGAGGTTTCAGCAGCGAGAAGATAGATTGCCTTAAAATGGTATTTGATGTCTCGACTGTAGAGGGAATAATCGGCCAGTTTAGTCGACCATGAGCTCTAACTTCGATCTTTGGTAAAAAAGTCGGCGAAAATATCGACAACATTGCCGAATGTTCAGCCTAAAGCCCCTGGTCTTACATGGGGTGTAGGTGAAATATTTGTTGCCGAACGCTGCCCACAAATGTCAGTGGCTACTGAAACTCCCTAGGATTAATGAACATAAAGTTAGGGCGCAAACGAGTTGGTGATGGGAGAACATAATAGACTAAAACCTTGAGACTAGAAAGAACGAGGGACGACCCGACACAAAGGTCTTCGGTGTCGTGTCGTTCCTCGTTCTTCCTATAGCCTCGATGTTTTTGTGTGTTGTTTTCCTAGAATCGCCCCTTTTTTAATTTTTTGGGTATGAATACATGAGGTGAGCCCGGGGACCTCTCCAAGCCTAATTAACTTATCGGTAAAATGAATCTCGGTACGGCGTCGGCTGCCATTGTGATACCCTGCGCTGTAGAAACCACAAGTCCAGAAATCGTGATACCCTGCCCTCTAGAAACCATAAGTCCATAGTCCAGAAAAAAAAAGGAGCAGTAAAGAAATGAAACTAATTTGAATGAAGTGAGGAATGCCTCAGTTTCTGATCCAGTCTTTAAAGGGTGTACAAAAAAAGTCAAACCTTCTGAAAGGCGTCAAAGGCACAGATGATGTAAACGACTTAAGGGAGACATGGTTTTCGGAAATTTATACATATACGTTGTGTAACATTTTTTAACTAGACAACATGGCCTGAACTAAACATTAGCATGTATCAACCTGCACGACATTAGTAGCACCTCTACTTCATCTCAACCGGATTACATAGCATCTCGTGTTGAGCTAAAATGAAAATAAAATAAAAGGCAGCTGTGCTTTTAGGAAGTTCCGTTTGGTGCCGACGGCGTCGTGGAACACGTTTACAGGGTCTTACCAGCGTTTCACAGGAGGCAATCAGTGTCCCGAGAGAAAATGAGAAACAAAAAGCCTCACCTGTAGACTTTGACGCAATGGAGAGCCGTCACCGCGTCTGCGACGTCGGTCCTACCGACAGTGACGACGAGTGCTGAAACCTGGAAACAATCGACCGATCGAAAACCCTTTAAAAGAAAGGTAAAAATAAAAAGACGACGACGCCGTGTTCGCAATTGACCGAGAGTCCTGCGACGCCATTATGGTGTGGGTTGTCGTCGCGGTCACCGTCGACAGAACCAGCGCGCATCGATCGGCAGATCCGACAAACTTGGCGCGCGATCGTGCTGCATGCATGCATGCATATATCTATGCATGCAGAAATAGATTCTAACGACCTGAAAATAAGGTATCGCAACGCCGACAAAAACAAGCAGACACGTCATATTTTCGTTTTAGTTTCGTATATCGACCAGGACGATATGTAAGATCGAACTTTAACTATCCGGAGCACAAGTTCGTCTGCTTCTTTCACGGGGGTTGTGATTATGTCAGACTGCCGAGCTTTTATTGGCTGATTGAAAACAAAAAAGTGGGTAGACATGAAGACATCTAGCATTAAGGTCTACCCACTATCCTTTCAATTAAAGTCAGTCAACGCTCGCAAGAAGCTTTGACTGCGCAAGAAGCCTGCGCAAGAAGCAGTCGTCTTATTCCCCTCGTAGTCACTGACAGCCTGAGAAGCGCAGTATGTGGTTTAGAATGTTCATGCTTCTCGCTTCGTGATTGGTTGTTCCGCGTTCTTAATGGCTAATGCCGCAATCTGATTGGCTATAAGCGATAATAAGATGGTCGGGGGTCGCCATGCCCTGCCCTCCTGAAGCTGTCAGTGCACCATACAAAACTATCGTGCGTAATTTAATCAAACAGGTCCCGCACCGTTTACAATAGTCACTGTCCGTTCCTAAAATTGTGAGTGACTTTAGCGAGACCCCCGTGATTATCATTTCCCCTCGGCGAACGCGTGTAGCTAATCACACAGGTACACAGAAAGGTGACCGATCACTTATGAAAGAAGTATTGTAGCTAATCATTGAGGTTCACGAAAGAAATGTGGTAAAGTCACATATGAAGGAGCAGTGAATCATTTTTCCATAAACATTTCATTTCATTTCTTTATTTTCTCTTAGGGCCCCGTAGGCATTACATGCAGGAGTAAGTTTTAACAAAAAAAATATATGAGTATACACTCTAATAAATCCCTGCGCGTCAACTTACCCGCAAAACACTGAAAGAGTCAATCTGTGCAATCTACAAAATCAGCTCAGCGAATGATGAGGCGGAACATCCGTTCAGACCTAAAAATGAAGTCTGCCCTGTGGCATTACGCAGTGTATCAACGAACAAGCCAAAAAACAAAAAAAAAATGTAAGGAACAACAAACAAATTAGTAATCGCAATTTTAAAATCAGCAGAATCAATTATTAGACTATAGGCGCGAGAAGGCGATTCCAATCTTTTGAGGTTTGGGGAAGAGAAGAGGCATGAAAAGAGGAGCTGCTAAAATAGGGGATGCCTACCTTTAACCGGTGATTTGTTCGTGATGGGGGGGGGGGGGGGGGGGGGGGGGCGACGCGTAAGATGGTTCTATAAACAATGTCTCACAAAGTGTGGGATTAGAGTGATAAGTCCTGTGAAAAAGACAAGCGAGATCATTTGCTACAAAAGGAGGGGTTAGGTAAGGATAAAGATGGGCGGGGCGCTGGCTGTGCGATGATAGTTTGAAAGAATGAAACGAGCGAAACGATTATGAATGGACTCAACAAAAGATGCAAGGATGATACCGGGTTCCCAGATAGCGGCTGCATATTCCGGTTTAGAGCGAACTTAATTCTTGTATAAAAAACTTTAGATCAGGGGTGGCCAGTGTGACTTGGAGTTAGAGCCGCCGGACAAAGCTACAAAAATTCACAGAACCACAGGGGAAAAAGAAAAGGGGGCGCTACTTTTAACAAAAACGATATGGAGGGAACAGCCCTTCCAAAAGGAACAAGTATAATTGTCGAGTACAAGTAACACCAGGAAGCAGAACGTCTCTTCAACCAGGAAGGAAAAATTTATGCATGATTCGCTAGTCATTTACTGCCTCTGACGCCCGTTATGCGTTATATGGTACGGAAGTATTTCTGGAACTTTAAAGAAAACAGGGTTACTGGACACACATATGTGTCGAAAAGCAGTTAAGCTGCATGTACGTGGTGTAGTAGAAAGCTGCCAAGACCTGTGAGTTTTATATATATATATATATATACAGGGTGTTTTTTTTTATTCTTACACATTTGTTTGAAAAAAACGTGAAAGCTACAATAAGGCAGTTTGTGCAGGTGAGTTATACGGCCAGGCGGACATTATGTGGCTGGCTAATCTTTGCGATAAGTCGGCTAATTAATTAAATTTCGTTAATTAACTTTTTATTTACTTAAAATAATCAAATGGTTTCAATTAGAAAATTGCTGAGCATCACCGAAAACCCCTAAATCAACTATTTTTAGCAGGATATAACTCCGGGGCAGCATTTTACGGCGTTCTGTAAAAACGCTCCATTTGGACGCATTTCTATATTTCGGTTTCTTATCGGAGCGCATCTACGTGCCCGCGATCCTGCTCCCCGGTGGTCGCGACGCGAAGCCACCTCCTCGCCTCCCTCGTAGAATGGAGGGAAGTGCGGCGCACGTGTGTTCCGCGTCTCAGCCACTGGGGAGCAGGACCGCGGGCGCGGTGATGCGCTCCGATAAGAAACCGAAATCTAGAAATGTGTCCAAATGGAGCGTTTTTACAGAACGCCGTAAAATGCTTCCCCGGCGTTATATCCTTACGCAAATAGTTGATTTAGTGGTTTTCGATGATGCTCTACAAGTTTCTAATTAAAACCATATGTTTATTTCCACTAATGAAAAAGTTAATTAACAAATTTTATTTAATTAGCCGACTTATCGCAAAAATTAGCAACCTACATAATGTCCGCCTGACCGTATAACCCACCTGCACAAACCGCAGTAGTGTAGCTTTCACGTTTTTTTTTAAACAAATGTGTAAGAATAAAAAAAAACACCTATATATATATATATATATATAATTCTTTTAATCTGCACAGACAACTTTTTACACGCTTGAAGGTGTAATGGTACTCAAAACACCTTCTAACGCCCTCATTTTAACATGAAGGGTGTTAGAAGGGTGTCCTACACAATTAAAACACCCTCTTTACACCTTTAAATTATGAAAGGGTGAAAGAAGGGTGTTAAGAGGGTACAAGAAAGGGGTTCAGTGATGACAGCCGGTAGGGGGAAGGGTGTGTGGAGTTTGGTTCTTGAAAACAATGGAGAGCAGTTTCACATTAATGCCGACTGCGGCCTACACTACGATCCGATGAAGCTAATAAATAAGAGTGCTGTCATGGCGCTCGTCATATTTGTGCGTTTGCAATCACCGGCTGGACGAATCAGGCACAGCGAACCTTTCTCTGCTTGATTGGTCTAGCCGGCGACAGCAAAAACATGAAGACGTAGTGCCATGATAATGCACTTTTGGTTCTACTTGATTAGCTTCACGGGATCGTGGTGTTGTGTAAGAGATGACCGATACTGCGGGTTCACCCTACGCTTAGGAATTCGGAGCAAACAGATCAGGCTGCTTTCCTTTCAGCATTATATTATATTCATAATGTTCGTTGGTGTGCTTGCTCGCGATTGCAGGATTACCGTTCCCGTCGTTGGCTGCTGACTCGCAGGTGTCCCCAGCAGGTATCCTCTCCGTGTTCCTTGACTGCCGTTATCCCTTTCGGAGCTTTCCCTGCATTCGACATGTCCGCATCTCTCGTCCTTCGGTACTCAGCTGCCCCTCTCTTCCCCTACATCTCCATAAATAGAAGGCCCCATTGTTTAGCTCTCCCCCTTCCCCATTGTTCTCTCTCTCCGGAGTCCCGGTGAGCCGATGTTTGTATACCTTTGACTCCAAGCTGCGGTCGTTCAGCAGGAAACGCCACGAGGCGAGGGCAGCGAGACCAAGTCTCAAGGGCTCGGTGGCGCCGCACTGTTGCTCCGTGCGGGCACTTGTGGCCGACTGTTCAGGTGAATTCGAGCCGGGTCTAGTCCGCCAGTGTGAATCTCACCGTTGGCTGTGGTCGGGCGTAATACTGAACTGAGTATAACGTTCTCGAAACCTAAAATGTCAACGTTACGTGTACGCCCTGTTTCACGGGCATAAAAGCTTGCCAGGATGACCCACATCTAAATGTACTATATTGGCCCACGAGCATACACGGGTAAATTACTTCCAAAATGTAATTTAATTACAATTACTTGGCTTCAAAAGTAGTTTAACTACAATTACAATTACTATTGCGTGAAACGTAATTAATTACAATTACAAATCACTTTTAAAAGTAATGCAAGTACTTTACAATTACTTATTTCTGAGAGTGACCCGACTTGCGCCATATAACTTTAAACGAGTTGTATAGAACGCAGCTTATTTGTTCATTCCTTGCCCCAATGTTTGAGGAAGCTTAAGGATCGCTGCATAAATGTCACGTATTCTACTTCCCTTTTATGAATGTCGTGAAATTCATGATAGAAATTAACGGTCTGGGGAAATGAAGTACTACGTTCTTATATTTTTAATAAATAATAATAAATTAGTTCATACGCTGGAAGACGCCAGGTCGCCAAAGAAAATAATTGAGTTGACAGACTTTTGTTAGCCAGGCAAATAAGAATGCGACAATTAGTCTTATATGAATATTTTACCAGTGTTAATATAAAAAGAAAACCCACATGGCGCTAATACGACCGCATTCACATACACACATGGTATTGTAAATTGTTTACATTGAGTTGAAATTATAATGGCTCAGAAATACATAAAAACCGAATCGAGGCTCTTGAATCATTGGCGTCAATATTCACGGGTGCGAGGTCAGTCTCCAAAATGCTTATGCAAATAATATCCGAAATAAAACCAACAGGAAATAAACTTGAACATAATACAAATATGCGACAGTACTGGAAGAGGGGCGTAAAATACTGGCAAAAAAGAAAGCCAAATAACTTCATACACAATTATAATTTACAACCTCAGCTAAAAGCTGAAGCTTAATTTTTTTCTTTTTTTCAGTATTTTGGCATGTTTACGCTATTGTTCCCTACTTGCACCGCAGACGGCGCTACACGGCGCCGTTGAGGTAGGCTCCAAAGAGGAGCCCCTCAACAGCCCGCAGTGTAAGCAACAAAACGATAAACAGTGCGAGGCTATTTATGTTCTGTGTGTGTGTGAGTGCGTGTCTGTGCGCGAGTGTTTCACCGAGAGCTAGGCCGCTTGTGCGAGCGCTGAGGCTTTCAGAGAGGTTCTGTCGGCGCCACAAAGTTTTTCCAAAATAATTGTAATTCTGCCTGAAATTTCTTAATTACTGACGCTAGAAAGTAATTAAATCACAATTCCATTTCCTTCGAGCCGAAAGTCATTAATTAAAATTGCAAATTAACAAGAAAAGTAATTAAATAAAATAATTCAAATACTGTGATTGAATTCCTACCCAAGTATGCCCACGTGCCCTTTTACAAGGAAGTCCGAGTTTGCCCACACCAGGTGATGGCACTGCGCATGCGCAAAAATTAGATTCGCTGAAGATAAATTGTCAGCGCATCCGCTCTGTGGACAGCGACGCTTCCGCAGCGGTGTGACGTCACCGCTGCGGAATATAGATTTGTATAAATCTATAATCTGTATAAATATAGATTTAGTAATAAATGAAATGAACGAGTGATGCAGGTTCACTTAGTCATGGTGCATACTTATAGGATTGTGTATAAATTTCCATGGGTGAAATGCCACGTTACTTGTTTCTGAGCTAAAAAAAATCGCTCACTGATTTTTAGATAGGAGAAAATCCATATTCCTATTCACGAATTTTAAACAAAGCGTCTTCTAAAACGAGACACTGGAATATTAACTTGTCACAAGTATTGTATTTTCCGAAAAATGAATTGTATATTACAACCTTAATTAAACTCAAAATGATTTACCTGAAAAACAGCAGACATTTCAGTAAGATTGGCAGCAAATATTTTCAGGTAACATTTCTACAGTGTGCTGTATTATAACATAGACGATTAAACATTTTAAACTAACAACAATATAGTTCAGTAAAATAACACAAAGATGTGCCGATTTGGGGTGCTACCACATGAATCTCCTGAAAGCACGGACAGCTTCAGAAACGCAGGGAGTGACTTCCATGTTCAGGCTTTTAACTTTATGATTCGTTCTTCGGCGTAGTTATACCGGAAAATGTCGGAGCGATAATATCATGCAAATATTATTTAGAAACACCTCACTATTATTTCGAAGACCACATATAGATCAACCCCCCCCCCCCCCCCCCCCAAAAAAAAAAAGGGGGGGGGGTTCTCCCCTATTATGATTTATTATGTACTGAACAACGCGATTTGTAGTCACTTGTCAACGCTTTTAAATTATTTTTATCGCGGAAAACAAAAATCGTTTAGATTGTTGATTATAGACTGGTGCAATCCCTTACATCTCATGGTTGTTAAACCACCCAGGCGAAAGCTTAAAACAGAAAATCCTTAATACAAGCCGTCGGCTTAGTTACCAGTGTTATGCCACTTAAATAACGGAAAGGCAGCATTTAAATTAGCAAAATTAAAACCGCTTTAAAACGGTTTAAGTAGAAAGAAAAAGAGCACACAGTCCCCCTTTCTCTTATCTTTCGTTTTATCAAACTTAAAAAAAAAAATTATATTAAAAACAAATTTGATGAAACGCAAAGCAAGATAAATGCAAACGAGACCCAACTTATGATACCAGAAACGAAACTGCAACAAATCTTTCTAGAAAGGGCAGGCGCAAGTTGTAACCTATCCCCGTTCGTAATAAAGGGCCCTGAAAAGGAAAAAAAAAAAAAAGTTTTTTTAAACAATATGGTGGGGACACGCGTGTCAAAAAATACATTAAAAATTGTTTACAGCAATATTGATGGCGATGGAGAGATTTATTTGAAATTCTGCGCGCGAAGTCCATGACATCACGGGTCATTCCGGAATGACCATCTCGGTCTTGAAGGCGAAGCAGATCCACCTCTCCTGCACGCACCCGAAATGCGGAGAGGAAAAGAAATGGAAAGGAGGAGACTGCCAACTAAATCGCGTTTCGCACCGTCAATGTCGCTCTAATTTATTATTTTTTTTTGGACACGGGTGTTTTAATTAGACTTAAAAAAGCCGTTTACAACTCTCTGTAACGACGAATTAGAGCGCGGCTCTTGAGGAGGAGGAGGGAAGGGTACTTAGGGGAGGGTCATGTATACTCCTCCTCCCCCTCCTCACCTCCTTATAGTGTCTGCTACTACTCCCTCCAAGCGGCGTCGCCGTCGCCGTCGGCGCAACCGTGAGGTCATGTGACCCTCGTGACCTCACGGGGGTCACGTGACCCTCCTAAGGTCACGTGATCCCCAGGACCCCCTCGGGAGGGTCACGAGGACGTTTCGGCACGGTGCCGAAACGTCGCCGCGGCTACGCCGACGGTGACGCCGACGGTGACGGCGACGCCGCTCAAGCCAGAAACGGGCGTCTAAAAGCTGCGCTCTAAAAACTCTTTTTTTTAAGGGCCCTTTAAAGATGGCTGCTTTCGGTTACTGCCAGAACTGCGACCGGGGACGCTTCCACGTGAGGACGCGATTACAGGTGAGAATACTTCGGCAGCAGGCTTGTACAACAATATCTGTCCGGTAGTTCAGTAAGTGGCTATTGGTACCGCTTTCACAGTATTCGACTCGCTTAACGCTTAAATGCGGTGGTAACGAGTGTTATAACCGGCTGGCCGACTTCAGCTTTCTCTTTGCAACAGGTTTTCTGATATTCTCTGCTTAAACACAAAGGACTCCCGACCAGGCGATAGGTCAACGCCTCGGTAGAGTCTTGCCGATGAAGGGGAGACCCACAGCTTTGCAACAAAACGAATTTTAATACTACAAGAAAATAAAAACTGCGAAAACAACAGGATTCTAACGCACTTTACCCGGCCGGTGCACGGGCGGCGAAAATAAAAACACTCAACACACAACGAATTAGTCAAAAAACAGTCTACAGCTTAGTACAATGCGTTAACCATCTCTTACGCGGAAACTTCCCCGAACATGGAAAAAATAACAACTGCGGAGCCTAAATGTTATCAAATAATAAATCGGACACTCGTGAGAATAAAAACCAGGTACGGAAATACCGCTACCTTAATTACAAAAAAAAAAAAAAAAAGCGTGTGGAGGGGAAATCTCGTCTCACAGTGTCCGGGAGTGACGGTCTTGCGAGGCGCTGTCCGAAGGGGGAAGGAATGGTCCCGGTGGTACCACGGTGGGTTGGGCGGCTTCAAGTGGCCACACAATCACACACACACACACACTTCATCGTCGAAGTCTTCCCCAGTCCGGACCTGGCCCGCTACCGTTGAGCTCCACGGACTCGACGCTTCGACTCCCCGTCTGTTGCTTCCGAGTTTCCCGCTCACACTGCTCGCCTTTGGCCCAAAAACTCCCCCTCAACGGGCCCCCACATTCCAGCACGCAGGCGTGGAAAACAAAACAAAAATAAACCAAACTCCAGGACGCTGGCCCGCTCGTCTCTTCATCCTCCCCCAAAGGCAACATCGCTTCGTTTTCGTGGAAGCTGGGTCCCAGCCCTCACACCCCGCGAATTTCTTGAAAGGACGCGGCCAGCCCGGGAGAATGGATAACGTAGCACAGACGGATTTTGTGGCATGAATAATGTAACACAGCCGGATTTTGTGACACTCTTTCGAGCCATAACTGCTAAATCTACCTTAGAGTGACAATAGTGCTACTGATATTTTTTTTTTCTTTTGCTTTCACGCCGGCGCTTTTTTTTTTTCTCGCGACCTGTTGAAACTAAACAATCTGGAAACATGATTGTTTCATTAGTCACCTTGAGCATCAAGCTTGAGCGGAGTTTTCTTGTTTTTACGTCATAAGCTTAAGCATCCATCCGAATGTGTATATTGCTTTCGCGTCGTCGTTGTTTAACTATTTTATTAACATTATCAGCACCAGTTCTTAAGTTGTCTTCGCTTGACAACAAATTTGGCGCAAAAAAACGAGTACAAAAGATGTACAGAAACACGGCGACGTTTTTGTGTACCTTTCTTGACCTTGTCTTCTGCGCTGAATGCTGTCATGAATTGCCGACTAACCCAATTATTAGGCATTGTCTTCGCTTCCAGCCATATAATTTTTATACTTTTATTTCGAAGTGAAGGTTTGTAGAAGCACGGCGTTTCTTGATATGATGTGCGTGGCAAATGTTATCTTGCAGTAGGTATGGCGAACTCTACATACTTTGTAATTTTTCGCGGAGTCGTGATAACGCGCCAGCCTCGTGTTTTCAACTTTCAGCATGTTACATAATTCAAAAACGAATAAACAAGTCGAGCAAGTATACCTGGGCCTTGCTTTTGCTACTGTGATTGATATGAAGATATAAAATAATAATTAGAAGATCTAGACCACTTTAGAGCACTAACCAAAGTAAAGGAATGCATTTCTTACCAAGACCTAATAGTAAACATTGTTCAAGGTGTTTTGCATTGAGTATAACGGACCTTACCTTTGTTTCTTTTTGCTATGGACCGAGTCTTTCTGCTGCAAATATGGCTGTTAGGATTGCTTTATCTATCATAATATATGTTGTTTCAATCTCACAAGTTACTGTGCTTCTGTGGTTTTGACGTTCTATGTTGGCGTCCGGAAGGCAGAGAGTATATGGTTAAAAACCTGGAGGGTTCCTTTTGTGGAGCCTTTGGGGCCATTGATTCAATTGTACTGTGGCATAAAACCCCATTACTTCCTTTCTATATCAGATGCATTCCCGACCGAGCAGAAACTGACGTTGATTATACGGATGCTCATGTAAGTACTGTAAGGGTTCTGGGAAAGACGGCTGGTTTCTCGATCGGCCGGGCGACGGTCGTCTTGTCCGGCGGCGTGTATGATGCTCCCTCCCCGGTCGTTTTGTGTAGTTTTATTTTTCTAGCGGGAGACCGCGTGGGCCTTTCTGCCGTCGCGGCCCCCCCTGGAAAGCGTCTTCCTGTGTCTCCCCCATCGGTGTGACCCCTCGGGAAGAGTTGTTTTTTATTTTGAATCTGGAGGCTTGCGCATTCTTGGGTTTCAACCTGGGGGTTCCGGAGAGGCGCCGCTATGTCTGCAACGGGATGCACGGGCGAAGTTACGGAGCTGGCGGCTGTAGTCCGTTGGCAAGTTAACGAATGTGTATCGACGCCCTTGCCAACTATTGGACGGTGGATATCACGTGGCTCCAGCAAAGCTTTGAAATTATAGGTTGATCCTCTCCCGAGAGCGAGGGGGTCAGCGTCTTCAAAAGTCCGTGACGGGGGAGAGAAAAGCCCCTTTCTGGCTTGGACTTGGACTAATTTGGAGGACGGCGATTCCCTTTGCTTTGTATATACTGTGTACAATAGCTCGTCACGTCTAAATAACCAGTTTAGACGAAGTCCTCCCGCATCTGTCGCACTCTTCTGATCACCCACCGAACAAGGCTCATCAAACGATTGGCCCCGCAAGACACCGCCGGGCAGTCATCATCTATTCAACCAAGGGAAGAAAGAACCTTTACTAGTACACTCAAGCCAAAAAGTCTCCATGTCTATGGTTTTGAAGTCCACCTTTTATAACAATCATGCAGCGGCAGTTATTGTAGCAAACCTACCTTGGGGGGGAGGGAGGGGGAGGGGGGGGGGGGGTCTTCAAGGGTGTTGATGGCAGGTTGACTTAATATTTTAGGAATACATTAGAAACAGTTTATTTGTGTTGCTGTCTGTGACATTTTGATGCTGTACGAATAACAGGAGTCCCACAGTGGTATTCTTTATTGCCGTATTTGTCTGGGTTACTTTTTTGTGTAACAACCGGGTCAATCAAATGAATGGCTGTACAGGAACATTATCGCAGTCTCAGAACATTTGGAGGCAAACAGCTAGTGACATACTGCTACTGTGCAGGGCTCTTGCTAACTAACAGGCTTGTGTTCCTGTTACTATTTGGGTGCATGTTATAAGATGGGGTATCGAAACACGCAGAATATTTATTAGCAACATTTTACATACTCGCCTGGCACTTGATATCGACTCTGTCATGAAACTATCTGAAAAATACACATGAAAGTGCTTGTCCTAAAATTAAGCCGCACTGCTGCTTTTCACTTGTATGTATGCTATCACAAAAATGAAAGCCCCTTTACAAAGAGGCTAAACATTGGTTTGGTTTCTGTTTTGGTTTGTTTCAGATGCACCTGAAACACAGCGTTGATGTCTAAAGCAGTTGAACGAACATTCAACGGAGGGACAGTAGGATGGACTCAAAGTTGGCGTGGCTGGCAGCCCGCAGCTTTTGGGAACCAAAAGACCTGCACATCAGGAGCATTGCACGGACGCCTTCTCTCCTTTTTCTCCAGGATGGACCCCAAGGCAACCCGGACCTGATATGCAGTAGCGCGGAGGAATGGCAAATTGGTTGACTTACATTTCACCCCACTCCAGATAAGTGTAGACTTTGATACCATAAGGCTGGGTTGTAAGTATTCATCGCAACACATTACCTATGCTGTTGCAGTAAAAATAAAAACTTACTTCATACTTGTATATTGAAGCAGGTTAAGAATTCTTGCAATTTTAAATTAATGAAAATCACCGAAGTGACTTATGCGTGTATGAGCTGCTCGCAATGACTACCCGAATTCAGCCAAGCAAAGCCGGAAGTTCCTTTTTCATTTAGAAGAAAACAAATATTCATCTTTTCGTTTTCACGGGTAAAAACATGACATGAGATTTATGCATGCACCATTGCAGGCTGGTAAACTACCATAGTCTGGGACCAAATTGGAAGCCGTATCATTCTGAGAAGATGGTCCTGGCATTTCAACATAACTCGGCAATATTGACAGGATGGTACGTACAATGTAAAAACTCTGTTCATTTTTCATGTTACCTGGGAGTTTTGGTGGATATAGAGCTGGCTTCTCTGATGCCGTCTAAATTGTTTATAGGATAATATACAAAATATGCAAACTAAACTCTTGTATATTGTAAAGAATATAATCTTCACAAATCACCTGCAATGGCGAGCAAAAGGTTCCGCGAACATCTGGACGCTGTGAATATTCATATATTCAGAGCATTTGCAGCCTAGTATCAGAGTATAAAATTATTTATGCTGAGATAGTCATAAATAAAAGGGGCTTTTGGGATCTAAATATGCTTCTTTAGCTAAACTTTAGCTTTAGCTAAAAAGTGGTTATTCATTGGCTCCCATAGCTGTGTGCTCGACAGCTGAGCGCGTGCTGAGGGCGGGCTTTCACAGTTCATTTGCAACGTGCATTCCGCACTGTCAAGAATGCCGGTCTTAGCAGCCTATTAATGTGAGCTCGTTCTAAGTATGCGCTCTAAACATCACCCCCAAATATGGCGTCCAGTGAATACCCTCTATAGAGCCTTTCCCTCCTGTTCGTTCACCTGCCCCGTAGTCCTTACCGTCACTTCCGTGTTTCTTTTACCTTTTTTTTTTCTTTCCTCTATTTCTCTTTTACCTACTATCAATTATCTCTCCTCGCTCTCTTTTACCCTTTACAGCTTTCGCCATTTTCATGGTAGTGAGGACTAACTAGCACTAACAGTTTGGCTGGGCCCGTCTCTGGATGCCATTGACAGTACAGGTAGTATTCACCGGACGCCGTTTTTGAGGTGACTCCTCACCGCGCATGCTCGAGATCAGCTCTCCATGTATGGTTTTCAAAAAAACACAATCTTAATGGTGCGCAATGTGTGTATTGGAAGTTTTGTGGAAACTTGCCGTCAACACGTGCTGAGCAGTAGCGAACTCAGCTATGGCCGCCAGTGAATTCCGCCTATAGTCCACAACAACCCTCTTTCGTTACTGTTGGTTTAAACCAAAATGACGGGAGCACCAAAGGGTTGAAGATCGCCGAAAAATGTTCCGTCGAAACAATATGGTTCACTCCTTGTTGGACAACACGCGGCGTATTCGTAGCGACCAAAGTAGCGACATGACATGTCTCGATAATCAGCAGGTATCTTTCGGGTTCTAGGGATATTGATCTTAGTAATGACTGTCAAAGAGGAGGATTTCCAAAGTCAAATATGTTTTTGGTACTATAGTGTGGTTTTATTTGAAATTAAACACGCATGTCGAAGTGGGTATTATGATTTGCTTAAAAAGATAATGTATTAAAACCCCATTTCTGCAATGAACAAAACCACTTCTTATTTTTTATAAAATACGTTGTTATCCACAAATATTCTCAAGAGGAGCAAAGTGAAATGCTATATTTATGCTACTTGATTTTTGTACCCAGTTCTGTCGGCTGTTTAAATAGGTAAAATCGAATGCATCCACAGTTATTTTTCTTATAAACGTATAACGCATGGCCTTCTTTTTCCTTTAAACTAAATTGCTTCGGAATGTGTTTTGTCAGAAATTAAAGTGCCGAACATCGCATCTTTTACGTCATGGTGACACATTATGAGCCTGGTGTCTTAGGATTCATCATATATTTGCTTATGAAATATTATACGCCTCTAGGCCTATACATGTGCCATCGACTGGTATTATTCTAAAGTAGTTTAATTTCACACGATGGACTTTTCCAAATGTTAAACTTTCGTAAAAAAAATAATCATCTATGGTTGAACCCGTTTATTAAAATGAAAAAAAAGTCACTTTTATTTCTTCCTTAATTGTTTCTATGTTGCCAATAGCGTTAACTTTTTGTTGGCATAATCATAGCCCCCCCCCCCCCCCCCCCCCCCGTTTTTTTTATATTTTTGCAGAAGTGTTAAAACAGAGGGAGATGCACTCACATCGGCAAGAGGGTAGCTTCGAAGATTGACTTTATTGCAAGGTTTGTTAGCCTTAATATGCTAAGGGCAGGCCGGGGGGGGGGGGGGGGGGGGGGGGGGGTAAAGGGAGGTGTCGAGAGTGTTTGGGACGTGAAGGGGCGACTGAAATTGAAGATGGAGCGGGGGGAGGAGGTACAGTTGTGAAGGCGTTTTCCCATTAGGAAAAATGTCTGCCCTACTGTCCCAGCGCCGCTGGCCACGTATGTTCCTTTTTTCTTTTCTTTTTTTTTGTAAAGAAAAAGAGGGGGGGGGGTTAATTGGTACGCCTGAATCAGGCTGCATATTTTTGTTTATCTCAGTATATATAATATTCATTAATCCCTCATCTCGTCTGTACTCCTCTCCTGTTAAAAAAACATCAAACGAGATCTGCGACCGGCTGTCTTTATGTCAGCCATCATTCCAAACCACTGCTCGAGCTTTTCACATTCAAAGTTGCCTGTGTCCAGTTTTATCAACGGCTGTTGTTCAAAGATCTGATCAAGTCTCCTTACCTAAAAAGAAGATATATCGAAATTAACGTTTTACCTCGGTAAAAACACCTCGACGTGGATCTGCTAAAATCAGCCTTACCCCTCGCAGCGCTGCTGCAATGAGGTATACAAACGTGCTTTGTACGCAATTGCTTCGCACGCCTGGCTTAGAACTCTGCGTGCTGTGCCAGTAAGTTAAAGTCAAGTTTGATTTCCAAGCATGGCATGCTCAGGGAGGTTAAAAAAGTAATACCTGGCGGCGGACTAAACACGACTCCACGGATATTCATTTCGGCATATAAGAAACAATTCCACCAGTCAGAGCTGAAAAGAAAGTAAGACAAACTAGAAGTCGCCTTTAGTTGAAATGTTTTAGGAAATTGGCTATTGCCTATTAGACAAGACCACACAGCTGGGACTTCCCAGCTTATTGCTCTTGCTTCGCGTGTGATGAGTTTTGGCTTTATGAGGGTCACGATTGTGTAAAGTCGTCGCTCAGTCAGGAAAGATGCCAGCTCAGATAGTCACTTCTGTCAGCGTTACGGTAATTTCCGATTAATTACATAATCATAAAATAACTGCTAATAACTGCTGTTAAATTAGACGCAACTGCAGACTCACTTGTGACACTTTTATCGTATGGAGGATGCTAGCTTCTTGGTACTTGACTCACTGAATACTGCACACGGACGATGTTCATTGTTTTATTCAAAATTCAAATATGAAACATCCTGTTAAAGTAATTAAGGATTGTAAAAAAGAAAGTCGTAATGAGAATATGCATAATAAGGCCTATTTGGTAGACCCCCTTGATGTTTGTGAATGCCAAAACAGACATTATTACATTTTAATCACTTTGTCTGAAAAGAGTCAAGATCAACTGAAAGCAAACAGTATGTGCCTACGTGTGTTGTACATATTTCTGGCTTTGATTTTGTACTGGCTCAAAAATGAAATTGCAAAGAAAGAACTGATCTCCTTGAAACTCTTACAAAGCTAACCTCAGCAGATCCATGTTGAGGTGTTTGGGAAATGTTCATTCTTATATATCTTCTTTTTATGTCGACCATCGTATGGAGACTCGACCGAATTTGTAAACGTCAGTCATTGTTCAAACTGGACCACACCAGGTCAACCGTTTGCAGCTATCATCTGGTTTTACCGTAAGGATTGAGTCGGTGCAGCCCTCAGAACAAAAGAACATGAAAAACCGAAGAACACAAAGAAGATGAAGGATAAAAAATATTAAATATATTAAACTGAGATAAACAACAAGATGCATCCCGACTCACTCAAGTGTTTTACCTCAAATACTAATAATGACTATTATTATTATTTCATGCTTAATTTAGTGGAAACACTTTAGCGGGGAAATTTTCCCCCTAAATCTAGCAGGAAAATTCCTCACTAAATTTAGCTGAAACAGGTTTCCCGCTATATTTAGCGGGTAAATTGACGTCACGTGCCCTTAAACCAATTTAGTTTCTCCGCTAAATTTAGCGGTGAACCTGTAACGTCGCATAATGCAACACGCGCGACTACGCCGACGCCGACGGTGAAGCCGACACCATTCAACCCCAAAACGGGCGCCTAAGAGTTGCGCTTTAAAACATCAGAACAGCGGAACGGTTGGAGCAAACAATTCCTTCCTAATGGAACGCACGTCCATATAACCATCTACCCTCCCCCCAATCCACCGTCATTTTAGAAAACATGACAGACCGAGGTATCCAGTCGAGGTATCCAACCCAAGGGCTCATCAGATCACTGGAAAGTCATCCTTGATTTATTAATAGATTACATAAGATCTGGTCAGGGTAACTTGGCCAAGGTAGGCGATTCTTCGATAAAAATAAATGCCTGTTTTAGCTCACTCAATCCTCGCCCCTTTACCTCCAAAACACGTCCGATCCCGATGCCTTTGGCATTTTTAGGCTAAAAACCTTACAGTAGAGCCAACTTCCGAAACTGCCCCTTTGCGGATTCTGGTGCATGTATGCACAACAAAAAAGGGGGAACTTTGATTATGCACACAAGAATACAATATCACAGGGAACAAAACAAACAAAAAAAAAGAAAGAAAGAAAAATAGCACTCTTGTAACACGGTTAGAAATTATGGCTAAATTTACTTTTTTGGTGCAATTTAAAAAAATGTATATAAATTATTTCGTCAAAATAAAGTAAACTAAAGTGGTACTAGTCGATGGCCCATATATATGCCTACAGAAATATAATATTTATTATGCAAAATGTGTAATGAATACAAACATAAAAGACTTTAAATATGTCACCAATGTGTCGAAGAAGCGATGTGTGGCATTTTTTTTCTTCAAATAAAATATGCTAACGCAGTTTAATTTAGAGGAAAAGAGTAGGCCATGCGTCATATATTTACATAAAATATTACTGCGAGTGTTTTTGTTTTTACCTCTTTATAACAACCAACAGCACTCGGAACAAAAATGAAGCTGCCTAAACGAAGCGTCTCACCTTACTCCACCTTAAAATTAAAAAAAAAAAAAACATTAAAAAGTGGTTTTGTTCAGTACGGAAATAAGTCTGTAAGATATAACTTTTTGTATGCAAATCAAAATAGCCACTCCGACATGGGTGTTTGATTTCAAATTAAACCCCCCAGTAAAACAAGCAAAGACAGTTGAACGACTTCAGAGCTCTCTGCAAATGTGACTGTTGTTCGGAAAGGGTTATACCGTCCCTTAATAATCTACTAAATAGAACAGACTGTAAAAAAAAAAAAAATTCTTTCTCGTGAAAAAAAAAAAAAAAAAGCTCATACTATAGGGAGTATTCACTGGGCGCCATATTTGTGGGTGCTGTTTAGAGCGCATGCTCAGAACGAGCTCACCTCAATAGGCTGCTAAGACCGGCACTCTTGATGGTGCTTAATGCACGTTGCAAAATAACTCTGGAAGCTCGCCATCAGCACGCGCTCAGCATTCGCGCACACAGCTATGGCCGCCAGTGAATGCACTCTAAAAAAAAGCCCGTGCGTTTTCTTTCCCGCACAACACTCGGAGAACCAATCGCCGCAACTTACGGAGGCAGCTCAGCGAAAGACGATGCCGAAACATATGTTTAGACCAAAAAACTCAGTCTGAGTTGTGACATTAAGCAATGCAAAACGTCACGCTTGCATTGCTTAAAGGGATACTACAACGAAATTTCGGCGCTCATTTTTTGGTCTATATGTGTTCAAAAAAGCAGCATCACCTCGAACATACCAATATCTTGTTAAAAAAGTCACGAAAAGGAATTTTAAAACGAATTAAACGATTAGCAAAGAGCACCTGGTGGATGTCGCTGACGCCTCGTTTGTAATGCCCGTCTAGGAGCCTTGACAGCTAGTGACGGAGGTTGTCTTGTCTCCGGCCACGACGAGAGAAGAGGGGCAGGAGGAACTCCCCTCTTCCCGAGAATGCCTTTTGTGTGTCGCAGAAGTCGCTATTGTCCCTCTACCAGATTACAGAAGATTAACCCGTCACTCAAAATTCGTACAAAAGCAGCCGCTTCGGTGGCTGGAACGACTAGGCCATCCTCTCGACGTCAGCCTCGCCGTAGCTTTGCTCGTCTTGAGACGACCTACGTCACGATTGCGTTGGATGTCACGTGGTCTCCGCTGGGCCTTCTCCGAGCGCTTGCCAGAGTGGGCCGTTTATAACGAAAAATACAGCCACCAGGCTCAAAATACAAACGTGCGATTGTCATTTACGGATATTGTGGATCATATTCAACCTATTTTTGAACACGACAGGGATATTTCAAATTTCGTTGAAGTATCCCTTTAAGGCCACGGTCCCACTGAATGTGGCAGTATAGGACCTTTTTGGCAGGTCATTACTCATCTCCTTTTAAATACTGTTTTGTGGGATTGATGTCATTCGAAAGGCAATGAAATCCTCGTTCATTTGATATTATGTATATGTTGGTTTTTACTGTTCATGCGCGTTTGTAGCGTTGCGAATATGATGGCGCGGACCCTCACTTGCTCCGCTAGTTCATGTTTTATGAACGATCCATTAAAGATAGCACGGTTCCAATATAGCAGTTTTGTTAAGATGATGTCAAAGCAGAATGTAACGATACACTTTTTTGGTATTTACACTACTTTGTTTTTTTCATCCCTCCAGATATTGCCCTAAAATTGACATCTTTCAGCACAAATATGTTTTTAACGACAAGCGCTAGGGCAATGAAATTAGCTACAGATGTAGTGTTCACAATTGGTAATATACAGGAAAAAATGTATTGCTGTGTAAAATTTTTTTGTTTAGGTATTTTATATCAAACGTAGCACTTTTTTGTGCTTCGAGTCATGGTACTTCAAATGCCGCCGAGGAAATAATTCAACTATGATAACATTTTTTATAACATTTAGAGCTACAATGGTTGCCCAAGAGGTGGACGATGGCTTTTTTTTTAATTTTCAAAGTCATAACGCTCCTGGAGCCTTTCAAACTTACCTGTTTTTGACGATTATCTTTTTTTGGACATCAGATTTATTGGCATCTAATAACATTTATTGTTTGGAATAGACATACATTGCGATGTATTAAATTTTAACAGTGATCTTGCTTTGGTTTCTTAATAGGTGTAGGGCTTAGCTAATTTTAAAAACAATTAAAAACTGTTTGGGTGGTTTGTTGCGCTACCTGGCGGATGGCAGACAAACTGCTGATTTCTAGTGTTCAAAAAATTTCCGAGGGCGGCGTTGGCGTCTGTATCATCATCAATCTCCATGTCTTTTTACCTTCACATTTAAAAAATATATTGGAAGATTTACTATTGATAAATGAAAGGTTTAAGTACTGGGTCAGGTTAATAAACCTAAGACAAATAATTACACACGCGTAGCGTGATATAAAGTGTTCATTATTCGATATGATTGAAATCAATAAACAAAAAAAGTGAAAGCCGTTTACAACTCCCTGTAACGCCGAATTGGAGCGCAGCTCTTGAGGAGGAGGAGTGAAGGGTACTGAGGGGAGGGTAGACCCCTCCTCCTTCTCCTCCTCCTCCCCTCATTCTTTAATATGCTCCGGGGGGGGGGTCACGTGACCTCGGGGGGGGGGGGGGTGTCACGTGACTTCGGGGAGGGGGGTCACGTGATCTCGGGGAGGCGTGACCTGGGGGTCACGTGACCTTGGGTGTCACATGGGGGTCACCTCAAGGTCACGTGACCCCCAAGGTGACCCCCACGTGACCTCAGGGGGTCACGTGACCTTGGGGGTCACGTGTCCTGGAGGGGTCACGTGACCTCGGGGGTCACGTGACCTCAGAGGGGTCACGTGACCTGGGGGGTCACATGGGGGTCACCTTGGGGACACGTGACTATGAGATGACCTTGGGAGGGGTCACGTGACCTCGGGGTCACGTGACCTTGGGGAGGAGACCACGTGACCTCGGGGGTCACGTGACTTGGGGGTCACGTCACCTTCAAAGGGTCACGTGGGGTCTTTGGGTCACGTGACCTTGAGATGACCTTGGGAGGGGTCACGTGATTCCAAGATGACCCCACGTGACCCCCAAGGTCACGTGACCTTGGGGGTCACGTGGCCCCAAGGTGACGTGACCCCCCAAGGTCACGTGACCTTCAGGGGGTCACGTGGGGTCACGTGACCTTGAGATGACCTTGGGAGGGGTCACGTGACCTTGGGATGACCTTGGTTACGCCGACGGCGACGGCGACGCCGCTCAAGCCGGGAACGGGCCCCTAAGAGCTGCGCTCTAATAAAGACGAAGAGGAAAATAATACACCCGAGTACACTTCATGCCTAGAGTCACTAAATGAGCTTTAAACTATCGGCACTCCGTTCCCCAAAATTGTTTTGGGCGCCGCCATTTTGGGTCTTGTTCAGAGCAAACGCAACTGCCGATCGTCATGATCCAAAAGTACGACTTCCTCAGCATTAGATGCGGTGCTAGGATGCTGATGCACTATTGCAATGCTCTGTCGCGGGTTGTTTAAACATTTGTAGGGGACGGAAAAGCGTTTCCTGTGATTTTAGATAAAGCTTCAGGTAACTGGCAACCATGATTTTGAGCCACAATATGGCCAAGCGTCGTTACTCTGAACGGTAGCTAATTTACTGGCACAAGCGGGAACAATGAGGAAGAGGCAGGTGTCAAAAGGTAGTGGCTTGTGGAATCCACGGGGCTTACGTCATGGCCCCTTTAGGTATTACAAGCCTCTTGAACAAGAGCATGAATAGTGTCATTAAATAAGCTATGCGTCAGAGTAGCGACACTTGGCCATATTGTGTCTTAAAATCGTGGTTGCCAGTTATTTGAAGCTTTATCTGAAATCACAAGAAACGCTTTTCCGTTCTCCACTTCAAACAGTGTGCGACAAAGCAAAGCAACATTACATGAGCTTCCTAACACCGAATATAATGCTGAGGTTGTCGCACTTTTGAATCATGACGATCGGCAGTTGCGCCTGCTCTGCACAAGCACTAGAATGTCGGCGTTCACAACACTGTCGGGGAAGAGAGTGCCGATACTCTAAGCGCAGCTAATTTATTTGCTCTAATTCCCGCGAAACTCCTTTCCCTTCACTGAAACTGAAATTAAAGATGAATAATGCACCATTATTATAGCTTATTTAGTTATAACCAAGTACACAAAATGAGAGGAGGAAGCGGCCGGGTAGGGGAAACGCGGGTTTTATGTGCGACCGTTCTAACCGTCTCAAAAGAGAGAACGCTCTAGCTTGTGCTGGTTTAAAAAAAAGGCATTCAAAGAAAAGAGGCGGCACGCTGTGCTCTTTGTTATTATGCGTCTAATTGCAAATTGTTGTGTGTATGTTTATACAGCCGGAAGTTAGTCTGCCTTAGTGTGCGTGTGACTCTCAGCTGTAGATGAGCAATTTAGCCAGTGCGGTACAACCGCTAGCCTGGGGTCTTTCACGTGCACCACGCAGTAGTGATACACGACCGCCACGCCGGTACGATGCTCTTCCAGATCGAAACGGGCAGGGGCGGGGTGGCTTCTGCAGCGCGAGCTTTCGCTCCAAGTGCTCCCAGCTGGTGTGCACTACAGCGTGCACTCGGCCACCGACCCCCCCCCCCCCCCCCCTTGTGTGTGTAATTTATATAGACGCTTTGCACACGCGGCAAATTACAGCCGCCACTGCTGACCTTCTCTTGTCTTACCCAGATGCCGAGCAACTGAAACGGTAGTTGACGATCCTCTAGAAAGGCCGATGCTTTAGAAAAGGACACAGTTGAATCTAATATGTCGAAAACCTGGCCTGCTATAGTAATGATGAAGCGAAATGAACGAAATAAGAGAAAACAAAAACTGAAGGTCGGTTATGGCGGCGTCCGTGCACAGCTGCTGCAAAGCGCCTATACAGGTATAAGTATTTGAAGATCGACGATGGACGGCAATCGTCTCGAGGTAATGTAACGTAATAACATTATATAAATAATAAACTTGTTGAAGGACTGAACGGCTCAATTTTTCAATTCTTGGATTGTAATATGGCGGTAGCCTATTGTACTTACTGTTGATGAAGAGCAATATGAGGTGACGAGGTAATGATTAAATGATGAGGCTCTATAAGGACGACGACATTAGTGGGTGTCGAACCACAACGTACAGTGCCAGACTTGTTTCAAATATCGTGCACCCAAAGACTTTCTTTACCCGCAACAGAATATGGTAGAATTAATGAGGATGCTGCTTCACAACTGTGCGTGGAACAGGAAAACTGCACTGTACAGAAGTTCGCCTTATTCGTTAATAGGAGGGACGGATTTCTAGCAGCATTTCTTGATTGACTACTTGGAACAAATGGCCTCGATGACGTAAAGTGTCCCCGTTCCAAAAGATTCTTGAAGCATACTTAAACCGCAAAGGAGTATGAGGCGAAAAATAAGAAAAAGTAGCCTGGTGTGAAAGGTCCAAATCACCACCATAGCTTCTACTATCAAATACAAGGGCAGTTACACAATACACAAAGAGAGTTTTGTGATTTAGTTTTATGTACACTCAAGAGCATTGACATCCAACGTATTCAGAGAGATGACACCTTCTGGTCAACCAACATAGAGCCTTTTCTACTCAAGTTTTACATGGAAGGCCCGACTTCCGCTTAAATTCCTTACGTAGACGAGTTGTCCGACCGAATAAACTGGAATTACTCCCGATCTAGGAATCTCTCGACCTTCGTTTGTAAGCCATAGTATCATGAGATCGAGGGGTGTGGCTCTTCGTCCGCCGAATATTGCTTCGGCGGGTGTTTTTACCGTGTAAGATGAGACCGTCGCGGGCTGCTGGAACAACAACTTGGCGATTCTTCACTGAACTGCATCTTCCGTAAGCTTCAAAAAGGCTTTTTTAGTTTTGTTTCGCACACCATCTGTTCTGCATGCCCGTTAGTTGCGGGATGGTATGGTGCACTAATGCGATGTCTGATGCCGGTTTTTTTCTTCAAAAACTTGTTTATATTGTTTGAAGCAAGATTTGGCGAGTTATCAGAGAAAAGTATTTTCGGCAGGGCAAAAGTAGGTAAAAGAAACCGGAGAACCTTAATGACGTGTTTGGACGTCATGGCAGGCATCGTGTAAACTTCCAGCCGCTTAGAGTACGCATCGCCCATGACTCCGCAGATGCGGATACGTTTCGCCACCCACCGATTGAATAGTGGATCGTTTACAGTTACTGTTCATGATGGCCTTGGACTCAAGGAAGACTTCGAGTCTTTCCAGAAAGTTAGCCTAGGTGCCAGGATTTTTGTCGAAAACGGCAAGTGTTCAAAACGTCGACAACGTCGGTAGCTACGTGTTGTGCTTGACACTGGACACTTACCATTCGCTGAGAAGAAACTTGCTTGTTCGTCTGCCACGAGTCGTCCGATAGCAGGTCATCACCGCAACACCATGTCCCGACAAAAACGCATGTTCATAGTAAGCAACCACGTGAACTTATAAATTCCCGAACGCTCATAACTAGCCGTCGTACAAAGGCCGTTCATTCATAGCGTCATCATTGCAAATAAACGTCTTCCTTTTTCTTCTGATGGTTTTCACCATATTCCTCCTAAGCTGTACCTACAACATTATGTGTGTCGGTACTTCCGAAAATATTGCAACGGCGTTTGTTTTCTGGGAACTATAATGTAACAACCTTTACAACATCTTCTGGACCCCGTGAAACACAATATTTCGTGACGTTATTTTAGTCGTAATCAAAAGGGTGAGGTCAGTACCGTAAATCGCGAAGCAGTTTACTTGACGTCCGCTTGCACTGGCGTCTTGGAAGATTGAGTCTACTGAGCGTGCATTCCTGCAGAAGAATTTTTCATTGATAGAATATTAACACGTCAATCAACATTTGATTCCTTCTTGGTAAGATTTATTGCAAAAGCCCGTTACAACCGCCGAACCGCATCTCCCTATTAGCGGCGAGATGTTTTGGTGGCGCCCTCCTATGGTTCCCTCTTGTGACGTCATTACCTTGCGAACAACAAGTTCGATGGTGTTTGTAAATAGCGTGGTGGAAGCCTGAAATCATTGCGCTCTCAAAGGAACACTGCCAACACGGTCGAAATTAAAGTTCCTTTATTCTTCTTATTTCCGTCGATGGTATACCCTTTCCGACGTCATAGTCAGCTTTTGGGCCAATCGTGAAAGGCCGACGCTTTCGGTCGCGCACGTCGCCAATATCAGAGGACAATTTATACCCAGCTTGACATTCTCGCATACATCCGTTTGCTGGGCCACGCTAGAGCCACTATATGAGCTGCGCTTAGAGTATCGGCACTCCGTTCCCCGACATTGTTGTGGGCGCCGCCATATTGGGGCTTGTGCAGAGCAGACGCAACTGCAGATCGTCATGATTCAAAAGGGCGACTTCCTCAGCATTCGATTCGGTGTTAGAAAGCTCATGTAATATTGCTTTTCTCTGTCGCGGTCTATTTAAACATTTGTGGAGGACGGAAAAGCGTTTCCTGTGATTTCAGATAAAGCTTCAGATAACTGGAAACCATGATTTTAAGCCACAATATGGCCAAGTGTCGTTACTCTGAAGCGTAGCTTATTTAGTGGCACTAGGCCACGCTACTTGAGCTAGCTGAGCACAGCTGGCAGCGGCGCGAGCAAGGCCACGAGGGGAACGTGATGGTGCTCGAGCCATCCCACTGTGAACCAATGTTTCGGCCACCCCACGGGTGCGTGTCGCCATCTATTGGTTGAACTAAAGCCTTGTTCAAGATGGCTGCCGTGGGACCGCAGCCTCAATGTCACAACTCAGACTGCGTCGTTTGGTCTAAACATATGTTTCGGCATCGTCATTCGCTGAGCTGCCTCCGTAAGTCGCGGTAATTGGCTCTCCGAGTGTTGTGCGGCAAAGGAGACTCACGGGCTTTTTTTAGAGTGTACTCCATATACTTAGCGACAATGATTTTCTGCAACGTTGTCAAGGCTAGCGTAGATTGCATAGTGCTAGATTCCCGCCCTACCGCGAGAACATGTAGCTTTGACTCGTGTCACGTTCGTACGCGCTCGTGCTATCTTTGATAACGTTGAAACATTGCTGGAGCTAGGCTATCCTTGACAGCGTAGCACGACATTGTTGACGCCAAGTAGTGGAGACTAGGGTGCCTTCATGTGCGCTTTGCTTAGGGTGGAGACATCTGGCCATTTTGTTCCCACTTTTACATTTATTTTTTGTTCAGAAGCGCGTGAAAGAGCGTGTCCCTGCACGCGTCTGTGGCGCTGACTGTGCTATGGCGACATTTTGTTTTCGTCGATTTCTTTGTATTTTCCCCGTGAGCGCGTGCTGTCGGCATCGGGTACTACAAAGAGTGGCATCACTCTAAACACAAGGTCATTGAGGCACCCTAGTGGAGACTCAAGGCCAGTTCTCACATGCAGCGAAGCGCTGATGTAGCGCTCCTCACGTGCCGTCAGCTACTTATCGTCTGCCATGAGCAACAGTTTTGACGGTGCGATACAAAGCTGGTGAACGCTAACGTCAGCACGCGCTTAGCGCGAGGTAAGCGCTATGCTTGTAGCGCTCCGCTGCATGTGTGAACAGGCCTTTAAGCTTTACAGTTTGGCAGTGGTGGGCTGGCTACAGCAACTACAGACACATTTTCCAGTAGCCTAGTGAATTCAGTTTATTGATGTCTGTGGATACAAACTACAAAGACCATTGGACGATTCAGGCATGAGCCGTAATTAGGGAATAGAGTGCGTCGTTTTCGGTGGCCGGTCAGCGCGACTGGTGGCCGCAAAATGCGGAGGGATATTTAAGGAGGGGAGGAGGAGTATTTAAGGAACTGAGAATGTTGTAAGTTGTTGCCCCGTTCACTAATTCCTCTTCATGAAGTCGCCCCCGCCATTTCTCCTTTAAAGCATTTTTTTTTTTTAATAAGAGTAAATAGATTTTTTGATTCAACGTATTGTTTTTACGCGTGAATAAGAACATTTTTTGTGTGCCGACGCTTTTTATAGTAAGATGTGCATTGCACAGGGACAAAACCAGAACAGCCTTGCACTTCTTTTTCTTTTATTTCTGTGTTCAGGTTGCTTCAGTAATATAGGGTCAAACAGGAGGGTATAGACGCTTTGCAGCAGCTGTTAATGGACGCCGCCATAACTGACCCTCAGTTTTTGTTTCCTCTTATTTCGCTTATTTCACTTCATCTTTACCATAGCAGGCCAGGTTATCGCCATTCAAGATTCAACTGTGTCTTTTTCTAAAGCATCGGCCTTTGTAGAGGATCGTCAACTACCGTTTCAGTTACTCGGCATCTCGGTAAGACAAGAGAAGGTCAGCAACGGCGGCTGTAATTTGGCGCGTGTGTAAAGCGTCTATTGAATTCATGCAATACATCGGGGTGTTCTTATGGCATTGTAGTTGTTCATCAGTAGACGTTTCACGGGTTCTGATTCCTGAATATAATTTAGAGACCAAAATGGCGTTGTAGAATAAAATACCTCGTTCTTACGCATTTTTTGGGGCGCTAAATTTTGGGCGGTTGCTTTTTGTTCTTTCGACATCTTGCGCAAAGTGGCACCGCAACGAAATTGGGTTAGAATGTTTATTAATTCATACATTGTTACTGACACCAGTGTAAGCCCACCCGCACTCAACGCCGCTAACCCCAAAGCGTCTTTCCCGCCGTGTAATTTCAAGTATAAAGCCGAATTATTTTCTTTCACTGTCTACCTTGCAAACTTTTGACAAGGCATTAATGGGTATGGCAGTGTTAACGGCTCAAAGATTAGACACGAGCACTGAAGGGACGTTCTCCTTCTCTTATCTAGGTGTCATCTTTCGTATTTCCTCGGTCTCGGGTTGCTGCAAAATGCTCGCTGCTATGGTTGCATAGCACTGCAACAGCACCGACTTGGGCTCGTGGCAATCAACACGTCAGCACACATTCAGATAGTGACTGGTGTCCGATGACTGCGGTTCCGGGAATAACCAAACTCTAACACTGCCTAAAGCTCAGCACGTGACCAGCCTTTGCGATAAGGGAGGCGTTCATGAGGTCAACGATGTCGTCCAGTGATATCGTTTGTCGCGAATCCAATATTTGTATTAAACAATGGCCGATAAGTGAAACATTCGTCTTGCATATCAATATTTATTACAACAATAAGAAAAACTCAAAAGAGCTTGCACGCATATGTCCTACTTCACCGCCTGTCTGATGTGTCATCTTGACAAGAATTTAATAATAATGTGCCGATGGGTAACAAATTTTGCTTTGAGACTGGGTTCATGTTCTCGAACTAAAAACGGATAAACTTTAAACAAATAATCTTACTCGAAAACAATATAAGTGACGTATATTCCCAAACATATAATTTACTCATTCTAACCCAAATAAATATGTATTTTAGTTCACTATAAGAGCTTCACTGTTGTGCCACCACACAAAACGAGGCAAAGTGGCGCGCTCCCGCTCCCGCTGCACCAAATGATTAGCCAGCTCCGTGACCCCGTCTAACAATGTCATATAAACACGTAACACTAGATGTCATCCGTAGTGTCGCGTACGTTTATGGATGTTTATCCAATGAACTTCTGATTTCTGGGTAGGACAGGAACCCGTCCTGATTCAGATCACCTTCGAGAGCAGAGTCAGCGAGTCCTGAAAGAAGACGAAAAAAATATGTTTTAAACGGGATATCTAAAACCAAACGAGTTGTCATCGTCATCACAACCTCAACAACAACAAAAAAAAAATGCGCATGAAATTTTGGCACGGTACAGACAAAACTATGCGGGTATAAACTACAAAGGGAGAGGAGGAGACGAGAGAGGATGGGGGGAACGTCGGAACGGCCGAACTCTGGTTGGAAGGATTAGGGGGTAGACGCAAAGCTAGCTGCCTTTGTCTTCACCGCACTCGTCGAACGCGTTCTCACGCAAACGCCAAACGCCGTACGCTGCCGTTCAATAAACAGTTGTTACATAAGCATTCAGCCCCCCCCCCCCCCCCCCCCCCCCCAAGTTCCTTTATATACCTATACATATAGACAGTCGGCAAACACGAGCCACCGCGATATCCGTGGTTCGAATGCCGCGTGCAAAGTTTTCTCCTTCAATTCAATGCCGTGCGGCATTCGAAACATGGACCTCACGGTGACTCGCAGACTGTCTTTTTTTATGATGTATTGGAGACGTGCGCGATCAAAAGCGTCGCTGTGGTCGGCCTTCCACGATTGGCCAAATGCTGACTATGACGTCAGCAAAGGTTTCTCATCGACAGAAATAAGAGTAATGTAAGAACTTCAATTTTGGCGGTGTTGGCAATGTTGATATCAGAGCGCAATGATCTCAAGCTTTCACCATGCTAATTATAAACACCGTGGAACTTGTTGTTCGTAAGGTAACGTCACGAGGGGAAACCACAGGAGGGCGCCACCAAAGCATCTCGCCGCTAATAGACGATTGTAAGCACGACATCCGACCTCCGCCATGTCTCTGCAAGGACATGCAATTGCAAGCCTGTCAAGGCCACGTTCACGCGCACGCTTCGCGTGCTGGTGCCCATGAAAAAAACAGTCGGGGCGCTCAGCTTGCAATTGTCTATGGGAGGTATTCACTGGACGCCATATTTGAGGGCGATGTTTAGAGCGCATGCTCAGAACGAGCTCACATTAATAGCCTGCTAAGACCGGCAACCTTGGTGGTGCTAAATGCACTCTCCAAAAGGACTGTGGAAGCTCGCCGTCAGCACGCGCTCAGCAGCAGTGCACACGGATACGGTCGCCAGTGAATACTCCCTATAAGCAGTGTGACTCCGGCTTTATAAGTAAAGCCTGGTTCAGACAGTTGCGTTTGATTGCGTTTGACTGCGTTGTGGCAGCGAGAAACCAGGACATTCCTGCTGCTTATATCGCGTACCAAGATGATTCCTTGAATTAGATTGCACGCTTCATACGAAGCACAGATGTGCCGGTGACTTTTTTTCTATTCTTTTTTCTATTTTTTTTTTTCTGGAGTTTTTTTGCTATGACATGAGAAATATTGCGAAACTTCAGAGTACCCTCACTGTTTGATAGAGAGGTCGAATCGAGTAGCACGAGGAGTGACCAATAAGTTTTGCCTCCTAGGCTGTAACTTTTTTTATTCGGCAATGGTATTAAAAGATCTTACATCCCAATGAAAGTTCAGAATCTCCTTTTTCCCAGGAGCTCATCGCCTTTCAACAAAGGCTCCAACGGCGGCGACGCACTTTCGTTACCTATGCTCTACTCTCTGCATGCCGTCGTAGATGATTGAGGGTGACTGTTGTCGAGACCAACACAGCGCTAGGGGACCTGCAGTTCCAAGATGTTTTGCCTCATTCACCTCACAACCCGGACCAAGCGCCATCAGGCTTTTAGTTGTTTTTCAAGACAACGGAACATCTAAAGGGTATGGTTTGCGGCTGACGACGAGGTTACCGATTAGTTCGCCGTTGGTGTCGTCAACAGCCGCCCTTTATCATCTACGACGGCATGCGGAGACTATATAGTGCGTCGGTGGCGGAAGGGCATCGCTGTCGGTGGGGTCTATGTTGAAAAGTTATGAGATCCTGGGAAAAAGGAGATTCTGAACTTTCATTTGAACGTAACGCCTTTTAATTTCATCGCCGAATAAAAGAAGTTACAATCTAGGAGGCAAAATGTATTGATCGTCGTTATTAGAGGCGATCGTTAAAAGTTCTGAACATTCCCACAAGCTGAAGGAATCGATCCGGCAATGCGGAAGTGTCTGCGTTACTATATTTTCAGAGTAAATAAAGTGAAATTAGTTTTTGGCGCAATGTTGTGGCCTGAATTCCTCACATTTTGGCGAAATGTAGCAGGATGTAGCGGAGTAAGCACTTTGGCGCAGTTTGGCTCAAATAGTGCACCGGGATTGTCTGAATTTGTCAGTCCATACCATGACAGCACAACGCGTACACAGTCGATCGCGTACTCACTTATTAGTTCGTCCACGTCTGTGTGATGACCCTCCCCGTCATGATTATGGGCCTCGTTCGTATGGTGCATGGCCGCCATAAGTTCGTGACCGTCCAGCAGGTTGTTGTTGTCGAAGTCGTGCATGCTGGATAGATTCAGACGTGATTCCAGTCAGGCCATATGTAATGACAACTTTACAATTAGTGCGCCTCTTGAAAAGTCAGAGACATCTAGCGGCTGCCACAGAAGCTCGAACGTGCCTGCTTTAATGGCGGCGATGTAAGAACAATATCCCTGCCAACTTTGTGAGTCAAGGGCGACGTTCAGAGTTTAAACCTTCCTGACTTAGAGAAGCCGTGTGATCACTCTAATAAAAGGGGAAAAAAAATGTAGGGATCTGCAGACAAAAGAAAGAAAGTTTTTACTTTTTCTTTTTCTCTTTAAGATCTCTGGATTTTTTTAGTGTGATCGTCAGCGGCATCGGAACAGGGGAAAAGAGGCGGGGCGATTGCCCCCAGACACATTTTAAAAATTTTCATACAAATATTACGGGGGTGGGAAGAATAAGAACTTTGCCCCTCCATCTTTCGAACAGTCCCGAAGCCACTGACGATCGTTCACCGGCTTGGCTATGCGCATTGCTCATTTCAAGAAGCCCTGTGGTGCCAGCCCTGTGAAATGCTAACGCATTTAAAAATGAAGGTTACTGGTGGCTGCGCCCATGCACAGCTGCAGAAAAGCGTACCTAAGTCAAGACATAAAGTTTTGTTCGTTTGTTTGTTTTAGAGCGTTTTAAAAATATGCTGATGTTCAAGGCTTCACGCACGGTTGCTTGGAAGTGAAAAGCTTATAAACTTATGCGCTCAACGGTTTTTTTTTACGCCTTACACGTAATTATTTTTAGCTGTACCGAAAGAGAATGAAATATTGAAAGGGATTGTATATAGTAGACTCTAGACTAAACTCAAGGTTCCAAACTCGTTTTTTCAGAGACCTTCCCTCACCGTAAATAGTAGAACGCCAGTTCCTGCTGACTCATAGCTCCGGCGCCCTCTAGCTCTATCATCTTGGCCAGGTCTTGCTTGATGTGCCTAAAGAAAAATAAGTGAACATTCCAAAGTTTATGCTCTGGAAACTGTCTGGCTCTGGACAAACCTGACCGGAGGTAGCTACAGTCACTGCCAACTTCAGAAACACAGGGCGTTGCCTCTTGTGTTCACACATTCTGATTGGTCCATCGACGTTCTCATCGGCTAACACCGCAATCTCATTGGCTGCCGACCGGTTCTAAGATGCATGGGCCTCGCCGAACACACGGTGCTTCATTAGCTGTCAGATACTATCTGGAGTCCCTAAAAAGCTATATGCCCAGAGTATCGACACTCTTTCGCCACTTTGTCCGACGCCAACACAACGGTCCTTCACCCGTTAGAGTCACGTGACATTTGTTTACGTGGCAGCAACTCGTGGGAGGACCGCCATTTTTGTGCCAAAAGCTACATGGTCGCCCTAGTGCCACTAAATAAGCTACGCTTCAGAGTAACGACACTTGGCCATATTGTGGCTTAAAATCATGGTTTCCAGTTATCTGAAGCTTTATCTGAAATCACAGGAAACGCTTTTCCGTCCTCCACAAATGTTTAAATAGACCGCGACAGAGAAAAGCAATATTACATGAGCTTTCTAACACCGAATCGAATGCTGAGGAAGTCGCCCTTTTGAATCATGACGATCTGCAGTTGCGTCTGCTCTGCACAAGCCCCAATATGGCGGCGCCCACAACAATGTCGGGGAACGGAGTGCCGATACTCTAAGCGCAGCTCATATAGTGGCTCTAGGTCGCCCAAAGCAGTGGCTCACCACAGTCACAAATATTCGCGAGATTGCGATACGTGGTTATGCACTCCGAATTAACTAAAACGCATCTACGTTCTTTTTTTTAACCTTATATTGTTGTTATTTACAGGTTGTTAAATTTTAATTCGAACAAATATATTAAAAAAAAAAAAAACTCCGTGAAAGGTCTGTGCAGGCGAGTTACACGGCGCCAGAGGGACATAACATCGCGGCTAATCCTCACGATCATCAAATATTTAACTAGAATATATCAAGTGACCTTTTCATTAGTGAAAATAAACGTACTACTTCGCTTAGACACTTGCTGAGCGTCACTGAAAACTACTAAAGCAAATTTAGAAAGACTCAACGCACGTAGGAAGTGCGGGCGTGCGCCAAAGTTTTTACACGTGCCACAGGCAGACGTCTATCGTTGCGAAAAGGCGGGTGATCATCTTATCACCCGACTTTTCGCAACGCTAACGTTTTCGCGCCGCGTGGGTTTCTCGTCTAGGAAAGCGAGCAAAGCGCGTGAACAGGCACAGCTAGCTACTGCCGAGTTTTTGTTAATGCGGAAAAGTGACTCACGGGCATGCTGCATGGGCTTGCGCGTGCGGGGCACCAGCCGGTGTGCAGTGCCATCGAAAGCAAAACAAGAGAGCGCTTTGACGCGTGGATTGCGCGTAACATCGTCCAACACCACACTCTAAGAAAAAAAGGAAGAGAAAGGTAGCAACAGGGACTGTTCCTCCTTGTTGCGGAGAAGTTGCCCAGAGAAGGGAGGAACGGCAGTTCGGATGAATAGAGGAGGACGAGTTTTTCCTTGTTGAGTTGGCGCAGGGGTAAAACATCGCGTACTGACCAAGTGGTCAAATGTTCGATCCTCAGAGGTGCGGGCTTTTTTTTTTTTTGGTCAAGTTTTTTTTTTAATTTTTATTTACCAAAACACGCATAAACAAACCCAGACCGATGAAAGGAAAATTAAAGTCCTGAATATTCACCGAGACGTTTTCCTCCTCCGGGCAGACCGGAGAAAGCTTTCGCCCTCCCGACTCGTCTTCTTTCGGTTTCGTTTTTCGAGCACATCGCGCACGTTGTTTAATAAATTAATGTTGAGTTAATTGAGCTTCAGCGGCAGCGAAGGCCACCTGTAATTCCGTCTTCTAGTCCAAACGTGCAGAACATTTCGGTTGCATTGACGTTTTTACCACTAATTTTATCAAACGAGCTAACGAAGCCGCTAAAAGCAGCGAAGTTCCGGAGCAGTGCCAGCAGCTCTACATACACTGGGTAAGACGGCCGCACTGATCTCAATGACAATTGCTGGATCGCGCTTGCCGCTCCCGCAAGTGAAGCCACCGGACCCAACCCCGCTGGGATACGATTTCCCGTTTTGCTAGCCTTTTGCTGCGGTTTTCCAGCGTGTTGTAGACACGTTTTCTACTCGTTCGTCGTCATTCGCCGAGGAAGTTTTTGAGACTCTGTGTATTGTTGAGACTTGCCGTCGTGAACACGTGGAAAATTTTACGAAAGCGCAGTGTCGCAGGAAAAAGGCACAACTCGTCGAAAGCAAGGGTCTGGCGGCGTGTTCAAAGCTTCCTTGGCACGCCAAAGTGCCGTGTATCTGTGCCTTCGCGCGCTTGGATACCGACAGAGCTGGCAGTAATGCAATTACTGTAATGAAATTACAGTAATTTAATTACTTGTTCCAGTAATTAGTAATGTAATTCATTACTTTTTGTAGCAGGTAATTTAGTAATGTAATGAATTACTCCAGCGACGGTAATTGTAATTAAATTACCTAATTACTTTTTCGCACCAGGCATATTTTTTGTGTCCACAATACACAAAAGCGCTTTTCTTTTTATTTTACTTTTTCTTTTTCCTCTGCACCTTTCCAAAAAACGCTCTTTGGCCGCCGCTATGTTGCTGATGCTAATGCGGCTGGTGCGACTCTCGCGCCCGCTATCAGCTAGACGTTTTCTGCCACTCTCTTGAACTGTGAAAACCCGCTCAGCGCGATTCTGTACCTATGTTTTGCGGTTTTGCATTCGGCATTTTCTGGCCCCTCTTGAAAGTTTCCGCTTACTTTTTCTGATGCATACTGCGTACCCTCTCTGTGTTATCTACCACTGTGAGAAATAGGGCTGGTAAGTTCCTGCCATTCCAGCTTTTCTGCTCGACATTCTCGGGAAACGAAGGAGTGGAAGTAGGTCGAACTAAGGCCCCTGGTGGAACGGCCTTCGACGCGATTTTGCGAACAATGACAATTGTTCTCCCCCCTCCCAGAGATAATCCGCGTAGGGTCCTCAGTCATTTCCAAAAATAGTTGTCCGGGTTGGGGTGGGAAACGGATCAGTCGCGTGCGTTCCTCTGTCCATCGGTAAACATGCAACAGAGAGTTCTAGCTGTGTGCCATGAACTGTGTAAATAATGTAAATAAAGTTATCTGTAAAAGGAAGTTATCAATAGCTCTTTTATATTTAAATGTATACAAAAGTAATGCGAAAGTAATGTCATTACATTTAAAAGTAATTTGTAATGGTAATTAATTACTTTCTGGCTGTGGTAATTTGTAATGTAATTTAATTACATTTCAGCAATTTTCAAAAAAGTAATTAGTAATGTAATTTAATTACAAATTATGAGTATTTGGCCAGCTCTGGATACCGATCAAGAATCGACGCCGTGTGGATGTGTTTTGCGAGTGCAATGTGCGTGAAGCCGTATCAAAAGGTACAACTCGTCGAAAACAAGTGTCGCCGGTGTCGCGGCGTGATCAAAGCTTCCTTGGCACGCCGAGTGATGCATCTTTGTGCCTTCGCACGCTTGGATACCGGTCAAGTATTGACGCCGCGCCAAAGTTCTGAACGTGTGTCGCGCGTAGATGCTTTTAGATCATTTATATATATCGGCCACGGAGTTCTGGATCGTCCAGCTGTTCCGGTGAGTTGCTATCAATAAAAGGGGGAGATCCGTACGTATTCTTATGTACTATATTAACCATGGCTATGTCCCAAATCTACTCTAATAGATTCCGTGGGAGCACGAATAGGGCAACGTTGTGGAGCCAGGGGGGTTTTCGAAAGCAAAAGTACAAGACGGCGAGAATGAAAATCTTTGAAGCGCGGCCGATATGGTCGTGTGCAATCTGTTGACCAATTACAATTAGGCGAGCCGCGCTCAAACGTCAAGTGCAATTAAGTAGGTTGATAATAAGCCAGCACTGATCAGTGATGAGGAGCTGTTGTGCACTTTATTGTGTAAATCGTCTAAGGACGAAAAAAAGACGTACCTTCCCCCCATCTTCCGTCGCTAGTGGACGCTGGATTAAGCTCGTTCCTAAACCGCGAGGGGAAAAGACGCTGATCCAGAGGCACGAACAGCTTCACGCACATTGCACTCGCTAAACACATAAACACGGCGTCGGTTCTTGGACGGTATCCAACCGTGCGAAGGCACAGAGACACGGCACTTCGGCGTGCCAAGGAAGCTTTGAACACGCCGCCAGCCCTTCCTTTCGACGCGTTGTGCCTTTTTCCTGCGACACTGCACTTTCGTCAAATTTTCCACGTGTTCACAACAGCAAGTCTCAACAATACACGGAGTCTTCAAAAAACTTCTTCGGCGAAATACGACGAACGAGTAGAAAACGTGTCTACAGCACGCTGGAAAACCGCAGCAAAGGCTAGCAAAAACGGCAAATCGTATCCCAAGCGAGTGAAGTCCGGTGGCTTCACTCGCGCTGCAGCGAACAAGCGGGGAAGCGCGATCCAGCAATTGTCATAGAGATCAGTGGACGGCCGTCTCCGATTTGCGCGATTTGCGGGACACACGCGGAACTACAGCAGCGAAACCACGAGGAACTGTGTCGACGTTTTCGACGTTATGGAAATCGCGGGAACTGCGTTCAAGACAGGCAGGTTTTCCTGCCGGCTGCCTGGGTGCCTTCCGTGCTGAGTTCGGTTCTGTTGTCCCGTGCCGAGTGCCAACCGGCATTCAACGTGATTCCGTATTTCTGCGTGTTAGCAACATCGTCAACGTGGTTCTGTATTTCTGCGTGTCAGCGACATCGTGATGGCAGTGTTGTGGGTTGTGAACAGAAGACTGGAATTATCGCCGATGTGACCGTGCGTTCGCGTATCAGTGGTGTAACAACAAGATGAGATGACGTAAACTGTCGGGCATCGATGCCGCAGGTCGGGCCGTGAATGGAGGGGGCGGGGTGTCGCAGGATGGCATTCCGCTTTACATTAAAGAGTTTAAAACCACTTGAGAGATTAGGTGCAGTCGATCGACGTGTGGATAGTCATGTTGGAACGCTGGTCTGAACGGTAAGCTCCTATCGTACAGTGGCCAATGTGACTGTCGGTCCCCGAGAGCGATTGCGCTCTGGAGAAAAGACTGAACAGTACGAAAGTACCTATGACGGAAAGTACGTATATTTACAATGGAAGTTTAGCATAAAAAAAAAGGTAAAATCGAAAAAAAAACGCTATCCTTTATTTTACTGTTTAAATATATTACGGTTCCTGTAGAAACTGCCCTCCAAGTGGTGCTGGGATGAGCGCTAGACGTTTTCGAGCTCGCAACGGCGTAGCTCGGTACATTTAACAGTTGCCGCAAGTCGCGGCTTTGACTGCATTCAAGTTGATCGAAAAGCGATTTCTCTGCCCGTGAAGCATCACTTCCAGCTGAGTGAATATCCGCTCTACAAAGATTAATTCAAGATTGCAATTGCAGCCGTGCGCGAACAGCACAAATAGAAAAACAAACACTACAATATAAATACTGGCTACGAAGGGCCGTGCGGGAAAACAAACTCATGGCTTCGAACAACATTGGAGCGGCTCGATTTATTGGCTTTCAAATAATTACGGCATGATCGAGCGTTTTCTTTTTAATAAGAGTTTCATCCCCTGAGCCATTAAAAGTAGTCTCAGATGTATGACATTGCTGGACAAAAATGAACATGTTCGGAATATTTTTTATTGCTTAGGGAGTCACCGAAAAATTCCGTACGTTCAAAACGACCAGTATAAAAGACGGAAACCCAGGGCTCGGGAGTAGTGATCGGGGTAGTGTGCTGTTGTATTGATGTTTGTATGTGCGATGCCTGTATATGCGCTCAATATATGTTCACCTGATGCTTGTAGTGTGCGTAACGTGTCTTCATGTGTTAGGGATTCCCGAAGAAAAGGAAACGCAATTGTGGCGTAAGAAAATAGAAACATTTTTGCAAAACATGAGTTGGACGGTACCTAGCGCCACCTAGCCTAGCTACTCGCGATTACTCTGCTTGACCCTGCCATCTGGTGGCAAGCGATTTAACATCCTTTTACGCTACGCGGCTACGCCATAATTTCGTGTTACCGTGCTGAGATAAGCCAAGAGGTTGCTTCGGATTTGCTTTTTTTTTGAGAGCGGCTTTTGGTTTTGCGGGCGAATGGTTTTCACTCCTCCGTGATGTGCGGTTGACGCAACGGTTGACGAAGGAATTGTGGCTCGAGGAATAGCAAAGGTAAGACATAAAGTGCGCGAACTGGGTGCCGGTTGTCTCCGTTGAACATCGCAGTGCTGACAATGAGAAGACTGAGTGACTGCATGGATTCGAAACGTAAGTTTCTTTACCTGCAGGGGTAAAGAAACTTCGGAAATAAATATAGTTCGCCGAAAGCTCGTGTTACGTTTTTATTTGGTGCTCCTCTCGCTTCGTACAATAGACTTAGTGTTCTCGTTAAGCCTTCTCGAGCTCGATTTCCTCGATTCGTGGCCGCCATATTGAGATGCAGTCGACGGAGGAACTTTTGCTCCCCTGCTTAAGGGACGAAAGTTGCTCCCTTTCTGAAGGAACATATGTGTCAAGAGCGTTCCTCCCTTTAGGGAGGACTATACTGACCCTTTTTTCTAAGAGTGCACTTATAGACTATTGCGAGCAAGGCGCCCCGACTGGTAGTGACTCATGAGCGCTAGCACGTGCCGCTTGCGCGTGGAAATAGCTTTGTCAATCTTGTAATTGCACGGGCTTGTCCGCACCAGGAGAGACATGGCGGTGGCCAGTGGCCTTGCTTGCAATCGTCTATAACCGTAGTACAAAAAAAAAAAAGAAAGTCCCGCTGTTTGCGGTGTTTTACTGATTGACTCCTCTATGTGGCAAATTAAGATCTATGTGGGTGATTTTTAGATTAGCTTGCCGTTATTTTATGAAGTCGTAGACGTTTGAAACGCTAGAATCATATAGTTTCTTCCTCCGACAACCAGATCTTTGAAGGACTACTTCATGCAGTGGATTAATCATGCTCAAAAGTTCCACTACCGGCGACGTCACGGGCTGGCCTTGTCTTCCAGGTGGTATTGCGTCATCGCTCCGTACCAATGGCCATTCCTACTTGTTGCCGACAAAAACCGTTCCGTGGTGCCATATATATATATATATATATATATATATATATATATATGTGTGTGTGTGTGTGTGTGTGTGTGTGTGTGTGTGTGTGTGTGTGTGTGTGTGTGTGTGTGTGTGTGTGTGTGTGTGTGTGTGTGTGCGTGTGCGTGTGCGTGTGCGTGTGCGTGTGCGTGTGCGTGTGTGTGTGTGTGTGTGTGTGTGTGTGTGTGTGTGTGTGTGTGTGTGTGTGTGTGTGTGTGTGTGTGTGCCGCAGAAGGTACGCGCTCAGCAGCAAGGTCCTTCATAATGACTGTTGACATATGTGACGTCTTTGAAAGCCCCGTATAAAGCGATTTCCACTCACGAGTGCTCGTGCGAAAAAGCGTGTGGAGCTACGCTCTCATGCGTGCATCTCTGATACCGCTGCAGTGCCGTATAAATAAACCTCCACCCGTTTCTCCACCAGCCACCCCATTCCACACTACGAACTGCACCACTCGATTGGATCCATGCAGTGCCTCCAATTGTCACGAGTCACCCCCGTCAAACGAAAAGAAACAACATAAGCACCCACACGCGCTATCTACCATAATAAAATATGAAATACCCTTTTAATGAGAAATTTATAAATTAAATAGGTTTCTTTTTCTTTTTGTCAGCGGATTTCACGATAGACTATTTTCATAAATCCGTCACCGCGCGCGTTTCATTCTGGAAACCTGGGGCCCAGGAGCGGAGCGCGTATGCATTTTTCTTCCCACTGCTTCCCACAATGCATAACGTGGGATTACTCCGCGATGAAGCGCTTCGAGTTTCAAGATAAGTCTATTCTAGGTGGCTCGAGACAACGTTCCTTATTTTATACGCGCACCACGCAAACCATATAATGATATAAACCACGCAAAAATAGTGTCGGTGTTGTGCGCCACATTGATTTAACTAAAACATCCATATTAGACCATTTTCCAAAGTCCGCGCCATCACCGGTCCGCCGTTACTTGGGCACGTACACTGAGCATGTATTGGACACGATGGCTCAGTCAGTCTTAGATCCCATCACGCGCTTCCTGCCCAAGAAATGGCGGCCATCAATGTTACTGGACAGATGGATGGATGGATAGTAATGGCCCTTTGTAACGGGCGGCAGCTTGCGCCACCTAGCCTAATATTTCGCAATCTTTTTTTTTTTTTTTTTTTTGTAGAAAAATTTGTTTTATCACAACTTTTTGCCCCACAACAACAACCGTGGCGATACTTCGAATTGACCTGTGCGTTGAACATAATATATCGTGTGATTATTTCAGGTGGTATTATGGGATATACGCCGTACGAGCAGATATGTTTTCTTTTTTTATAATACGGCTACCTTTCAATTTGCTAGGATGTTCGAAGGCTGGGACCTAAATTTCTTCGCCTTCCAGCCCACGCCTGGGCTTCGGAAACAGGATCATGAAGAAAATATATGGCGTGTTCTTTGCACCCGTAGTGCCCGCTATAGTACGTCATTTCAAAAATCCCGCGCTGTCATAGGTTGAGCTTAGTCTTGAAATATCGAAATATATGAGACTGAAAACAATGTATTTAGCCGTTGCGTAGCATTTTTAGGCAAGCTTCGCTGCAGCATTATGACCACTGCATGACATGATTCCGTAGCGCTCGCGATTGCTGCTCCTGGTATGCTCACTTGCAAGTATTTTTATGCCGAAAAGTAAACGCTGCTTCACACAGCGCCGTTCTCTTACGTTACGAAGCATTACGTGCGTTTACTTCGAGATACGACCGCAAGTCACCGGCACACGTGCTTAGTACGCAGCATGAGTGAGCTGGTGGCTTGCGGTCGTATCGTGACTAATGCGTACGTAAACTTCGTAATGTAAAAAAAGACAAAAAAAAACGGTAAAACAAATTAACGTTACGCAACCTTAACTTAGAAAAAAAAAAAGATACAAGCGCAGTAGACAGACACCACCACAATTTCGGCGAAGCGCCTACACCCGTAGTGGGGAACATCGTGTACAAGTTGCAAACCTAAGCGCGGATAAATAATGAAAAGGAACTCACTCCAAGTCTCGAACCACATCTTGCGCACTCCACTTCTTTTTCATTTCGTTCGCAACTACCGTGTTCTCGGATTTCGTGTCACCAGAAATAGGCACCGCCGCTTGCTGCTGGTGGTCATGAGCCGTGGTCAGACTCACGCCAAATACAAGCGCACAAATCGACGCTGCAAAGACCCGGTGGGAGTAGGAACCCGACATGACGCACGAGCCGCAACCGGCCTCGAGTCCACGACGAAAATTGAGCGCTTCGAAAAAAGAGCGACGTGTCACTAAACGTAGCTTTTACACGATATCGGAGCGAAGAAAGGCAGAAAGGCAGGAGCCACCGACGCGTCGGCACAGACAACGTTGTTACCCTCGGTGCACATGCGCCTATCCCGGTGATGATGATGATGATAGCGGCGAGACCGGAGCTCACTTTATCATTTGTTTGTGCGCGACCTTTCCCAGCTTTGCTCTGCCCTCCGTCGCGAATCTGTGCGTCTGTTAACTGGTGTGACGTGAGCTAGAGAGCCCAGATTGAAGAGAGGGAGTAACTTGAGCCATTGGGATTCTTTGCAATTTAATGGAAGACGCCTCCTGCACCGATTGGACGCAAGTGGGCATGCGTCATGTTGTCGCGTAGCGAGGAGGAAAGCGAAAGGAGAGGCAGAGACGTTTGCAGACGATCTACGCTTCCGTCGCCTCTTCGCAGCTCATATTGCAAAGGAGGTTCATAAACCACGTGATCTCAATCGAGCAGCTGCAAACACTATGGCATCTAGGCACACTTACGTCACCACGACGTCGCAGGTGCGAGGAACGTGGTGGGCGTGCACTGGGCGGCTTTCGGAGAACAGCTGCGTGTACTCGAAGCAGTCGAGGGTACGGCACGGCTGTATAACTCCTCGTCTTTTTATCAAATTTGCCATACTCTGTCCTTACAATCTCGGGGCTCTTGCCGTATGTCGGCGACAATGAAATGGCGTGTAGGGTCTGGGGAGCGCATTTCGTAAAACGATGGAAATCAATGGGTTGTCATATATAACAGGTCATATTCCTCTAAAATATGCTGCATGGCCGATATATATATTTTTTTTCGTCTTTTATAACGAGCAGGAAAGCAGTGGTAAACAGTAACAAGATCCCCTATTACTAAATACTTTGAAGTAGCGCCTATATTAAAATAATTTTAATTAAATGTACTTTCGTTGCAATGCCGAACATCTTTCATTTTAAGGACCGGCGTGATGTGAAGAAAATGAAAGCTCGAGCTGAAACTAACCTCATTAGAATAGCTTAGTTACACAACTGCTCATACAGGCTGCTTGCACGAGCAGTAACCGCGGCTGGCCCCCCGTCGTTCGACGCGCCGGACGGCTGCGATGGGAACTGCAGCGTATCTTATTAAATACGTACGCTTTGAAGAGCAGCGTCTAGATGGCGTTCTACCGTACTCCATATGACATAAAGAGTTTTGAAACGAAAATCTAGATGGCGCTTCAAACGACGGGAGACGAGCTGAAGTGAGTCCGGGGAAGTCCTGAAAATAAACAATTATTACAGAAAGACGATTTCCGACACACGAACGAAAAAGATGAAGGCGATGCAGCATCTCCGTACTTATTTATTTGTGTTACATTCACCAGGCTGTGTTTGAAACCCCGGATACATTTTGCTTTTGTTGAGGAGTGATGGCAGGCCGCTGGTTGTTATGGATGTTAATTAAAGATTTCCCGATCACAGATATCATAAAGTGATTTCATTTGAATCCGATCGAACTTGTCAGGATGTACGGGGTGAGGAGAGTCTATAGATAAAAAATGTATACGTGATAGCTCATTTTTGCTACTTAGGAAACTTCTCTTTCAGAGTTACTGCTGTTAAAAACAAATTTGAAGTGCCAAAAACAAACATTTGTTTTCTCTCGCAACTTTGGCCGTTGTTTACTAACTGTTCATTTCACCCTAACTGCTAGTATGTCTTTACGTCGCGGGAACCATTACTGGTCACTCTTACTAGGAAACCCCCTATCACCTGCTTTCGTGGTTATTGCTTTACGAAATCGCAAACGTGTTAACCAGAACAATTTTGGCTCACATTCATAGTGTTGTAGAAAATGAAACATTAAGAGCCATAACGTAAACTGTAAGTGTGTAGCTATGAACATAAGCTATTTGTGTTCATAGATTACATTCATAGCTACACAACGACAGTACTTATATTCATGAATGATATTTATAAAAACAACAACATATCTTGCTCCAAATATGTTAAACACCTGACAATCTAATATTTTCTACATAGATTTCCTCAAAAAGGTTTGTTTTTGCGTTTCTACTGATTACCCGTAATGGTGTGAATCACACACATGATGCAAATATTGGCTGACAATTCTTTCTTGTATTCTCGGAACAGTCAGTAAAATACGCCGCATTTTTCTCAAAACTTGCTAGAAACACACCGTTGTGAAATATCAGAGGTCGATTTTCTGGAAAAGGTCATATCTGTTTGTCATCTATTCATGATTGATTGCCCAAAACGTTGTAAATCAATGGATATAAATTTATTTTACCTTTTGTGTCGTTTCCTCTAGACTACGCGAGATTAGTACGCCGCTTTTGGGCCTCAGTCTCAACCTCCAAGTCTGCGAGGCTGAGCTCACAGCAACGCTATTCGTTGGTTCGAGGATGGAAGATGCCGCAAAAATGTATAGTCTCTCACAATATGAGAGACCCAGAGGAAGTTTATTTTCAGAAAGGGAATAGAACAAAGGTTTGTTTGTTTCCTCAGCTCAAGCACCCCAAGCTCCGATTTAAAGGATAGTGGGTAGACGCCGGCGTTTGGAGTCCGAATACCAGACTCCGCGCTGGGTGCACACGTCGGTCTTGTTCGCTCTGATTGGAGGGAGACAGTGATTAGAGACAAAGCCAGCTAGCCTTTGCTTCTACCCACTAATTATTCAAATCAGAGCTCGTCGCGCCGACGTCACCGGACGTTCTGAACTCCTTATCTCTCTCTGTCTCTCTCTCTTTCTCTCTCAGTCGCTCTTCGTCCACTTGAAGACTTTGAGAAGAAGGGAATTCTTTATTATAAGAACAGCTGAAGCCTGCAAAAGCCGCATCCACACGCACGCTTCACATTTTTGCACATCTGGGGCACCACGCCGAGGCGCCATGCTTGATATCTGCTGACGACCAAGTGACACGAGCGAGGCCACTGGAAACTGGGCGTGTGTAGTGACCCACATTTAGAAAAGTGAAGCTACAACCCGATTTAAATGTCCACGCATGTGCCAATCGGTAGTAAACAGTGTGCTCGTACCCACTCACTATCATACGAAGACAAGAGAGACATTGAAAGAAAGTGGCAACAAGTTATTATCCAAAGCCGTTCGATGCAACAAGTTCTCCTGTACGTGCTCCGAACAGGAACAGACATAAGAAACCCGTGGAAGGTGCCACCCTTGTAAAAGAGACACACATATACTGTAAACGACTTAACTATCGCAAGCTCAAATTTTCGCGAATCGGACCAAAGCTGGAAATTTGAAATTATTCGGGGTTCTAATTTTCTCGAATCGAGTGTAGCTTCCATAGCGTTCACATATTGCCAGAATTGTTTGCGGGACGTATTTTTCGTGAATTGTAGGCAATTCGCGAAATTCGCGAAAATTAGGTCCCCCGAAAATTTTAGTCGTTTACGGTATTTAAACAAAAAAACATATCGTGCACAGATTTTTTTTTTACAACTGCGTGGTTTGGAATACACAGTTGCCAATAAGTAAGACGTTAGTCCCGGAGCCAAATATTTTATTACATACCAACAATAAAATACAAGAGTCTCTGTAAAGCTTGTGCATATATATGTTCGACTAGTCCCCCATTTGCCTGCGGTAGTACCTTGACAAGCATTCAAAGGTGACGCCATGATTTGAATACTTTTGCTTTTCGCTTACCTTATGTACAGACGCAACCGACTCTACGAGCTGAGGGGACCCATCAGACAGCATCAAAAGCGTACCACCCTGCTGTTCTTCACGTTTATGTACGTGGTCTATCATCACTGAACCAATCGTGAACAAAAGAGGCATGGTGACTTGCACTTTTGACGGCGCTCGATTGGTTCCCCTACCTCGTAGCGCCGGCTGCATAAAGTTAAACACACATTCGCACCCCCCAAACGGCGTAAATAGCGTATCTTTTCCCGGCACGTTCTTTAACCATTTGAATCAAGATAAGTACTCATTTTATTCCGTGTTAAGAACTCGACTGCTGCTTCTTCATACTTGAGTCTGAGGCAGAGCGGAGCGCGGACAATCACGCTGTACCAATGTCTGACGATGTTCCGCAATTCCTCACCGACAGCTTAAAACATGCAGGGCGTGTCTTATTATGGTCCCGCTTGTTGTATTGTGATTCGTTCTTCTGCGTTCTTATCGACAGATGTTGCACTCTCATTCGCCAAGGACCGATAATCGAATGCCCGGGACTCGACGCACCTTGTGTTTCGTAAGCTGTAAGCGACTTTTGTATAAAAACCTCAAGCTAGATGACATACGCAGCGTCGCGTATACGTAACGTGTACGTTTAGCGCCGTTTATTCATGGCAGCTCGAATTTCTGGGTAGGAAAGGAACCCGTCGTGATTCATGTCATCTTCGAGAGCAGAGTCGGCTTGCTCTGCGATAGAAAACAAAAAAAAAATATAAATTAGATTAATTAAACCAAACGAGCAGTCATTTCTTATTCTGTCCTAAGCAGCCCATTCTCAAACGAATCAAACTTACACCCAATAAACCTCAGCATAATACTGACGTGACTATCGGAGCCGAAAATGTACCACAAATGCTACATAACTTCTTTTTTTTTTTAATAAATTTTTTTTGTTTTTTTTTACAGAAAGCGAAATGATTCGGTCATAAGACTTCTCTGTAACTCGCTACATGAAGTAACCAGGTTACTTGTTACTTTCTAATTTTCTTTTTCATCAAGCAGTGGTGCTGTTTCTAGAAATTCTAAGCCAAGAAAACGTTATAGTTTTCATTTTGCAACAAGCTTGTTCACTTCACTTCCTACTCAAGAAGCGTTAAATAAAAGCAAACATCGTTTAGAATCGATCGGTTCACAGTTGGGCCACCCTTTTTTAACTTTCCTAGATTATATATTAGCCTATAACTTTACCGCAGTACAAGAAACGTGGACACTTAAATATGAGGATACCTAGAATTTTTCTTTAATACACTTTTGACCAGTTCTGAACCGCCTATGTTTTCAAGCTACGGCCAGGATAACTTATTTAGCCTGACAATCACCGAAAGTCCAAAAAAGGTTTGATACTGTCAACTCGTATGGGGAGAGTCACATAACGTGTCCACTTTATTCAAAGACCCTAGGGTCTTTGAATAAAGTGGACACGTTATGTGACTCTCCCCATGACTTCAACAATCATCAGCTGATGATTGTTGAAGATAGTGAAACGGGAAAGTGGCATACCGCTCGATTCTGTTCAGACGTCCCGTGTTCATCAATGGATAGCATTAACATATCAAACAATGGCATAACCGTTTACCGAGTATCTATCCACCTTTCTAGCGCTTGTGACTCAGGCAAAAACTGCGTGAGCTACAGCGTATGCTCAGAATGCGTTCCACAACACAGTAAACAAAAAAAATACATATATATACATATAATCATGCTGAAATCGCTGTTGTCGCTACGTTAATTCTCGACGAAAACATTTAGCGGAGGAGTTCCGATTCAGCTAGGGATGGGAATTGCAACCTCGCAACGATCCGCATACTGTTATCTTTGGACAGCCAATCTTTCCTCCCGGGTGTCGGCGGTTTTGCGTAAACGGCGTCGTCGCTGCGCCTCGGTTTTACGCTGTCGCGTATGTTGTGCCACCACTACGGCCGCTCGATCCCCTCTTCTCCCGCTCCCCACGGCACGTCATTGGGCGCGGCGCCGCAGGAGACTGACGCTCTAGCGCTCTCTTCGTGCACGAAGTTTGAATGCAAAAGCATCCATAGAGCGAAGCCAGCGTTAACTGATGTCTGTAGCAGCGAAAAACGGCACCTAAATACCCATTGCCTGAGCGAAACGGCACATAAATTTCCATGGGCTGTAAAGTGGACGCGCCTCAGAAAAAATAAAACACAAAGAAAAGAACAGCAACGAAGATGCATCGTCGCGGAAGCCGTGGAGCCGGCGGGGGTGCCGGGCCTGCTCAGTAAGGGAGTGTAATGTCACCGCAGGAGCGCCGTGTTAAAAAGGAAAATATGGCGCGCTGCTTGTACGAATGCGCAGCGTGTAGGAATGCTATATCATCCATACACGTGAGCTGTCTTACGTTTTCAATTGTGCTTAATCCACCAGGAAGAAGCGATTTCATTTGAAAGCCAAGAGAGCAATTTGCGTTCCGGAAAAGGTTTGTTCGCGCATTTTGCCTGAAATTAGGGGGTTTTCGTCGACCGCGTTTCCCCCTCCGCTAAGCCCTCCGAAACGAAGAGGCTGCTATAGTCGGTTACAAGTCAAGAAGGTAGGAGAAGCTCCTCCCACAAGCGTAATGCGCCCGTTTCAAATCTCTCCGCAGCCGAAAGAAGAGTTCACTGGAAACGCTCCTTGTTCCGCTTCAATGGATTCCCACTTGTCTCCGATCCCACTTTTTAAGAAAGCGACCTTTGTATTCATCGGAGAGGGAACCGAGCCCCTGAAAGCAGCCTTTGTATCCATCGGGGGGGGAAGCTAATCCCCGAAAGTCGTATTTGTTTCCGTCGGTGGGGGAGAACTTTAATCTCCCTCTCGTGGCTTCCACAATGCTAAGTCAAAGTCGAAAGATAAAGCAAATATGTACAGAAAGGCAAGACCCTCCTCGCGCGTTGGCCGCGACGTCACGGAAACGGTGGGACGCTATTGGATGCGGAGGTGGCGGAGGGATATCTGATTCCCTTTGAGGGGCATTTGCCGCTACCTTCTTAACCTGTAACTGACTATAGTGCGCCTGCGCGCTGATGGCCTTGGGCTGCAGAGTTCGGGTATCGTAGCGGGTTGCGGAGAGCGTTGCGGGACTGCGAAATTGATCTATGAAAACTCTCTGGTGATTTAACGCGCTATCTTTCTAATGGTAGCGTTCCGATAGCACATTGGCAAAGAAGTTGTCGAAATGAGAAAACCGTCGGACCGCTGCCCTTTTTATAACGCTTGGTTGAGCGAATTAAAATTATTCGATTGGAAAGCCAAAACATCATTTAGTGTTCCGGAAAAATGTTTGTTCGTGCATCTCGCCTAAAAACGAATTGATGTGCTATTTATTGAACGGTGCATGGTGTGCCGGTAGCACATTGACGGGCTCGGATCCGTTTCGCGCTGCAATACGAAACATATCTGACAAGTTGGACAGTTTCCTGCGTCGAAAAGCGAATTCAAGTATGTTGTGTTTCATTTAAACCTAAGCAGGATGCATAGTTAATAAATATAACGATCGGTCAAAGTAACTTGCTGCATATACGGTCAAAGCTAGTCTAAACCTTTCAGGAGTATAAAACATTTGAAACAAAACTTCATAATGTCACTGTCTTGTTTACTTTACACTCTACTGTTCCACAGAATATTTCTGCTACTGCACGAGATGCCGGGCTCGTCGTAACCGAGTGGTCGGAAGTGGCTCGATCACGCGGCTCCTCCACAGTTTCGGTGTGTCGCCCTCCTGTATAGGAAGTATTCACTGGACGCCATATTTGAGGGTGATGTTTAGAGCGCATGCTCACAACGACCTCACATTAATGGGCTGCTAAAACCAGCAATCTTGATGGTGCTGAATGCAAGTTGCAAAAAAACTGTGGAAGCTGGCCGTCAGCACGCGCTCAGCAGTCGCGCACACAGCTATGGCCGCCAGTGAATACTCCCTATAGGCTACGCTCCGTTTAGTTGCTGCGCTCGGAGTCTGAAACTCGGAGCATCGGAGTATGATTAAAAAAAAAGTGCGGACTCAACGCGCTCATTGGAGACGTGCCAGAGGAATTTTTTTCCCTTTTATAAAAGGGAAAGTGGACGTAACGATCGAACGAGCGGAGTGAAAGAACACTGCAGGAACCGCGCAGGCGGTATCAGAAAACCAGTCGGTCCAGTCCATTCCAAGCCACGACCGTCCAAACGAAAGACGACTGCATGCACCAGGGCACTAAATGCTAACGCAATTAAAATGGCGGCGCACGGAAGCGATGAGTAAAGTGCTCCATGAATCGATCAAATACTCACCAATGAGCTCGTCCAAGGTATGAGCGTGCACCATTCCGCTCTCGCCCTGGCGAGCTTCGTGTTTGTGGTGCATGGCCGCCATAATTTCATGACCGTCCAACAGGTTGTTGTTGTCAAAGTCGTGCATGCTGGAAAAATCGAGACGTGAGTGCACTCAACGAAAGCAGGGTGGAATTTATAATCAATATACCTTTTCAGACATCGCAGCCAAGCACAGAAAATCGAACATGCCTGCTCTAGTGACGGTGACGGAGCAATAAGATCCCATAAATAACGCTCCTGTCAACTCCGCTAATCGAAGGTTACGCACATGGCTCACGTTGTTCCGCTGTAAGACGCCGTAAAAACATACTTAAAAAAAAAAAGAAACAGAGACGTGGGGATATAGGCGCTTTACACACGCGCCAGAGTACAGCCGCCATTGCTGACCTTCTCTTGTTTTACCGAGATACCGAGCCACTGAAATTTGTGTGGACGAGCCTCCACAAAGGCTAATGCTGGGGAGCAAGACAGAATAAAATATAAGATGTCAATAACCTGGCCTGCTATGGTAATAATGAAGTGAAGTAAACGTAATAAGGGGGAACAAAAACTGAAGGTCAGCTATGGCGGCGCCCATGCACAGCTGCTGCAAAGCGTCTATTGAAGAAAGAAATTTTCCACGTTTTCTTGTTTTACTTTAGTATGATCATTCATTAACTCATCTTTGCGCCATTGCTCATTTGAATAAGTTGTGTGATGCGTAGAGTTATCACAATAAACGCTAGAGGCTCAGCTGGCGCTAGTGTCTATGGGGCTTTAACCAGACTACTTCTCCAGTCTTTCTGTGTATTCCTATGGGAAAACGTGCGTGATATTTTCCTCTTCGCCAGGAAATAATAGAAATCAGCGTAGTTGCTTTTATCGTAACGGGTACTATGTAGCTTTATTCACATTATAAAAGTGTAATTTATTTAGTGATTTCTTTTTATTACTCAGCCACGTTTAAGTTTGCAAAAATTTAGGACCACGTCTGTGTCACACGGCATGATATGTCAATACAAGCTATCAATTCAAGCAAAAAATTTGAATTGATTGCTTGCTTGTTTGAGTTGCTTAAATTTGCTTGATTTGAAATTCAAGCCAAAATTTCCATGCTTCGCTCTTTTTGTCTGTTTGGATTGTTTGGTTTTGCATATCATTAGCATCCTTTTGGTGTTTTGTCAAGCTGATTCACTATGTTTGCTATATAGCATTGACTAAATGCGCAAATACATGGCCTATAATAGCAATCTGCAACGTAAACACGTATTATCCCTTTGTATTTGGCTATTTTACCCCAGTGTTCGACGCCATGAATTCTGAACAAAAAAACTCTAACTGACACATATGCTTCTACATCCGATTGAAAGATGTTCCAAACTTTTTATTTTGTCAGAACGCTAAGCAATATTTGCTCTTATAATCGAGTGAGAAGAGAAAACGCATTTGCGTTTTCCCATAGGAATGCATTACCGGAAGTCACATTTGAAATTAAAATTCTTGATTTTCTTTCCACTTGCTGCTTGTCCGAGGGCTTTCTCCACAATTAAAAGAGATCGTCTGCTTTTTTCCGCCGTCGCTACTATGTTTTCTTCTTGTCGTAGCTCAAGACGAAGCCAACCCGTGTAGCATCCAGTTGATTATCCCGACCGTTCCAAAATCAAGCCGCGGATCGTTTACTCGCGATGTCACGTGGTATTACCCGCTGACGTAGAAGACAGGTTACTCGGGTAAGATTTGGAACATAGCCTTGGTCGCTGCAGCGCGAGTGCGGCCACCGGATGCCCGTATCGGACATATTGAGCCTTCCGGAAGTCGATCTTGGAAGCGTTGCAGAGGCTGGGCGGCAGCGTGCCGGAAGTCACGCTTGTTTTCTGCTCGTTTGCCGTCATTCGCCAAAAAAGTTTTTTAAAACCTTGTGTGAACGGTAGTTATCTTTGGAACACAAGAAAAGTTTTACGAAAGCGCGGCACCACAGGAAAAAAGAAAAACTCGTCGAACCCAAGTCTCGCCGGTCCATAGAGTTATTATAATGTACGCTAGAGGTTCAACTGGCGCTAGTGTCTATGCGACTTCCGTGACGCAAATTGAAGCAGACAGCAACCAGTCTACTTTTGCGGTGCTCCTGTGCATTCCTATGGGAAAACGCGCGTGCTTTTTGTCTCTTCGCCGGAAAATAACATGGAACACTTTGGTTATTTCGGTCGTACCGAATAGTATCTGTCTTAATTAACATTGTAAAAATGTAATTGCTTTAGTTAGCGCATTTTTCTTCATCAGTGAGCGATGTTCAACTTCGCTACATTTCAGTCCCAAACGTGTGTTCCGCAGCAGGTGTGTAAAACCAAGCGGCGATTCAAAGCAAAATTACGATCGAAACGAATAAAGAGTGTGTTCAAGGCTCGCCAGCATTCCGGTAACGCTTGTGTATTGATAATATGCCAGTCCTGTCACCATATGAAAATGATCCCGTCGTGCATGAGCGGATAAAAACCTTCAACGTAGAGAATAAAGTCCGTGGGATATGAAAGGTGTCTCTTCGTATTGTTTTCTCTGCCGGGCAGCTTTTATCGCGCACTTGTTCTCAAAGATGTCTAGCGCGCGGGTGATATTTTGAACGTAGAACACGCAGCTTCGCTAAGGACAGAAAGAATAAAGCGGTACTCACTTATTTAAAATTGAATAGATTACGTGGCCTTCAATTTATTTTGATCGTACATGCACTGCGAGTTACTGATCCGGTATTGCTGCGTAGTTCTTGCCGCCGCTCTTGATTTTCCAGATGTCCTTCGTTCGTTTGGCATGTATATCCCCCATGCTGGAAATCGCCGACGCCGCGTTCGCACTAACAGTGTCCGACAGTGCACATAAATACACGTACGAAGCCGTTTTAGCACTGTTTTTAGTGCGATGAGTTCGACAGAAAAACGCCGTAACTGACCAATTCTTTCGTCGGCCTGACTGAGAAATGTTCCAAACTACCTAGTACGTACGAATTATTTGGTATATTGTTTCTTATGATCGAACGCAGGGAGAAAATGCACTCACTTTTTCCCATAGAAATGCATTACCGGAAGTCAATTTTCGACTGGTTGCTGTCTGCTTCAATTTGCGTCAGCACACTAGCACCACTTGAACCTCTAGCGCACATTATAATAACTCTATGCGCCGGTCTCGCGGCGTCATCAAAGCACGTGCCTTGGCACGCCGAAGTGCTGCGTTTCTGCCTTCGCACGCTTGGGTACCGTCAAGAATCGACGCCGTGTGGATGTGCTAACCATTCGGGGAACGCTTTGAAGGTATATCGCGTGCAGGTGTTGTAGTCCTTACCGAAAAAAAGTAACGAAGTACGTTACTCGTTACTTGCGAATAAAAGGAACTTGTTACCAACCTACGCTACCGCAAAATAAAAAGAATGCGTTACAGTTACCATAACCGTTAGAAAGTCACGCACGTTACTTTGGCGCTACTTTCGTAATTATTAATTGACACAAGGTGGGGCAAAATGAGAAAAAAATATTCATTTCAATGGTAATGTGGCAGCCTCCTTCTGCTCGGAGAGGGGTTTTTCTAGGCAATTCCGGCGGATAGCTAAAAAAACAATTACCATTAAAAGAACAAAAACAAACTAGCAGTAGCTGTGATCCTTACAGTGTCTATATTGGAACTTCACTCACCGTAAATAGTAGAACGCGATTTCCTCATCACTAATATCGCCGTCTTTCTGTAGCACTATCAACTTTGCCAAATCCTGCTTGATGTGCCTGGGGAAAGAATAAACATTAACAAGGTTAGGCTCTGTCATGTATGTGACCCTGGACACTCGCGACGCCGGGAAGATGTCCGATAGGGCTCTTGCGTATGACGACACTTCCGGACGCGTTACCAAACCAGGGTGTCGAACCGGAACCGAACCGAACCAAAAACCGGAACAGAACCGTTATTTTTAGCCGAACCGGAACTGAACCGAACCGAAATCTTCGCCGCCATCTTGGAACTGAACCGGAACCGAACCGAAAAAAAATATAACGGTAACCGGTTCAAAACGGTTCAAGGTAATATTTCTTTTTTTTTTCTTTTTTGTTAATATCACAAAATGAACATTTGGGAATAAAAAATTGGCGGCTCTATTTATATGTATTGATCAAATCGTCATATACAGAGTTGCAATGAATGATGAATTGTAGGTTTTCGTGGCACCTTTGTATTGGCACTATGATTAACCATGTGTCACGTGGCCACGTGACGTCATGGTGTCACTACACGTTGTCGAGTAATGTCACGTGGCCTCGTGACGTCACGTGACTCACTGCGTCAACTTGATTTAATTTAAGGAAGTCCTTAGATGTATTAACCTTGTTGACAGCGTGACGTAACATAACATAACGATTTCGCACCGAGAGTCACGTGACACCATGACGTAAGCGATTTTCATAACCCCTATTCGAGTGCTCGGGCTCATGACAATCAGCATCGCCAAACATTCGGGTAACGGCTCATGTCAATTAAATATGATAATTAATAGCCCAACTCTAACAATATCAGCACAAGCTTTTGCTTTCCAAACCCTATCCGCCTAGGGCATGACTGTGATGAACACTGGCGGCATATAATTAGTGTCAGATCACGTGGCCGCTTGTTAAATTGCGAGTTGGGGAGATATCGACAGCTGTCTCTGTCCTTTATTTTTTCTGCATCTGTTATTAAGGAAAACTAATGAATGTTTCCGCAAGCTATCAACCTCAGGGGTTATTTCTTAACACTATTTACTGAAAGTACAAAAAAAAAAGTTGCAAGACCAATTTTACATTATTGAGGCACCGAAACATTTTTTCGTTGTTGCTGAACTGCATCTGAAAGATGTCTCTGAGAATAGAAGTTCTTAAATGACTAAATGCGACTTAATATTATGACGTCACGTAGAACACGTGTTTACAGAAGGAATACATAAAAAAAAAGAGATATTTTAGTGACCTCAGAGGAACAGCCGAACGTTGGCAGTCGCTGTAAGTCTCACACGAGCCTCGTTTTCAAGTTATTGCCTAAGTTTCGACCCCCTCTGAATTTTGCTGAAATTAGCTATAAAAATATTTGTATAAATTACTAAATACTACTCAGGATCACTCTGTAACGTTAATAACTGATTGAACTTGGCTTTGCTCTTTTTTTCTAGGCAATGGCAGTCGCCAAAAAATTAGAGAAATATGAGCATCGTTCATCCCCCCAACTCGAAGCCAGAAGCGGCCACGTGGCCTGGTGCCTGTCTTATGCCGCCAACGTTAATCATACCCCCGCGCTGGGGTTTTAAAGGAAGAAAACGCGTGCTGGAGCTCCAGGTATTGTTAGAGTTCGACTGTTCTCATCACCGCAGTGATGAGAATAGTCGAACTTCGGTAGTTGCACACACAGTGATGAGAATAGTCGAACTTGGGTAGTGGCACAAAAGCCACTACCCAAGTGTCCGCCGAGGCATTGATTGTTATACGATCCGATGTACGGTGCTCACGCAGTTCTCCTGTCCAATCTATGAGCCGCGCTCGACTGTCGACAGGCGGGTGGTTTTGATCCAACAATTACGATATCAATCTTTGGGAAGGCAAGATTAAAAGAAATAGTCTCGTTTAATACTCGCCATTTCACCGCGACAAAGAAGCTTCTGAGTCAGTGGCGGCCTATGCGAGTACACTTGAGCCAGAGGACCAGTACGCCTCGGAAAAGTCATGAACATTCGAACCCGATATCGTTTCATGACCCCTTTAAACTTCACGGGGTGTAAAATAAAAGCAATGAAGGGTTGCGGTTAACAAGTGTCAAATAAAATTGTCGAATTAACAGACACAAAACGAAGGAGGCAATCCCTCAGGAATACTTTCAGCCTTTCCACTCTGGTGAAGAAGGAAGACCAGAAAAGCTGTACTATGGTGGGAATGAAGTAATGGCCGGCCGCAAGTCGGCAAGTCAGAGTGGAAAGGCTGGAAAGGTTGCCGCCATCTATGAGCGACGGCGGCAACCAGGCAACCGGCAAGCCGGTTGTCTGGTTGCCGTCGTCATTTATAGATGGCGGTAGCTCTCCAGAGTTCAGTGTCATCATTTGTTTTCTGACGGACACGACACTGCACTGGGGAAACTATATCCCTTAACAGCACCGCTGTATAAAGGAGTGTGTCTGTGTGTGGGGGGGGGGGGGGGAAGGGGAGGGGGGAGTTTTAAAAACATTTTGTGTTGTAAAGGTTCCTCTTCCCTGCATCTTTGGCGCAGACCAAAAAGCGTGACCCCGGAAACTACTTTGATTGGAAAAGCGCTCTTGCCAAAAAGCACGTTTTTGTCGTGCCAGACGCTGGCACCGTTCCTCACGACGATGCACTAAGAATAATAATACTAGCCTTTCAAATATTTTGCTTTCACTGGGCTTGCACCTCCTGCAGCGTGCCTTTGGCACCGTCGAATTCGACTTTCTCAGCAAGAAGGAATCAGAATGACCACCAGCCTATAGTGTGATAACGTCACGTGCATACCATGCTAAACAATTCAGCTTTTAGGTGAAATGTGATGTTTGCAACACTAGCAATAGATGTCCTAATTGTAAAATTGTGCAGTATTTATAGCAGACTCGCGATGAGATATCGCAGCCTTGAGAAATGTTAGAGCGCGTGACTACTCTAGCATGGTGTCGTAAAGTGAAGGCCCAAAACGAGTGCAGGTAAAACCGAATATAACATTAGCCTCCCGAGGCAGTATTTCGCGAAGTTTCGAGCTCACACAAGCTGATGAAATGTAATTTATACTACGATTTTAAGAATCTTTGTCTGTCTTTCGCGCTATTTATGTAAAATCATGAATTTCCTTTCGTGCATCTTTACGCATCTCTTTTTGCAGTGAGGCGTTCTGCAAGGGATTATTTGGAAAAATAACATTATCTCTTTCTTTTTGAACATTTCGTGTATTTGACTTCCAATCCATCATGTGAGCACAGAGTCTTTTTGAGCGTACCCTGCAACCTGGGGTGCTATTCTGGTCACAAACGGTCACGTTCGTGTTTCTCGAAAACACCTCCCCCCTACGAACCGTGCGCTCCTATTGGCCACAGCCCGCGTGATAATTCCACGCGGTTCCCATGGGAACGTTCGCGAAACACGAAAGCAACCGTTTGCCGTAACTGTCGCTCTTCGAGTTCGGACCGTGACGACAAAGTGACGTATGACCACGTCCGACTTACGTAGCACATAGCGGAAGTCGCGTCACTAGATTAACTGCGGTATTACTCGACACACCCTACTCTCTGTTTCACTATGAGTGCGAGCTAGTGCGGTGTAGGAGCTACAAGAACGTGCTCCGGGCTTTCGACGTTCCTGTCGAGCAGGCGCGCTTGCGCAGTGCAAGCCAACGTTCGTGCAAGATCGTTCGGGGTGATGGGCTCGTGCTTTTAACCCCTCTTTCTATTGCACGAAGGGGAACAAGCTTTGGGCAGGATTCTAGAGCGTAGAAAATGGCGGCGATGCTTGTTGCTCAACGATGGCTCGACCAACGCGTACAATGACGGGTTTTCCGCGAGCACCCGGTTGCCTTCGCGATGCACGACGACTGTTTCTGACGACAATACCGCTTGTCGAAAAGCACCGTGTGATCGCAGTGTGACAACGAGAGACGGCGACGATGAGAGATGATGACCGTCCAGCAGCAGCTACTAATTGAATCGCACTGAGATTTTTCGCAACGGGGAACTACAAGGGCGCGGTTGCCCCCGATGATCACATAGCTAATGCCTAGTGGATGGTGATCAGAGCCGTGACGGCCGTCGTGAGTATCGCTGTCAACCGGCTGGGAAGAGACGGTTGGGTCGACAAAACCCCGGACCGAGGCAGCTGAGGCATGTGCGAAAGAAGGCTTTCGTCGCCACCATGACAAGCACACCGACGTCGTCGGGTGCGTTGACTAAACTTAGACTCTAACTAAACCTTCGTCACCGTCATCATCGGTCTGAAGGAGACCGTCACCATTCTGAAGGACTCCAACACTTTGCCGCAAACACCATTTTGCCATTAACAACATGCTGGTAAGTTGACGTTTAAACTTCAGGGTTTCTACCGCTTCGAAGTTAGTGCACGCTTAGTACCTATGTCTTCAGTTGACAATTTGTTGAGGTCTGTAGCTACTGTCAATCACGCAATAAAATCTGGATGGGTTGCTGATGGCATTTTGTTGTATCAATTAGATATTTTACCTTTTCACGCCAAGCTGCTGGAATTGCAAGTCAGCCATCGGAAAGTCATAAGAACACTTTTCGATGCCCTGCAATAAACTACGAACAGGTCTGTCCTAAAATGAATCGTTACTTGTCTAGACAGCAGCAGTTTAGTCTGACAGAGTATGGTAACATTGTTACCCACTGTAGATGAGAAATTTAGCCAGTGTCTTGTGGATGGTTGTCATCTTTGTGACCAAGAAAAACAATAAAAATAGAATTGTCCTACATTCAACACACGTGTGTTAAATGTAAAGGTTATTATAGCAATTAAATAGATTGTCGTTTCAAAAGTGACAGTAACTCATTGAAATTAAAGAGTAGTGTGAGCTGGATTTTTGAAATTTGCCTGTGGTGCAGAGCACATATGCACTGTTGGCTTATCACCATCAAGCATAAACGACAAGCGGAGGCAGAGTAGATGTGCGAAGGAAAAGCCAGCATATGTACTAAAGAAAAAACTGCTACGTAACGTGAAGAATGTCAGCAACTATCTTGCCATTGTGGTACGAGCTCAGTGGCTATGCACATGCTTATAGCAGCCTGTGAATGTAGGATGCTCCCCTTATGTGGCAAAGGCAGAGGGGGGGGGGGGGTGGGAGGGGGGGGGGGGGCGACGAGGTAGGGGGGGTTTATGAGGTTTCGCTCCTTCCCTCCCCAAATCCGGCGGGCCCTAGAATATACACACAAATTCCGACACCATCCCCACCGCACCCCAAGTCATGAACATCCCAGCCACCTCAACCCCCCTCCATCCTCACCCCCTTAGAAGTTCCTGGCTACGCCACTACTATCAACAGCACTCAATAAATAGTCAACATTATCAAGATAAACGAAGTTTATTTTATTTTATGCACCATATAGGAAGTGTTTTTGTCTTTATATGCATGCAGCCAAAGCACACACTGTAGAAAACACTTGTGTGAATCCTGCGTTCACAATGCAGTCCCCGTCAAACTTTCAAGGCGTGAACGAATTCCACAAATTAAATTTTCAACGAAACGAATTCGTTTTGCAAAACGCTGGCAAACTTACGTTGCGTTTTACATCATTCACCTTTGTCGTCTGATGAATCAGTAGTCAGCACTACACAAACCTCAATGAGCTTGTCGTTTGTTTTCTTGCCGTTGGGGCGAACGCTGGCGGTCGTGGCGGCGGCCAAATTGTTTCTCAGACCGTTGGCTGCTGCCTCTGTGCTCGCGGAAACGTGGTTCCCTTTGTGTCAAGGTGAGGTTTTGAATCTTAATGCACGGCAACGCTGAATAAAGGTCTATTACCGTCTTCATAATCTCAGCAACGCTACCGTACGAGCCACAACAACACCACCACTTTCAAGCTTCATAACACCGGCACAAATAGAAGCCAAGTCTTGCATCTCTCCAAGCGTTACATCGGAGACGTTAAACGCCAGCTCACTGTGCTCTTCGACCCGGTCCTGCCGCCGAATGGGCTCATCCAACAGCACTAAAGTATTCGTGTGCGCGTTGATCAAGTGACCGATCGCATGTCAAACCCCAGCCGCGGTCGATCCGACGAGCATCGCGGCCATGTTCTTTCGAGTTTAACTCGCCAAGGGTACGGTTGTCGAGTTAAAACAATGCAAATAGTCCCGTGCATTCTTGTTCTTACGTCATTTTGTCGTCACAACCCGAACTCAAAAAATGACTGTTAGCGGCAAACAGAGGCTTTCTAGTTTCACGAACGTTTCCATGGCAAATGGCGTTGAATCGTCACGCGCAATGAAGCCAATGGGAAAGCGAGGTACCTATGTAGGGACGTGTAAAAACGTAAAAGCCGTTTTTTTTTTTTTGCACGAGCTATTCTGCAAATAAAAATAAGTAAAAAAGACTGCCCGTGATTATGCCGTCACGTGCATTTCTTCAGCGCCGAAAGAGAAGAGCATGGCTTATGGAGACTATACCGGCATAATCACTGCAGTGAGCAAAGGAGCAAAGCATTATTAAAACTGCCCGAAGAAACTTTCCTGCATCATCCACACAATGCTCACAACCGTTGCACTCTGCGTCGATCTCATGACTTGTCATATACTACCACAGAGTCGTCGTCAGCTCTGTATCCATTTGAAGTCTCCTTCACTGGCAAACAGGAAATTTCCTTTGCAACTTATGTTCACGGCGGCTTCACAAAGGATGATCGGTGTCGCAGCGCACCTTCACGTAATATTTTTTTTTTCTCGTAATGCCATCCGTATCGTGCAGAAGCAGGGAAAGCAACGACGCAAACGAGACACAAACACCACAAGGTCGTTACCGCGGTTTTCGCCATGTTTGTTTTCAAAGACCGTAGCGAAAGACTTCGAGAAAAAAAGCTGAGATATCTTAGCTAAATTTACTTTAAGTCATAATTATTGTAATAATCTTTCGTATTTTATAAAAGGATAATATTATTTTTCTCTGTTTCCTTCCATTTTCCGGAAGGTAGCCTTTTCTCCGTTATTCGCTCGTTCTAAGTCCTGGAGGAAAGGAAGAAGATAACAAAAAGAACACGGGGAAATGCAGGGATTTCTTCGCCCCAACTGGGTGGACACGTCACCGCGACGTAGTGCATCGTCAGATTCTAGCTGACCGCGTGCGTGAACCCGAACGTTGGGGCGGAGCCTCAAACAAGAATCATTCTAGTTTGAGGCTCCGCCCCTTCTTTCTCGATACGTCACAACTCGAAAGGTACCCGTTTGCGACCAGAATAGCACCCCTGATGTTTCACACTGCCAATCAGCAAACAGAAAAACACTTTTACGCAGACTATACAGGTCGCGTAGTTTCGAGTATCGTCCATCCGCGTCGGACTCAAGCGGTTATGTGAACTTTGTAAAGTAAAATTTATTGATAAGTATAAAATCTATTTAATTACTAACTGAATAATTCACAACATAAATAGAGGGCCGACCACCCTAAAGCAATGCCCCCCAAATTATTTGAAAGGTGTTCTGTCAATCTTTTCCGGCGTTTTTATCCCGGACAGGCACGTTGTAAGTGATATGGGGCGGCCTTACATACATTTCTGATTTTGAAGCTAATTTAAATAACTATGTGTTCCTCACACATATAACTTCTCAAACATACAGAAGTCTGTTGTTGCCTCTTTTATGTGGTGAACATTACTTTCATGTGTCTGTGGGCTGGACAAATACAAAGCAAACAGGGGCGCGCGGCGGAACTATGACGATTACGCATGCAAACCGTCAGAAAGTGTACAATTAAGTAGCTGCCATGTCGAGTAGAACCTGAAATACTACTTCGGTTTACTTAACAAAAAAGAACCTTGAAAGACGCTTAAGCTTCGCCTTCGCGATAGCGTCAACGAGCCTCGTTTGCATCGCATTCTCATTTGCCTCTCAAGCGTGCCTCGCGTGGCCTAGTGAAAAGCGTCTGACTCGCAACTAAAGGGTTGTGGGTTCGAATCCCGCCTAAAATTCTTAATTTTTTTTTTTTTTTTTTAAGGCAAAGGAATCACTTTCGATATTGAAATCATTTGAAACATACGGCGACCTTTAATTCGCATTACATGTCATGTTTTAATCACTCTCATTCCACGCGTGATGTCACGTATCACGTAAGCATTGTGGGTTGTTTGAAATTCTTGCGCAAGGGTATGTAGCTCTGACGTCATGAACCTATCGACCAATCAGGATTTTTCAGTCACGCCATCGACATCGGCTTTTGTGCGACATGAGCTTAACGCTATCGAGTTAAAATCATCAATTAGCAAGGCGGATGCTCATTTGCAAATTAAACTGTCCGGCATCTTGTCAAGAACAAACCTCAACAGCCAGGCTATGCCAGTTAATTTTGTATAAGAAAATGTTCACTTGGCGAAGCGCTATTCTGGGCCAGATTCGATCTGAGTGCGAAGGCGCGTATATATTAGAGCAGATAATTGCGATTACTTCTTGCTGCATGATTAGTCGCATGCGTGCGGTGCTCAGTGTAAACAATGTTTGGTTAGAACAACAGACATTTGGATTGCCACTCGGTGTTTCTATAAAAAATAGTCTGAAAGGAATTATCCTAAAACTTTTGTTACATTTTGAAATTGTCATTGCTTTTAGCTCAGTTGGGTCGTTATCATATACATATATATTGTGAAGTGTATTTCGTAAACCTTATTTCATGATATATATGGCCACGAGGCGCTCACTTGATAATTTTATGAGATGTAATAATTCCTCAGTTCAAGGACACGATTTCACTTCTAATACTGCGACACAGAGTTGTACCGATCACGGGTATTTCAGACGACCTACCACACTTCGTGACAAAATTTTTTACCGTGTAAATAGATCCGCTTGAACTTTAGAATTTTACTTAAACACGAAGAAAGGACAAGGAAATACAGTACGGTTCTAAATTAAAGGCTGATCTATTTACAGGTATGTACCAACAAGCTCAACTCTTTAATCTTGTACTTAGGTAAAATATATTTTACTGGTAAACAAAGGGATGTTGAGTCGTATGAACACGACGTTATGTGTGTTAATGTAGATCTTCTTCTACTCTTGCGTCGAAATTAAATAACTGAATTTAATATTTTTGGTACCTAAAAACAAATGTAAATTGCACGGACGGTCGAAGAAACGATAAAGTTAATCGTTTCACGGCGTAAATAGTGTATATTGCCAGAACAACGCGGAAAATATATTCTTAATTTAGCCGTTCAAACCGGTTCGAACCGGTTCAAACCGGTTTGAACCGTTATTTTTTGTTCCCCGGAACTGAACCGGAACCGAACCGAAAGCCGTGAACCCGAACCGGAACCGAACCGATAAAAATTTCGGTTCGACACCCTGTACCAAACAGCGTGTTCGAAAACTAGGGACAAAGCGGGCTTTTTTGTCTCTGCTCAAAGCTCGGACGCGTTAGAACGTGAACACCGACGGCCGAACGTCGGCGTCTGGCGTTCGAGCGCGTTCCAAGAGTAGAGACAAAGGAAGCTAGCTTTGCGCCTTACCACCAAACATTCCAACGTGAGCCCGGTGTTCTAGCGTCCACGCTCGCTCTCATCTCCCCTTCTCAGTTTCTACCCGTATTCGAATGAACGCAAGCGATTCTTCGTTAGCGTCGTCCATCGTCGTTGTTCGTGCTGGCCAAACGAAGAAGCAAGCACTTGCCTCTGCTGACGACAGAATCCAAGAAGTACGATTGGGGAAGTATGTGGAACGCTTAAACCTGGGCGAGTTGGTACTGGTTGAACATGCCCTTGTCCTCGTCTTTTTGTGCGCGATTTTTTCATCGTGCTTAAACCCAAGTTTACTCCGCGTTTTCCCTCTTCGTTGCCGCCGGGCGACGCCTCTCGGAGTCATTTTCTCCGCCAGACCTCATGAGCGCTGGCTCGTTGTAAGTCCGAAGAAGGCCGGTATGTATAATAATCGGGTACCTGACGATACTCGTTTACGGGCCCGTGCTACTCTTGCTGGCGCAATCAATCACGACGCGAATGAACTCGAGCAATCTGAAAAACACTGCCTCCGCACATAGAATGGCATAGCAGACATATAGACGAAAGGAGATTGATGTCACCGGCGTAGATTCCGGGAGTAAATATTGGCGACTCTAGCGAGATCGACGGCACCTAGCGGCTAGAACAGAAAATGTGACGACAGGTTCGCTCGCCAGCCTTCTCGAGCGAATAAGATATTCACAGCGTCTCTTGGACCAATCCGTGAAAGTAGGTTCAGAAATACGTGATGAAACTCGTCAATTGCGGCAATTTCAAGCAGCAAGCAGCGCTGCATCGTGATCTCGCGCAATCTTCACAGTGAACTCTAAGAATAAGCGAGATGGGCGTGCACTTTGTCAATCTCACCATTTTGAAATTCTATTATATATTCGATTCTTTATCCGGCGCTTTAAGGCGAGGTGGCACGGTTGCAAAGGGCGCACCACGGTGGCACAGATTTGCGGAAGTGGGATTTGTCATCATCTATGTCGTGTTTCCGTTTCTGGTTTGCTACTGTCAGCGTTCCTGATAAAAGGCGCAGCGAGCTGCGGCGCCGCGAAGAAACTTTTCTTCAGTCGCATAATGAAGATCGCTCCCGAAGGTTGCAAACTAGTCCTCTTCCGGACAACCGCGTGCACACACAATCTACTCCGGATTTGCTAAAACGCCCCTATGTTATTTTTTTTTACTGACGCATTAGTCCGTTGTTACGTAAAATGTCTTGCTTCAAAAGTATCTGCTTGTTGGAATACAAATTAGACCCTCGTAACACTTTTCGGAATCACAGAGGGATGGCGGCTTTCTGAATGCCTAATTTTTGCTAAATCTGTCCTCTATGTTTCTTTATTGTTATTGAAAATCCACAGCCCAGTATGAGCAGGTATTCTTCGTTTCGGAAAGTGCGCGAAGTGCTCGCCGTAAATGGCTTCCACTGACGTGACATCAGTTGCCATTGTGGTGGTCTTGCCGCCGAGCGAGTACTTTTTTCTAACGTTGCCTTTTATATATAGCTTGCATTTTGTACCATTAAATTTGTTTTCCTCCACAAGAACTAGAATTAATGAAGTACAATGATGTCACCTGCAAGCCATGTATGCGCACGAATGCTAAAAATGACGCTCCTTTTTTTTCGTTAATTGAAGTATTCAAAACAACGACCAGAAGCGGTATTGTGTCAAAACCAAGATCTCGGGAGTGGCAAAAACAACCCTTCCCTTCCTCTCATTGCCTTCTGCTTCTCCTAAATGTGGCGATTTTCAATGCCTGAAAGCGTGTACTTGGAATCAGCGGTGACTCTGTAGATTTTTGGGTGCCAAGTGACCTTCGCACTTCGAGGAAAATCTACGGTTGCTGTCACTTATTTTTTAACATTTATCTCGATGGCTTTGGCTCTTGATTGATATCGGATTGGCGCTGGCTTGGAGAGCTTAATCGTGAGTTGTGTTGAATTACAAACATAATATTCATGTACTTAAAAAAGAAGCAAAGACTAGCACTGTATTCGATAAAGAAAAAATATTTTATAAAGATAGCGACGTAAATAAAAAAAAAATGCAAATATTTGCTTCAAATCTTTTTTGTTTTATGCACGCCTCAGTGTATGAAAGAGCCGCTAGTGGCGTTGCGTTAGCTCTCTAATGCTGAAATCTATAGCGGGTTACGAACGATCTACTAAAACTTGAAATGGCGGTTCCGCTACGCTATATAGCGGAGTTCGTAGCGGATTGCGAATGGCATAGCGTAAGTGACTGAACGATCTATTAAAGGAATCTATTATCTCTCAATTTCTCAGAAAGCAGAGACTGCACTCTAAAACGTCGGTGAATTTACCTTCCTGCAGAACACGGAGACAGTCAGTCACGGCGCCAAACAGAAGGATGACAGCGAATGATGAAGCTCAGAATAGGATTAAATCTGAAAAGTGTGAGCTAAGTTATTCGTCAGGATTCTTCTTTTTTCGCCGTGATTGGTTGTCTCTTTTTGTTCAGAAAAGAGAACTTGCATATTTTTGTTTGTAGAGTTTGAGACCCATATTTCGCATTCGAGCTCTGGTATGAACCAAAGCTGCAAAAACGAACAAGGACAAAGGAATGAAAAATATTACGGCGGGCTTCCCATATTGCAAGCTATGGTGCATTATACTGAAAATCAGACGTGGACGTTATATATAGCCTTTGTAGGCTTGCAAGCTTCACGGCGACATTACGACCTTTATCATGACGTAGTTCCGCAGCGCAGGTGGGTATTGTACCAGTCAGGCACGTAGCCAGCATTTTGTTTCGGGGAAGCCCGCCCATGACAGATTGTGTTATGGAGTCGCCGACGCGCCGACGCTAGCGAGCTCCAACCAAAGTCCAAAGCGACCGAGAACAACCATTCGCGCGCAGCCCGAGATATAAGGGAGTTTTAGCAGGTCGTTTCCACACGAACGGTTCGCCCTCGAACGCATCCGCGACGCCACTGCGCATGCGCGCGCGAGTCGTTCGGAAAGTCGGGAGGCTCTTCTCGTTCGTTTCTCCCATTCCGGCCGCTGGAGTCGTCACCGCAACGCAGCCAGCACCGTTCACGGCTCGGGTAAAAAAAAGATGGCGGTCGGTTCGGCGACCGCCTTCGCTGACCCAGCCGAGCGTTAGGCTTAGGACAGCGGGAGGCGATTTGCCGTCCTGTTTAAGTCTGCTTCATTTGAGAGGTTGAACCAATTCATTTCGAGGACTGCTCACAATGGTAAACGATCGTGAATGCTGTAAACGGCCCATGCTAGTAAAGTTTTGCGATCTGCCGGGCAGACTAGCTGCCGTGGCGACCGCGAGCAGACGAAATTATTTGGTTCGACGGCACACAACGTGAACGATCGTTCAAGTTCAAGATGACCGAGACACACCACATACCTTTACGGTCGTTCAGACACTTTTTACTCTATCTAGCTTCGCAGTTCTTGAAATTCCGACCGGCAAATGTTACGCCGGTCGTCTTGTTTACATCAGTCGTACGCCGGAAACACGAGCCGCCACGGATTTACACGTTGCAGAATGTTTCACACGCTTGCTAGAAGATGGCGCCACCGTTAAGCATGATCAGCATCATCGTTTACACGGTCGCGCCACTTTCACGATTCGCTAAAGTATGTCGAATTTGACGTACGGTTTCACGGAACGAACCAGCTGTACCGTTCGTGATTTCGGAACCGTGTGCTTGAAAAACGACTCGCTAAAACTCCCTATTAACATCCGTTCGTCCGCTTCGCGCCATACGGCTCTGCTTTGCGCGTAACCTGAGCGCCCCGTACCGGAGGCGCCTTTCTTTTATTTCGTTTTATATGTAATAAACGAGACGGCAGTCTTCAGCCTGACTCCGGCGCGAAAGGTTGTCTATGTGTGCCCTTGGCAAAAGAACGTAAAACGAATCATTGTGTCATAAGTGGAATCGCTCCGCCAGTCTACTAATAATCAGTAAAGCGCAGGATCGACTACAAACGAAGGAACAATGGACAAGCCCTCAACTTCTGCCGACAACGGTGCTCCGAAAAAACGGTAACGGCAACTTTTCGCATCTCGCCACCCGAAGCATTCAGTTCTACAACAAATAACGAATGGCCGGCGTGGAAGAAGAGATTCCAGCGCTTTCACAGTGCATCAGGAGTGGCATCTCAATCATCATCACACCAAGTCGACACTCTCATCTACATCATGGGACCCCAAGCTGAAGACGTCTTACAGAGCTTCAAGCTGTTCGACACCGAGGCCCAAAATTTTGAGAAGGTGATGGAGAACTTCGAGGCGTTACTTCATTCCTCGTCGAAACGTGGTGTATGAGATAGATTTGTTCAACACAAGATCGCAACTGGAGACGGAAACTGTCGAGGAGTACGTCACTGCTCTCCGTGGATTAGCCACTACGTGCAACTATGGACCACTGAAGGAAGAATTGATCCACGATAGGCTGATTGTTGGTCTTCGGGACCAGCGGGACTTCAGAAAAACTTCAACTGGATCCCGATCTGGACCTCCAGAAGGCCATCGCTGCTGCGCGACAATCGGAAGTGATTAAGAAGCAACAAGTGGAACTCCGACCGACAAAAGAAAATGATGCCAACGTGGACCGTATAGCAGCCAAAAATGGGACAGCAGCAGGACCTGCTCAGCGAGGAATTGATCGTTCAAATGTTCGAACTCCTACTAAGAAGACCACGACACCCACACCAAAAGGCAAACCGTGCCGTTGGTGTGGTCGGGAAGCTCACCCGAGGAGCGTGTGTCCGGCGAAGAACGCAGGTTGCAACAGGTGTAAGAAAAATGGACATTTTGCAACAGTCTGAAAACCTTCAACTACCGTGAACTACCTACACAAACAAGGATTCGTAGGAGCTGCAGCTTCTCCTCAAACAGCTAAATGGAACATCGAGATATTCGTCAACGAAACTCCTGTTGTTTTCCGAATAGACACTGGAGCAGATGAAACGGTGTTACCAGCTGCCATCTTTCAAGAGGTCTTCGCAAAGTCCCACAAGCTCTCCGAGCCCCAACGCCGACTTCATGGTCCAGACAGACGACCCTTTAAAGTTATGGGATCAGCTTGGATGAAGCTCAATTGCCGTGGGCAACAAGCACTCGAAGAAGTTTGCATCGTGAAGGGACTTCGCAGGCATCTCTTGCGTAAGCCAGCTATCGAAAAATTTCGGCTTTGCCCTCAAATCTGCATGACTGCGAACAAAGCTTGCGAACCGAAGAAAGAGTTCTCTCACCTGTTTCAAGGGCTGGGATCTCTCGAAGGTGTTCACGTTCTCAAGCTGAAACCTAACGCGACGCCGTTTGCTATCGCATCACCGAGAAGAGTACCGCTTTCGCTGTATCGAGAAACGCAAAAAAGAGCTAGAAAACATGCAGTCACAAGGTGTCATCTCTCCAGTAGAAGAACATACTGAATGGTGCGCACCGATGGTCATCGTCCCCAAACCGTCTGGCAGAATTCGCATTTGTGTTGATCTCACACAACTGAACAAACACATTCAGCGCGAATATTACCTATCCCATCAGTGGAGCACACGCTGGGAAGGCTAGCGGGAGCCAAGATCTTCTCAAAGCTGTACGCGAATTCTGGGTTCTGGGAGATCCCTCTAGAAGAGAAGTCACGACTCCTGACCACATTCATCACTCCGTTTGGAAGATTTTGTTTTAATCGCCTACCATTCGGAATCACGTCAGCACCGGAACACTTCCAGAGACGTATCACACAACTTCTTCAAGGAATGGAAGGAGTACTTTGCCACATGAATGATATCTTGATGTGGGCGTCATCGTCTGAGCAGCACGAGCAACGTCTGTGAGAAGTCCTCAGGCGACTCTCATCAGCAGGACTCACGCTCAACGAAGATAAATGCGTCTTCCGAGTGACAAGTATCAAGTTCCTAGGTCATCAAGCAGACAGCGATGGTCTCCGTCCAGACGAGACAATCGTCAACGCAGTGGAACAGATGCCCATACCGACTTCAAAGCAAGAAGTCAAGCGCATCATGGGTATGGCGACATACCTAGGACATGGTACCAGGTATACTCACTTTTAACTAGCACTTTTACTCTCATATTAGCATAAAAAACGCAGCAGACGCACCAGCACAATCTCACCAAAGTGCCGCCTCGATGTGGAACCACTTGTGCAAGTGGGAAGTGAACTCGCGAATAAATAAAGAAAAAAACTCACTCCACGTCCCGGACCACATCGTGGGCACTCCATTTCTTTTTTAATTGGTCCGTATCGGAGTACTGATGGTGCTCGTGAGCCGTGGTCAGACTCGCCATGCCAAACAGCAGCACGCAGATGGGCACCGCCAAGGCCAGGTGGTGGCAGTGGAAATCCGCCATGGCGTACGGGCCGCAGCCGACCTCAAGTCCAAAATGAAAGTGAGCGTTTTTAAAACGAACGACGTGGCACAAACCGCAGCTTTAGATGCGAACCTTGGAAGTCACCGACACGCCAGCACAAACAATGCTACGAGTTCGTTAGCCCTTATAACATCCGCTTAACGTCGAGGGCCTGAGCGGCGTGCTAGACTTGCACTGGGCGGCTCACGGAGATTGGTTCAAACAGCCAGGAACATCTGTGTGCTTGAAGCGTTCGAGGGTACGGCGCGGCAGTAAAAGGGGCTCTTTTTTTTTATCTGATTCGCCATTATCTCTCAGTCTGAGGGCTCTTGATGCATGTTAGTAACAATAGGCGCATTCGGCAGCGTTTCCTTGACTCCAAACGGAGCGACGGGATCTCCAGGTGCGTCTACCGACAGGCAAAAAAGAGCGGCTCTCCAGACGCTCTCGCTCAGTTCCCTCTTCTTCCCCCGTGGCAGACGCGGACTCTCAATGTGTGTGTAAACCGTTTAATGAAAAAAAAAAAAGTAGCAGTGGTCGCCAAAATAGAAGCAGACGACGGCGAGCACCAGATCGCCAGAGAATAGGGGAGTTACAACGGCGGCACTGTTCCAAGCGATCGAGCCCTTCGCAGGACGGTGCTAAAACTGCGATTGTAATAAAAACAACCAGTAAAATCGTCAAGATGTCTAAAGTGTGGAGCTCGGAGTATGTACGCCGCCGATCAAGATACCTTTATACAGCCATACGTTTAATTGTTGCGCCCATGTTTTTGAACTACACATCAAATTTATTCGTATCATACGCGAAGTCGGCAGTGCTCAGCAGCGATGTTTTGTTCATTTTCGATCAAAAGATTTTAAAGAGACCTCGTGTTCTGTCGTTTTTGTAAACTCACAGCTTTGCCAGTGACAACTTTAAATTTTATTTGTTTATATGACTACTTTGGGCCCTGACCTCATATGATAACAACAATTAAAATGACACCGCTCCGCCAACGTGCTGGCAATTTTAATGGAACAAGAGAGCAAGTACACTGTCGTTCCCGTTAATCAAGCTCAGCAAATCAGTTAATTTGACAGTTCTTGCTTTCCTGGCAATTTTTTATTTCATCCACTGCGAACAAATACCTGTATTTTTATGGAAATATTTTTTTAAAGGTGAGGATCCCGAGCTCGTAGCTCTATCTATGGCAATTGCTCTATCTGATCGACAGTTCGCGCACCCGAGATGCATCCTTCAACGAGTATCTCGCGCTTGCAGCCTAGTAGCGGAATTGTTGAATATTATGAAAAACTGGGAAGCAGAAAATAAAACTAAACAGAGATAAAATGAATGCAGATAGGTGTAAACCATTTGAATATGTTAAAAAAAATACAGAGCTACTTTACGAGCGAAAATGATTCGACGAGAGGAGATCATTATGGCGCATGCCATTTCGGGACTCGTTGCTGACCGCCTGCGGGCTTCGTCCCAGCGATTATCGGGCCGCATGCTGCCCGCTGGCCGAATGTTTGAGACCCCTGCTCTAGACAGAGGTGAATCGAGATGGCGAAAGCGCATTCATTCAGCCCATGTAAAGGGAGGTAGCATCGCATTTTGGAACGGAGAGGATTATGGGAAGGCGCCCGCTGGGCGGGGGGAGCCAGTGAACAGCCGAGAACGTTGCGGTGGCCAACTTCGTCGGCGACGGCGGAAAGAGGACCTATCTGGTCGCCCGCAGATTTCTTGCGACAAGAAACTCTAGCTTTTTTTTCCATCATAAGTGAACAGAATATAGCTGAGGTTCTCGGTGAGGGCGGCGCCCGTCCACTGAGCATTATGAATTACGATTTGCGCGTCCGCGGAAGTCCCTAGAGACTTCGGCGCAAACACGAACGACGCCGAGAGCTCCGAGATTCATGGTACCGCAGAACCATTGTTGTACGGACCGGTGTTCTAATGAAGGGCATTCCTGGAACGCCGCCGTTCCATTTTGCATCGGTGGAACTGAAACGGAAAAAGGAACGGCGTTCTTTTTTATTCGTTCAGTGGGTAATTTTTATTTATTTTTTTCTCAGAGGGAGATTCCAAAAGTATAAATAAATCTTTACGAAGAGCAGCATCTTATTAACTTTTTGGTTACTTATCTTAGGGTTTATTTTGTGCGGTCCTCGCTTGGTAAGAGTTGGGTGCATGAAAGCTAGTGGATATCGATCCTTTTTCCAGTGCCTGAGACTGCGGTAACAAAGCGAAATTTTTAGTCGAAAGAAAAGACACAAAAGAGGGTCGTTTCAAGCTTAGCCATTTTCTTTGCTTCCACGATTCCTCACATACCCAGAAATCTAAGGTTCACTACAGCCATCACTTAACTTCCACGAAGAGACCTACAGTTACAACAAAAGAACAGGCTGCCAGACACCGAACACACCCTTGCATCCCAAACTTTGGTCACTTAAAAGGTACACACAAATTAACGTGTAGTTATTGTCCCTTTGTTCCCCGTCTTCAAACTGAACAACGAATCCAACCTTCATGAAGAAGAACTTGTAGCTTTCAAGACTGGCCTTCCAAAAGGCCCAACCTCTTCTTCTCTTGCTCGTCTTGCAAATAGCATCTTCGAGAAGCAACCGTTGTTAAGTTCGAACAAGGGACTTCATTATATTTACACTTGTGAGGTTGTTGTAAAACGTTAGTGCAATGCGAAGTAACAGTAAATTTGGCTCGTCTGAATCGCCCACCATAAACATGGATATGGTTAAAAACTGCGATTTTTAAAGGTGAATATATCGACAGATAAAACCCTGCCTCCGCTTGTCTTTTTCTCCTGGTGATCCTCCATTACGGCATTGAAATTCGTATGTTCCCGTTTGATAAAATATTAAAAAATATATTTTCTCGATTTATCTAAATGTGGTAGTCAGCCAGATACAAATGAAACGTATATGGGTCATTCCATGTGAAACGTCCCAGACGTTGCGCTCGACCACCTCCGATTTCTAAAACAAAATTCATGGGCTTCGGCCACAATGTCTGTAGCCATACCCTAATATAGTTTTGACGAAAAAAAATTTTTGATGACGTGAGCGCGATTTTAGTTTTTGAAAACAGCGTGAAACTAGGCATCACTCAATAATTTACGAAAAATCTGCTTTTTTATGAAACACCCAACAATATTTTTTTCTTAAATTTGCACGGTCGTCGGCTTATAATGTGGTTGAGTTTGTGCAGTTTTGTTTAATTTAAATATTTTTTACAAATACATAATTTTATTCAAAAATAAACATTTTTGTCATTTTATTAAAAAAATATATAATTGCTCCCGAGGCCCAAAATAACTTTTTACTGGCTGCCCTTTAGGTATAGAACCTATAAAAATATTTTAAACCGCTCAATTAAACATCTTGCAGTAAAAAAAAAAAATTCTGAAGTCGCCAAAAAGTGCGTTTTGACGCATAAAGAGCCGTTCATTCCACCCTGAGGTGGTCCAAGTAAAAATACAAAATATGGTGGGTTTGGAAGAACGATTGGTCGTCTTTTGATTCTAAAAGTTTAATCAGAGTATTTTTTGTTTAAAGCGAGAAAACAATTTTTGAAGTTGAACTCTCGCACCACTACCCGGCGTCGCTTTTTAACGCCTCTTCGCCGCACAGCACGCCACCTGCGACGATAGCCGAAGCGATTAGGTCCAAAGAAACAACGGAGTTTGCTGCCCGCTTCCCTTGGTACCTCTTTTCTGGCTGTAAGGGAAGAAACGGCGGGTATCGTGTACTAATCGGGGGTGCCGCCAGTGCGTCGCCATAGCAGGCCGGCTTTGCCCTTTGTACCCGAGGGCGGCTCCTCACACTCCGAAACCCTATGCCTAATTGACGGGCGGCATCAGCTGACTTGGACGTCTGAAACGCGATAATATCGCTGCGAAATCTAGCCGTCACGCATGCTGGGGTGAAAAGCGGAACTATGATCCGGTTCGCGCTTAGTTGGAGCGCAGTGAAGGCTACAGGCGCGTGATCAAAGTCTGAAACGCGCTGATTCAGTATGTTAACTCGGACGCTTGAAGCATTGTCACAAGCCAAGAGTGCGCTTCTAGCATTATTTTCGGTCCATATTGTCAGTGCGGGAATCTTTACATGACCCATTGGAAATATTGAATAAACAAAGGCACGTGCCCGCACTATTGACACTGGGTATCGAGTCTCATTCCTTGCCTTTTGAGGAACCCGCTTCTGCGCTAGTAAGCTAAGAAAGGGCTGACAAGCGAGAAGTTGGCTTTTGAACGACCATTTGAGATCGGAAATCTGTCGAAGAAAGAACTTCATTTTTCGTCAAGTACCTTGTACGGTGGTGTAACGATGGATGAAGCTGGTCCCTCTGGAGAAAGAAGTCAATCTACGGTTCCTGTGGATGCTGATCAGGGTACGTAGGAAAGCCGGCTTTATTTTCTACAATGCAATGATAGTTGTTTCGTGTTTACGCGTGCCTACCCTGTCACAGTATCTGTATTGTTGCGGTCGCTCAATTCATGACTTTTTCAAACCAGATGGACTAGCTATTTTTGTTAAAGCTGGCCGTTTGTCGTACATGTAGTATGTGTTACGTTAGACATGTTTAAGCCCAAGCTTTAGGGAAGGATGCGTTGGCTTATATTAAATACACATGGTTAGCCTTATACCTGTCACAAACCAATTAGCGTTATAAAAGTTCAAATCCGAATGGCGTTTTGCGTACAAGGCTAGTTTCTGCACGTAAGGCGCATATGTGCCCGACATGTCATTCATGCGCAGCACGCAGATATGGCTCGCATGAATGAAGAAGCAGTCATGTTGCATTTACATTTCTTTTTCATTGCAGAAGCCGAACTTCCTCCGTGCTCCCTGGGTGCAAGGAGTTGCCATGTGACCACACAGACCAAGACGCGGTCCCTCATCAACGCTCAAGACCTGACGCACACAGATCGGCGGCTCCTTTCGCTCCGTTCCGGGCGCCCACAAGGTGACATCCGTACAGTGTGTTCACATCATTATCAAGTATACCTTAAAAAGTACATCTCACTGATTGCATCTAAGTGGTGTTCTAACCCTTTCCATGAACACGTCAAAAACCGCCGTGGATCAGCTGTAATTACAATAGCCTTGGCAGATGCGCACCCCAATTTAAACCTTATTCCTGGAAACCGACTTTGTCAAGCATGCCGGCCAAATTGTTTCGAATTGAAGAAGAGACCTACTTTTCGAGCACCAGCCCCACCTCTGGCTCGTGATGCCCCTTCTGAGCATGATGACCCCGAGGTAGCACTTGAGAGCGTGAACGAGGCCCTCGCAGCCGTTGGAGAGAGCCCTCTCCAACAAAAACGGGGCGAATAAGCCGCGAGACATACGCCCGAAAGAAGGTTAGACAACTTAAAATCTCTGCCGAAAGAAGAATTTATACATCTTTGGGTGTACAGCAGAAACGAACTTCTCAGCCGAACCAGGATGAAGATTTTGTCTTGAGTGACTACGTGTCACTCATGCAAGATGTAAAAAACAAGTTTGACCTGGAGAAAAATAGAGAGAAAAAATTACAACTTCTAACATTGGCCACCACCCTCTTGGTCTCGCGAAAAGATTATGAACTTCTTTGGAGCTTCGGAACGACAAGCGCGTCAAGCCGTAAAGGTCAGGTCAGAATCAGGAATATTGGGCACCGTGCCAAAAAGAAGAGGCCGCCCGGTCAGCGAAGAAGTTAAGGCCTCCATCATGGAGTTCTATCAGGACGACGCTGTCTCGTACTGCCTACCGGGAAAAAAGGAGGTGCTACGTGGTCGCCAAAAGCGTCTGTTGTTGCTAAACTTGAAAGAAATGCACGAGGAATGGAAAAAAAGCTGCGATTTCAGGTGCGGTTTTTCAACATTCGCAAGTCTGCGGCCTTCACATTGTGTCCTAGCAGAGGGGAGCGGCACTCACACAGTTTGCGTGTGCATGCAACACCAAAATTTTAAGCTCATGCCTCACGCTACAGGATTAGACGAAAGCACCGAAGAACTTCTATCCACTACAGTATGTGATATACACAATGAAGAGTGCATGCTTGACAGGTGTGCCAAATGCCCAAGTACCGATTTTGCTGATACTTTGCTACGCAGCACTCCACTTCTTGACCCGGAAGAAACGAATTGCGTCCATGTGCAACAGTGGGTTAGCGGGGTGCGTTGCCAACTGGAAACCATTGTTCTGACACCAGAAGAGTTCCGCGAAAAATTCTTAGATATGCTGAAGGCACTGAAGGCTCACCACTTTGTGAGCAAACAACAGGCCCGGTACTTGCGGGAGCGCAAAGCAAACATAGGCAAACACGAGGCAATAGTACTCATGGACTTCGCTGAAAATTATAGTTTCATCGTGCAGGACGCCCCGGAATCCTATCACTGGGTGAGTACTCAGGCACCAGTACACCCCGCTGTTATTTACTTTCGCAAACAAAAAGCCACCACCCAAGAGATTTCTATAAAATAATTAAGTTTTATTTCTGACTGCCTAGAACACGACACGGTGGCTGTTTCTGTATTTCAGAGTGAAGTAATTAAGATATTGAAGCGAGACCTTCCGCAAATTAGAAAAATTCACTACTTTTCAGATTGTGCGTCCTCTCAGTACAAAAATTAAAAAAAAAAAAAAAACTTTGCAAACCTCTGTCAGCACGAAAATGATTTCGGCATTTCCGCTGAATGGAATATTTTCGCAACGTCCCACGGGAAAAGTGCTTGTGACGGAGTCGGGGGTACAGTGAAGCGTCTGGCAGCAAGGGCCAGTCTTCGAAGTCCCTTCGAGAACCAAATCATGACCCCCAGCAGCTCTTTACCTGGGCCAAAAATAACATCGGGGGCATAACAATACTTTGGGTGCCGAAAGAAATGGTTGAAGAAAAACGAGCTCAACTCACTCCAAGGTTTAGCTCAGCGGTCCCCGTCAAAGGGACAAGAAGTTACCATCACTTTAAATCTGCGTCACCATCTACGCTACGTGCTGGACTTACGTCCTATTCAGCAACGCAAGAATTTGTCATTTCAAAGCCGATTTGAACACAAACGACGCGTGAGCCTTCATCGGCGCGCATTCGTCAACACCACATCACCTTGTCGTTCGAGATTGCCCGTTCACGGGTCTTTTGTGCTGCTGTTTACATCTGTCCTGACGTTAACAAGAGAGAGTGATCGGGTCCTGTATGTAGGAAACAGCGAGCTTCCTAATGGATGCTCTGAACCGGCAGCGCTAAGCATCTCCTGACATCAAGACACTGGAAGATCACAGGAGGACATCGCAGCGTAAAACGGTCGAAATTAGAAAAGCCATAAAGCAACAAGAGTGAAAAACAGCCCCTTTTCACCGAGATGTACCCGACAGCCCAAGGTCCTGCTCCCTACCTGCGTGGGCCCACCGTTACACAGTCGCACGCTTCGTCGGGCTCGACGGTGCCGTGCTGTGCAGAGATGAGGCACAAGAAACGACACCAGGTTGCGACGTAAAAGTTCAACTTCAAAAAGTTTTTTTTTTTTTTTTTGTATTTAGAACAAAATTATTTTAATTAAACTTTCAAGAACAAAAGGTAATAAACTCTTCTGTAAAAGTCACCATGTTTCGCATTTTTCTTTCGACCACCTCAAGGCAAAATTGACGGCTCTTTAAACGGCAGCACGAAATTTTGCACAAATTAAGTTATTTTTTCTGCAAGATATTTAGTTGTACGGCCCGAAACTTTTTTTGTGCAGTATATTCACAGGGTTTCCAATAAGAATTTTTATCACCTGCAGCAACGAGATAGTTTGTAACCAAACTATCAAAAAGGCAAAAATTCTCATATATTACTTTTTTTTTTAAATTGCTTCAAGCGAATATATTCGCTTGAAGGCGGATTTTTTCGGTCGCTCACCAGTTACCTAGCTGTGTTTGGAGATTTATGTTTGTCCTTTGTCCCTCTTGTTCCCCTTCTCCAGGGATTATTTTCGTCATTCTTGTCCAGCTCGCTTGCACCTTTGCATTTAATTGCATTGTAATTATAACTTCAGGATTTTTTTTTTACTGCAAGATGTTTAATTGAGCGGTTTAAAATATTTTTATAGGTTATACACCTAGAGGGCAACCAGTAAAAAGTTATATTAGGTCCCGGGAGCAATTATATACTTTTTAATAAAATGACAAAAATGATTATTTTTGAATAAAATTATGTATCTTTAAAAAACATTTAAATTAAACAAAACTGCACAAACTCAACCACATTATAAGCCGACAACCGTGCAAATTTAAGAAAAAATATTTTTGGGTGTTTTATAAAAAAGCAGATTTTTCGTAAATTATTGAATGATGCCTAGTTCCACGCTGTTTTCAAAAATTAAAATCGCGCTCAGGTCATCACACATTTTATTTCGTCAAAACTATTTTAAAGTATGGCTACGGACATTGTGGCCGAAGCCCATTAATTTTTGTTTTAGAAATCGGAAATGGTCGAGCGCAACGTCTCGGACGTTTCACGTGGAATGACCCATATACATAAGGATACGTTCTATGTTTTAGCTCTAACGGGAACGAGTTCCTTTCTCACAGGTGGAACTTGTAACGGGTACGCGTTCCAAAAATTATAAGGAATGAGGAACGACCTTTCGTTCCTTTTTTTCAGGAACTTGTACAACACTGCGCAGAACGAACAACTCCTGCCTCGGTGCCCAGTGGCCTTGGCAAGTGGCGGGGAGGGGAGGGGGGGGGTCGAACCCCGCCCCCCCCCCCTCCCCCCCCCCCCCCTTTCCGAGTTGCCATTTTAATGGCGCGGCTTGGAATATTGCCTATAGGCAATATTCCAAGCCGCGCCATTAAAATGGCCAAGAGAGCAGAAGTTGAAATTCAGATGCCGCGAGTAGCAAGTCGGCCAAATCACCGCTCTAACGTTCCCGCTGGAAGTACGGAAGAGCATTTTAAGCGCTCCGTGTTCCTTTCTTTCGTGGATTACCTGATCACACAGTTAGATATGGGAGATTTAAAAAGCACCGACGTACGCTGCAATTACTTTCGTCGCTTCTGCCTGCAAAGATCTTGGAAAGCGGGGCAGCTCCCGTCACTGGTGAGTTTTGGAGCTCTGTTCAGGCCTGGTTTCAGTTCCTGTACTCCAATGCGAGCTGCTCATATGGGCTGCGAAATGCAAGAGGTAGAAATGTGAAACGCCCGTCACGTATGCGCTACAGGCGGCCGCCCTCTGTCCAGAGCCTCTATTCCCAAACGTCCATCGTTTCCTCAAGATCCTAGCGACTCTGCGCGTAACAATGACGGAAGCTGAGCGGACGTTCTCTTTACTACGAAGGTCGAAAATATACCTGAGAGCGCCAACTTTAAATGAGCGACTGCTCGGTCCAGCGCTTTTGAATGTTCACCGCGACATTGAAGTTCAAGCGGAGGACGTCTAGATATTCTTTGCTGTGAAAGCAGGCGGCTGCATCCTAATGTGTAGGCGCTTGGCGTAAATGAGATGATCAAGAGAGCCTGTAAATTGCTTTCTGAAGTAACTAGTCCCAGTTACTTTCTTATTCGCAATAATTTCTAGTCGAAAGCACCTACTTCTGATCAGCACACAAGGTGCCCATGAGCGCAGCGCCACCCGTTGCATAAACTGCAGTTGTTTTTACGAATCATACAATATTACTTACATTACTGATATTGTTTTATATAATCACAAAATGCTCGTTTTATTATGTTAGCTTTGGTTTGATTAAACAGTGTATTTTAGCGAGGATAGTTAGTTATACTTAACCTTGAAATTGCCATTCTTCACCCCACAGATGTTTCGAAATATCCGTTGTGTTTGTGGATGGACGCTTGCAATGATTTTTCAGCGTACATATTTTTTTTTGTGTGTGTGTTGCCGTTTAATTTCTTGTGACAGCATAGCTATTCTTTTGTTTTGTCTGGCCGGCACGCGTTGGTAATGCAGTGGTTCCTCAAAAAGTGGAGGGAGTTGTGTGTTTTGAGGAAGCTTTTAAAGTTCGTGGGCCGCATCTATGACGACAGTTATAACAGTGAGCCACCACACCCGTGTTCTAGTAAATGAAGCCTGCTCCGTTTTGAAAGATGACAATGCAGCGTAATCCCTTTTATCTTAACAGCGCCTCCCTAATCTTTGCCTGAACGTCCGTGCCGACGAGTTCACCCTGCTTCGGAATTGTGTGTGTGTGTGTCTGTTTATGAGTCGGGAGGGGGGATAACAATACCGTTGAACCCCCACCGCTCCCCCCGAAGTAAAATCCTGGCTACGCCGCTGTCGGTGCCACGTACTCCTGCCGGCGCCGGAGCCTTTTGAGCTCGGGGTCCGGTGGTCCGGTCGTAGTTGGCAACTTTTGGTGAGGTGAAACACGATGGCGTCCTCAGAGCGGTTGGAAACGACATCGCTCGCCAGCACGAGCGCACGCACATCGCCTTGGTCTCATTGTGGCCCGGCAACCCAGCTCGGACCCAAAGCGCTTGGGTTTTTGTTTCTCGCATCGTAACTTCTTGCACGGCGTCGAAGACAGCGGACACGATCTTTACGAGCTTCGAAAGGGACGCCTTTTTGCACGCCGTCAGGGCACAGTCACGTGTCAACAAAACCCTCGTGACCGTCTACGTACCCCTTCTTCCCCCAACCCAAAGTTCCCGTTGCTTTTTACAGCGGAGCTGTTAATGGCTAGTTTCCTCAGGATCGTGTCCGCCGGATTAGAAATGATGACACCGACCTCTGGACAGCTACCGCCATCTATGAGCGACGGCGACAACCAGACAACTGGTTGCCGCCGTCGCTCATAGATGGCGGCAACCTTTCTTCGTAGGAAGAAGAGCGGGAGCGGAGCGAGCGGCGATGTGCGCAGCGGCGCGAATGGTTCCGCAACCGCCGTGAAGCTGCTATCGCCTAAAGTTCCATTGCGTCGAGCGCCTCAGATTTCCTTGCGAAAAACGAGCAGATCGCTCGACTGGAAAGCCACCGCCGAAGATAGAAGCTACTGCTCCGCTGCTCTTCCTTCTTCAGTAGAGTGGAAAGACTGAAATTCTGTGACCTTTACTCTCGTCCGTATTATTCTTTTTTTTTTTTTTTTTTTTTGAACGGGCGGGTAGTGTGCAAAGTAAAACCACGTTGGTGTAATCGCGTGCGCAATGACGGAGCCTTCATTTATAAATTTACTTTCACTTTTAGGAACTTAATTCCCGCCAACGCACTATCCATGATCCGTGATGCTTTGGTGGAAAACGTACTTCCATAAAATAGTTTTGCGCGCATCTCTCGTAATAACTGCAGCGCAAGTGCCGGCCCCAAAAGATGTATTGCACTGCACCATTTAGAATATAACAATAAAATATGCCAAAGGCAGAAGTGAAAGCGCAAGTAGAAAAAAAGAGGTCGTTTTTTTCGTCCACAGTGTGCGAAGAGATGAAAGCAAAAGCTGCAGCACGGTCGCGCAATGCGGGTGGAATGGCGCCGTCACATACTTGAGAAAGGAGGTGCGACGTGGTTAATTTTAATAGCCGTCGTGGTCTCATGACTGCCCCCAGTGATCCTTGAAAGCGCGGTGAAAGCTTTGAAAAGCATTCAGCATTAAGCGTAGTAGTTAAGTACTGCCAAAGTGGGATTTCGCATAACGCGAGAAATGTTTTTAGAGTCTTGCAAGCAAACGACACGATGAATCGTCCTTTGTTGCGCAATTCATGGCAGGACGCCCGGGCTGCCCTCTTCGCTTGTCTTCGCTCGCTTTGCGCGGCACGGCACGGCAAACGAAATGCCGATATTAAAGCTATCGCTTTAATATCGCCTTGAAAATAAATGTGAAGACTGTACTCATTAGCTTGCTGCATGTCACCACTCACTAAGATGTATTCATCAGTCTCATGTGTTCTAAAAAAAACAAAAAAAAAACGTTTGAAGTGGAAAAGCCGTGGAAATAAAAATACGTAAAAAAAAACAAAAAAAAAAAAAGCTTCTTAGGCCCGCAACCACAGAGGAGGATTTTAACTGCTTAGCCGGAAACTGCGGGTTACCACCCTGCCCAAATTCCAACTCGTAGCGAAAAAGAAACAAACAAAGAATGTATGCCGTTTACAATCCCCTTTCACGCCGAATTAGAGCGTAGCTCTTGAGGAGGAGGAGGAGAAGGTACAGATAGGAGGCTATTCCCCTATTCTTCTCCTGCTCGCCTCCCATTTAGGGGAAAATTTTCCGCTAAATTTAGCGGGGAAATTTTCCGCTAGATCTAGCGGTGAATTTTTTCCGCTAAATTTAGCGGGGAAATTTTTTCTGCTAGATTTAGCGGGGAAATATTTACGCTACACTTAGTGGGGAAATTTTTCAGCTAAATTTAGTGGGGAACTTTTTCCTCTAGATTTAGCAGGGAAATTTTTCCGCTAGATTGAGCGGGCAAATTTTTCCGCTAAATTTAGTGGGGAAATTTTTCCGCTCAATTTAGAGGGGAAATTTTTACGCTAGATTTAGCGGTGAATTTTTTCTGCTAGATTTAGCGGGAAAAATTTTCCGCTAAATTTAGCGGGGAAATTTACCCATAATGTACCGCGCGGTTACGCCGACGGCAAAGGCGACGGCGACGGCGACGCCGACGCCGCTCAAGCCAGAACGGGCGCCTAAGAGCTGCGCTCTAAAATAACGCAGAGAGAAATACGCCGGCGGCGTGAGAGAAAAGAAAGCAGAACGTAAGTGGTCACGTGACTGCGCCCTGGCGACGTGCAAAAAAGGTTTCTAGCGTCAAAAGGGCCTCCGCGCGCGAAGCACCGCGAAACGTGGTCACGTGATGCGGCTTGTGCCGGAAACTCGGCTTTAACTTCGAGAATTTACACGGTGTGGCGCAACCTTCGCGTAGTAGGACTAGGGAGGCTCTAGTGAGGGTGGGCGCAACTCAAAACCTGGAGAGCGTTTGCAATATAATGGCGGGGACTGAGGGAGAGGATTCGAGAAAGGATATGCGCCAGTGTTGCCTGCACGAGAGCAGGCGCCCGCTCTGTTGCAACTCTGTTGCTCCATGCGCCTTTCCTCCTCTCGCCTCCCATTGCAAGCAACGAGCGCCTTGGCGCAGCCTCTCTCGCTTCCTTCTCGCTCCGAGAGTTGCAAACGTCGAGCGGAAAGCAAGGTTGCCAGACAAGCAGCAACGTCGAAGATGACGGAATTTACCATTTTTCGCGTTAAAAAAATACTTAACCTATCGCAACAAAACTGGTGGCTATGGAAAAGTAATAATTTATACCTTGTGTAAATTATTCAAGCACCTTAATGGGCTTTTATGACCTGAGTTAGGAAAGAAAACGACCCTTTGCCCGATAGACTCCCAGCAAAATTTAGCAATTAAATGGCGTCCATGTCCCGTGATCGCCGATCTAGCAGTTGCACCCACCCTCACTTGAGCCTCCCTAAGTAGGACTTGACGCGCATCCATGTAAACGCTCACGCGTCGACTCCATTTGAAGGACGATTGGAGTCGATGCGCTGATGTCGCATTCGTGTAAATGAGGCTCTTGGCATTCTCTAGGCAATCAAATTTATACCTCTATAGCCAATCAAACTTATACCTCTATAGCCAATCAAATTTATACCTCACATGTTCAGCGGCTTCATTCATTTCGTTGGACCAACCTCTATCTTCACAGGAGGATCGGTGGCCGTGTGTGAACGCACCCTAGCACGAAGAGCGCGAAGCGCAAGTTCGCGCTGCAGCACCCACGGGTCCTGGGTTCGAATACCACAAGTGCCAATCGTGATGAGCACCGTACCGGCGTGCGGTCGTGCATTACTACTGCGTGATGCACGTTAAAGACCCAAGGCCAGCAGTGGTACTGCACTGGCGAAACTGTTCATCTACAGCTGAGAGACCAGACGCCCATTGGGGCTGACTAACTTGCGGCTGTATGACATACACACAACACGATTACAATTATTACTATCGTCACACGCTCCGTGAGGAAAGGTGAATATATCGGTGGGGAAATTTAGACTAACGAAGACAAGTACTCCTTGCGTGCCATGCTTCAAAGAACGTAATCTACAGTTGGCTGAGCACAGGAAAGCATAATAAACAGTCACGGTACACTTTTTAATGTTTCCAAATTTATAGCCAAGCAAGTAAAACGTGCGCTATGCTATACACACAAACACCGACGATGGCGCCTGTCAGGAGCGCTTTATTCAGTAAGACCTATATACTACTGTCTGCTCTGTTCCTCGGGTGCCGCCATGACTCAGTATAGGAGGGCTGCGCTTTTTGCAAGACTCCGTTTTTTTTTCTGTTTTTTTTTTTAGAAATCTTCACACATATCGCATTGTAAGAACGTCAGAAATGCATAGTCACAAATCTTCAAGAACAACACCGACGCCATTAGGGCTGTCAAAAGCAAAAGTCTTGTTTTATACGCCGCCCCTCTCTTCACATGCACCTTAATTTGAGATTATTATCTCCCATTTTTATCCCCGGGGGCTAGGAGTTCGGACACTGGTCTATAGACACCCCTTTTTAAACAACTGACTGGATAACATGACGAGGGAGAGTCGGTGACAGTGTGTGAACTCACCGCAACATGGAGAGCGTGGAGCGCAAGCTCGCGCTGCAGAACCTGTGGAATCCTAGGTTTGATTTCCACACTAGCCAGATTCCCACGTCAGCGACACAGTTCAACGAGTCTATAAATTACATTATTTTGTTCCAGTTTTATATCTTCTTGGAAATGTGATTAGAAAGCAACAGTGGTGATTCTAGCGTATATCACTATAGTAGGGAGTTTTAGTAGATCGTATTCAAAGGCCCGCTACCGGTACGGGCGCGCGCTACAAAGCATACGTCAAAGTGGCAGCGCGAGCTCCCGCTACAGATAGCGTGGCCTGAAAACACGATCTACTAAAACTCTCTAATGACAGTCACTCGGGAACAAAAATTCCAGATTCGCTCGTTAACCAAATGCCTCCTAATAAAATTTTGAAAAAAACAAATAATAGGGCGATATTATTCAGTAAACTGGTTTATTGTTTTGTGAATACATTCACTCCTTCGGTGTAAATGAAGCAAAACACAAGGGTGAAGCAACTTTCATTATCAATACGTATAAAATGCGAATTGGCATTAGCCTACTAGAAATATTGAAACTCCTACATTCTAAAATAGCACATCGATGTCGAAAAGGGCGACCAATTTGTTATTTGTTAACATATGCTAAACATTATCAAAAGACATTCGTCGAGAATAAATATGTGGCAAATATTATACAGTGAATATATTTCTCGGCCACTCTGTATAAAGTCAAATGACAATCTATGTAGCTAAAGAAGCACCCTTATAACCCTAATCAATAACCAATGGACCACCACAACTCGAACCACATTTAACCAGCGCCCCACCATGCGATTTCCCTCAATATTCAAGAATAGCTTGCGCTCGAACTGGCAGTTTGGGAAATCTTAGTTGATCTCTTTGCGTATTGCCATCGGTAATACTCGTAGCATAGCACACATTTCTGGTGCTAAAAAAAAAAACAAAAAAACACGGAACCTATTGTTTTTTGTTCGTTTATAATCTGATCTTCTGCTACCAGGTGATGTCATTTGTTGCCAACTTTTCTTTTTAAACACTATGGGTCTTCCGAATAAGAAACTGCCAATGAAGTGAAACTGTTAGCACCTACACTCTAAAAAAAAAAAAAGCCCGTGCTTCCGCTTTCCCGCGTAACACTCGGAGAGCCAACCACGGCATCTTACGAAGGCAGCTCGGCGAATGACGATGCCAAAACATATGTTTAGACCAAAAACCGCAGTCTGAGTTGTGACATTAAGCAATGCAAACCGTCACGCTTGCATTGCTTAATGTCACAACTCAGACTGCGTGTTTTGGTCTAAACATATATTTCCGCATCGTCATTCGCCGAGCTGCCTTCGTAAGATGCCGCGATTGGCTCTCCGGGTGTTGCGCGGGAAAGCGGATCCACGGGCTTTTTTTAGAATGTACGGAACAAATGAACCGTCAGCCTTGTGCCACGTGACTGATCTGGTCTGCAAGCTCAGCCATCCGAAATCTCACGGTTGATTAATAGTACACGTAACGTTCACACGGTTCTCGGGTTAAGAATGACTAGGACATAAATGTGCCCGGACTCGGTACCGCACATTCCAAAGGCGTGCCGTGCTCATTTTGAACACGCGCGCAAAGCTTGCTTTTAGGATTCGTCGTCGGCCGAAGCCTGCAGTTCGGAGTACTCAAGGAATCCATCGTTATCCTTGTCAAGCAGCAGAAGGGAGTCCACGGACACTGAAACATACATGAAGGACAACATATCACTGCTTGTACATTGATATTTTTGGTCTTGAGTATTTTTTCACTTCGGCAAAATTATTGTAGTTCCAGACTGCAGCTCGATAGCCAATGTGAACAAATCAGAAACAAGAATGAGCAACGAATTAAGATTTAATTATCGCCGTGTACACTTTAGAAAACCTCGTGGTAGATGGGGAAAGTACACTTTTATATTATTCACTTAGTCTTTTGACTGATGCAGAAGATACAGTGCTGTCTTTAGTACAGATACATCAGACACGCGACGATTCATGCTGAGATGATTTCTAGAGCCATGTCGATATGATTCCGCATGTTCCATATAACGAGCTTCTGGAACAGAGTTCCAGAAAACAAGCTTCAAAAAACGAATCCGAGTTCGGTTTTCGCGGCAACTGACTTATTTCTAAACGTTTCCCATTTGCTAATTGTTCGCCTGAGTGGTTAATCGTTGCACATTCAGGCTGCATACTTTGAGAAAATTTTGCGAATAATATGAAATATGTGCTCCGATAATATTCATTATCTTGATATATGTTGAGTTGTTGAGACTCTTCATTGATTTAGATCACCCAAAAGAAGTCTACTATAAAAGAACCAATAAAACAAAAACTAACAATCAATTACAAGCATGAGTATGAAACCGCTTTATTACAGTCGAGGACTAGTTAGAGCTGTAATTCAACGCAATATAGAAAAGGTCTATAGTAAAGTTAAAATGCCCACCATTCAATCTCTGTCTCTTATTTATTATAATAAAAATAAACAAGAATTCTCCGTTTCGGTGTAATTAGAGCACAGTCAAAGGCTACAAGACAAACGAACACGGACGTAGATATTAAACGCTCCGCAGCGGATTCACTTCGCTTGTTTGGTTTAACCGATAATAGCACAAGCACGTAGAATTGACAAACATCGTGACGTTGCGGTTCTGGTGCTCCCTGATTAGCCCTGTTGGATCGTAGCATCAGCTACGCCCTGGCCAGCGCTTCGAGGCGGCCTTGAACGCAGCTGATACTGACTTGACTTAATCTATGCGAGTATGTTGTGCAAGGAATATATTAGTTTTGAAAGAATTAAAACAGCAAGGACAAGGCGATATTACCACTCTCATTCATGATGCTTCAGATAATAATGAAATAGTCGTCTGTTCTTGTCATCGGTGTTTTATTCTTCCAAAGTAAAATACTGATATTAAGTTTTTGTTCCTTTTTATTTAGGCACTTGACTTTGTTCCCATGGTCACACGTGATGTCATTGTACGTCTAGAAGCCAAGGCGCAGTGATTTCCTTACACGCCCCTCAGGTGGGTGTACACCCCCCCCCCCCCCTTCCTTGTTTTTCTGAAGGCACCCCCCCCCCCCCCCCCTAACCGCCCCCCCCCCCCCTAATTTGACTTCCTGGGGAAATTTCTGCCAAGGCGTTGTTACTACAAACGCAGGTATTTTAGTGGGCTTGGGCTTTTTATCGTCAGCTCCACTCGCTTGCCCTTTCGAGGACATACGGCAAAGGTCGGTGATGAAGATCTAATATGACGCCGGCGGAAAGCGTCTATAAGCAAACAAGATCCAATAACAATCCTCAAGTTGAGCTACAGATGTAATCAGTACATGTAATCCAGAACTTGTTTTAACTGGACTCACTTTAATTACAGCGAATTATTTTTTTTATTAGCGGGTACACCACTGACAAAGACACGCACTCTTGAGCTTACTTATAAACCGCTGAATGTCAACTTTCTTGTCAGAGTCGGTGTTGGATGACGAATGGTCGTGGTTTTCCGTGTGTTGCATGGCTGCCAGGAGCTCTAAACCATCCAGCTTGTTGTTGTTGTCGAAGTCGTGCATCCTACGAGAAGCATACAATAAAGCGCCAATTAATTAAAAAAGGGTGATTTCGCAAAGACTTTTTAGGGCAAACCCTCTCTGCTCAGAAAGTACAGTCAAAATAGCAGCAGTCCTATAACAGTTATGTCGTCAGATGGTCCGTGTGTTGATCAAACGCTTTTTTTACTTTCAAGAATACTGTGTCGACACATATTCCGATTTCACTTGTTTTCAAACCTGAAAGCACACAAACACACAAAAAAAAGTAAGCTACATGTCTATTTTTTTTAATTCAGATATTAGTGTATTTCATCATTTATTAAACCTTGAAGCCCCCTTACGGGCATTACACAAGGTGAGGGTACCTGCTGAAAAAACATTATATAAAGGAACAAACAAGAAGTGGTTAACATGCTGGAGAACATTGTTATATAAAGCAATCAAAGCAGGAAAGAAATTAACAATCAAAACATTTTTAAGGAAAAACAGCTGATCAAACAGAAAAATACACAAATAAAACATTTCTATAAACACAAATTGACTTTGCTATTAGTGCAAATACAGATGGATGGTCAGTTGGGATATGAATGTGTTATGACCTTCTGGGTCACTATACTGTTAGGCAGTCTATTCCAGTCTGTTATTGTTAATGGCAAGGTGGAGTTAAGAAACGAAACTGACGAGGCGAAAATTGGACGAACTTTACAGACGCTATCAATGCGAGGAAATATGCGAGTGGCCGGGAATAATAGAGAGTTCTGACGTCATGGTTATGATACTAAATCTTGTGAAAAAGAGACAAGCGTGATAATTTTCTTCTGGATGAGAGCAGATCAAGGTTAGCTTTCATTCGTAAAGAATGATACTGGTGTCTTGTGAGTAATCTGAAAAAAAAAATGAATCTGATTGCGCGATTCTGAAGTGCCTCTGTGTTTGTTATCAATGAATCTTGCCAAGGGGACCAGATGGATGACGCGTATTCAAGTTGCGATCTTATGACTGTAGTGTAGGCTAGTTGTTTAACTGATCATGGTGCTAGTTGTAAATTCCGTCGAAGATAGCCAACTGTAAATAATCTAAAACGTAAGAACAATCTATCGTGTTCTAATATATATCTTGGAAAAGAGTCGTTCGTGTAATGTAATATAATTCATCTTCAATTAAGAGCACCACCATGACTGAATTTCGTTCTTTCCATTCCTCCATCAAAGATCGGGGTAATAAATAACGTTATGTAAGTTCTAAGATAATGATAGAGCTTGCATCAATAAATGATTCTGTTCGCGTAATTCTATGCTAAAAAACAAAACAATTATTTGTGAAAAAACAATAATCAGGCTCACCGAAAAAAATAGAACACTGTCTCGTCTTCCGTGAGCTTGCCTTCCAGTTGCAGATCCGTGATCATCTTCAGATCTTCTTTGAGATGCCTGCGAAAATGCACGTGCACACCATACTTGTAGCACACCTTATAGACGCCCATGCATACCTGTTTGGCAGCGTTGGTTACGTTTACCAAATCAACCCATAAGAACGGGTTCAAACTCCCTCTGTCAGTTGCGTTCACAGAAACTGAAAAGACAAACCGCAGTCCGTCAAAATAACCATCGTGCGCTAAGCGCCAACGTTGCAGGATGAGAACGCCCGCGGCCTCTAGCACGCGTTCCGTGCCTTCCGTCGTGCTGCGCGCGCGCTCTGGAGGTGCACGAGACGTCGAAGCGCATTTGAAGCTAGCAAGCTCGCGCTGAAGGCGGGACAGCTAAATCTCCTTCCTGCCATTCTCACCAGGCCAGTGACTGTACCAATGTCTCATGCCAGAACGGCACGATCGTCACGTGTAGAGGTACACTTTTCAAGGGCGCTGGGTACCTTGTTTTGACAACGATCCAGGGGGGGTTCAAAGGAACAGAGAAGCAAGTAGGCACGAGTTATTGTAGACGGACGAGCATGTTGGTTGAGTTGAGGAACTCCCAAAAGAATAATACACAGGTGGGACGAAGGACGGCGTACACTTTCTTTCACACAGGTAGGGCGAGGGACGACGTACGCTTTCTTTCATCCATCTTTCTTTTGTGAACGAAAGTGTACCTCGTCCCTCGTCTCACCTGTGACTAGTTCTTTTAATGTTCATCAGCACGAGCTAGACGGTAAAGTTCATTACATAAATTTTCAGACGGCAAGATGTTATTCATGCAGTGCGAACAGTGCACTCACGCGTCGTGTTTACGCCCTCGGACAATTAGAACTCTGCGAAAAAAGAGTGCATTTATAGTTTTTTCAGAATCTGCATGTCTGCAAAATTCACGGGCGCGTGTATTCTTCTCGCGAAAATAAACTGACAAAGTGGCTATGCTTTTACTCTGTTCATATGATGTCTTTAGAAAGAAAAGTGGAATCAGGAGTACGCGAAGTTGCTTCCTGCTGTCTATAAACCGAATACATTTAGCAACTGCGATTAAGCCAGAGATGTTCGAAAGGGACGGATGAACGCCAATATATCACCGCGGAAGGTTCACTTGGTGATCTTAAATATAAATTTACTGCGAAATTATTTTGTCGTTGTTACTTAGTAGACAGGATGTTTATACTTACTGATTTATTCATGTTACCTTTGTTCTCATAATGTGTATACACTCGGTACATTCATTCCACTGAAGTGTCATTTCAAAATCTAAACGTCTTGCACACTTAAGAAAATGGGAACCCTGCTAGTATGTCTGCGAAATAAAAAATTACATAAAACCAGATGTCTTAGTAAAAGAATTTGTAGCTGGGCAAGTTGAACATCTTAAACTCAAAAAAAAAGGACAACACGCAGAATTGAACGAAACTGTACTCTCAATTTCATTTTCATTCGGAAAATACGAACATATATACATTCCCAAGCGAACCATTAGCTAACAATTAAGCTTCTCGCAAGATGAACTCAAATTTCTTATCTGATAAAAGGATTGACGATGTGCTGATACATGCTACATCGCCCCTCTCCTTGATTTTAGAAAACTCGAACATTTCTCTCTTTGTTTTTATTTTATACCTTCCCAAGATCGGCGTTTCATCGAGTACAGGTGAACATGGAAACCTGTCACAGTGAACAGTTTAAGTTTTCCGAAGGTGACCGCCTTACAAGAAGGTCACGCTCCCCGATCTTCCCGTTTACCCATCTCCCCGTCTGCCCGATATGCGCTCTCCCGCACGTCGTTGGCATCTCGTAAACCAGCGATGTTTCGCAATCTACATATATGTTTACATGGGAATGCATGCAAAAAAAAGGCATGTTAACAAATATGTAGATTGCGAAACCTCTCTGGTTTACGAGATACCAATGACGTGCGGGAGAGCGCATATCGGGCAGACGGGGAGATGGGTAAACGAAAGGGTCAGGGACCATTACCTTTTTGTCTGGACAAATGTTTTTAGAGCAATATTGACGGCGCGAGACGCGATTTAGTGGGTAGTCCCCTCCTTTCCACTTGTTTTCTCTCTCGGCATTTCGGACGCGTGGAGTAGGGGTGGATCGGCTTCGCGTTCACGCTGAGGTGGGAAGAGCGAATGACCATGTCGTTGAAGTCGAAAGAATGAATGACCATTTCCTGACGTCATCGACTTTGCGCACAAAATATAAAATAAATCGCGCGCCATCAATATTGCTCTCATTTTTTTTTCGCGAAAATTTATTTTTTGACACGCCTGTCCCAAATATATTTTTATATTTTTAGTTTTTTTTTAATACACAAGTCACCACGTTTCTTTTAAAAGCAACAACTACGATGCGTTCTTCTAGGCACTACCACCTGGAGAGAAGATAGAGAGTGCTGGAAAAAGAGAAGCGGCATCGCCTGTTATTACCGGTTGTTCGTTCTGACTACTAGACCTCTAGACCATAAATTATTTATTAGCAAGAGCTTACATTTACGATACATAAATCACGGGTTAATATGCGTTACGCGAGGCTGCAATTAGCCGAAACCTAATCACAAAGATTTTTCTTTTTCTTTTATCTATTGTACGATTTAGAGGCAATAAATGAGCTACACTTAGAGTATCCCAACTTTATTTCCCGATACTGTTGTGGGCGCAGCCATCTTGGTGCTTAGTACAGAGCAGACTTAACTGCCGATCGTCATGATTCAAAGTACGACTTCATCAGCATTAGATTCTGTGTTAGGAAGCTCCTGTAATATTGCTTTGCTCTGTCGCGAACTGTTTAAACGTTTGTGGATGACGGAAACGTGTTTCCATTAAAGCTTCAGGAAACTGGCAACCATGATTTTAAGCACCAAGATAGGCAGGTGTCGTTACTCTGAAGCGTAGCTTGTCTGGGGGCTCTCGTACAATCTATTAGACGTTTTGCGGCAGTAAACTTTACAGTAACATAACAAAGGAACACAAAAAATGAAAGCCGCTTACAACTCCCTGTAACGCCGAATTAGAGCGCAGCTCTTGAGGAGGAGGAGGGAAGGGCACTGGGGGGGGTTAAACTAACCAGGGGGGGTCACGTTACCTTGGGGGTCACGTGACCCCCAATGCCGATGATGTCATCACTGACGTCACTGATGACGTCATCAGTGACGATGACGATGCGGGTACCGATGACGTCATTAGTGACGTCACTGATGACTTCACCAGTGATGATGACGATGACGATGCGAATGTCGGTGACGTCATCAGTGACGTCGCTGATGACGTCATCAGTGATGATGACGATGACGATGCGGATGCCGGTGACGACATCAGTGACGTCACTGATGACGTCATCAGTGATGATGACGATGACAATGCGGATGTCGGTGACGTCATCAGTGATGATGACGATGACGATGTGGATGCCGGTGACGTCATCAGTGATGATGACGATGACGATGTGGATGCCGGTGACGTCATCAGTGATGATGACGATGACGATGTGGATGCCGGTGACGTCATCAGTGATGATGACGATGACGATGCGGATGCCGGTGACGTCATCAGTGATGATGACGATGACGATGTGGATGCCGGTGACGTCATCAGTGATGATGACGATGACGATGTGGATGCCGGTGACGTCATCAGTGATGATGACGATGACGATGCGGATGCCGGTGACGTCATCAGTGATGACGATGACGATGTGGATGCCGGTGACGTCATCAGTGATGATGACGATGACGATGTGGATGCCGGTGACGTCATCAGTGATGATGACGATGACGATGTGGATGCCGGTGACGTCATCAGTGACGATGACGTCATCGGGGGGTCACGCGACATCGGCGGGGGTCACGTGACCTCGAGGAGGGGGCCACGTGACTTCGGGGGGTCACGTGACCCCCCACGAGGTCACGTGACCTTGGTGGGGGGCTCGCGCGGTGCATTATGGGACATTTCCCATGATGCACCGCGCGGTTACGCCGACGGCGACGGCGACGCCGACGCCGACGGCGACGCCGCTCAAGCCGGAAACGGGCCCCTAAGAGCTGCGCTCTAAAAAAAAAGCTTGTCATTTTGCGTTCCCGCAATGTCACGCTATGAACGTTGGACGCGACCTATGGCTGCTAAGCTATAAAGCAGGGGTGGCCAGAGCGACATGGGGTAAGAGCCGCAGCCCAAACTACGAAAGTTCAAGAAGCCGCAGGAAAAAGAAAAAAAAAAGGGGGGGGGGGCAACACTTTTAACAACGAACAATAGAGAGGGAACAGTCCTTTCCAAAGAGGACAAGTAAAATTGTTGCCTACAACAAATAACACCAGGCGGCAAAACGTTTCTTCAACCGCAAAGCAAAAATTAATCCATGGCTCGCTAGCCAGCCACCGCCCATGACGCCCGTTATGCGCATACACCTTTTCCACAAGGGCGCAGTCCTCTTGAATGTCCTCACTTCCGGTATGCGGTAAAACATCGCTTTGATTTCTCCACGCCTTTAGAAAGTGTCTACGAAAAATGTGTGATTGTCACACATTCTTGTTTTGCCTCACCTATATTTTCTCGCGTATTCCAGGCTCAAATGTTTTATTATTTTTTTCGTCACGTATATCAGATACGGAAACCACGCGAGTCAGAACGACAGGAATCAGAAAATGTCCATAGGTGTTATTTACTGGCGGCCATTGCTGAGCTCGCTGTTGCTGAGCACGTGGGACAGCAAGCTTTCAGAACGCTTCCATCATGCACATTGCACACCATCAAGATTGTATTCTTTGGGATACCATAAATACGAATGCATCCCGAGCATACGCTGTGCGAAGTCACCTCAAATATTGCGTCCACTGAATACCATCTATACGGTTTGAAATTATTTCTAGAACAATAAAGAAAACAGGGTCACCGGAGACATCTATATGTCAAAAAGCAGTCCAGCTGTATGTACGTAGTGTAGTGCAAGGCTAACAAAGCTGATTTTTTTTTCATTTTTTAATTCTAGAATTAGTTTTGTTTTGGGGATACTGGAGGGGAAGGAGGGCACGCATACTATACTTCCTTTCACCTTATGTTGTACCGCAGCGAAGGCTACCAGCGCGAGCTCATAGCATTGTTTATTGTTTATTGTTTATTCTTATTTTCAGTGACCCACCAACAGCTTGACGCCTCCTTAGTGGTGCACTTATTTCTTCAGAAATACAACGCTAAACAGGATAAAAGCGAAACGTTAGGAAAGAACAATAGCCTCAACACACTGTCGAAATTTACGCTTTTCATCAAATATATCAAGGCTAGCATTCGCACAAATCTGTTCTAAATGGTTATAAGTCAATTGTAGGCGTGTAATGGGTGCAGCATGATAAAAGTCTATAGGATAAAACAAAGTATGAAGTCTACAAGACTGACGAGGAACGTGCAAATAGATGTGGCCGAGTAGCTCTGGGGAGTCAATTATACCATTTACAATCTTATACAAGTATGTCAGTTCACGAATTGTTCTCCTGTTATGCAACGAGTCTAACTTCACGAGTTCACAAATCCTCTCATAACTATAGAAATAATTCGGTTGAAAATAACGATCAAACAAAACACGAACAAACCTACGTTGAACACTCTCAATTAAACCTGAATTTGTCACTCCAATACAGTTCCAGACAACTGAGGCATATTCAACACGACTACGCACCAGTGAAGAGAACAAACGTAAAATACAAAGTGGTTTAGAAAAATCGCGTGTCACTCGTGTAATGGCTCCCAGCACTCGAAAGGAAGCATTCGTAATTGTGGTCACGTGATGGTTGAAATTAATTGCAGGATCCATAAAAACGCCTAGATCACGAATGACCTCAACGCGAGTAATATTGGTGGAATCTAATACATAGGGAAAACTCAGAATTTCACGCTTCCTAGAAAAGGACATAACTTTCGTCTTTGACTCATTTAAGAGTAGGTCATTTGAAAAACACCACGCCGAAATAGAATCTATATCGCGCTGAAGACATTTACAATCGTCAACCGTTTTAACCGCTGTAAACAACTTAATATCATCAGCAAATAACAAAAACCGCGTGTGTTTGATGCTGGAAGTTAGATCATTTACAAAAACCAAAAACAGCAGAGGACCGAGGTTACTGCCTTGAGGAACCCCAGAAGTAGATAAAAAAGGAGCAGATAATCGGCCGGATACTCGCACAAAGTTAAGCCGATGAGATAAGTAACTATCGAGGAGACGACAGTACTTAAGGGACAGACCGTAACTACAGAGTTTACTCAACAGTAATCGGTGATTAACTTTGTCAAAAGCTTTGCTCATATCAAAGTAGACTACATCCGCTTGTCCTCCGCTATGGACAGGTGGTACAATCTGATGTAGGAAGGAACACAGGTTTGTTTCTGTGGAGCGGCCTTTCATGAAACCATGTTGCTCAGGAATAATTTTCCGACAAAAATATGCGTAAAGGCGGGTGTGCAAAACAATTTCATAAACTTTAGAAAAACTACAAAGGAGGGAGACTGGCCTATAGTTGTTAACCATGGATCGATCTCCCGATTTATGTAATGGAACAACAACAGAGCGCTTCCAAGCGGTAGGAAATGTTTCAGATGCAAGTGATAAGTTAAAGATATGAACCAAAACTGGACAAAGGAGTGGAGCACAACCTTTTACTATGAAGCTGGGAATTCCATCTATTCCCGTAGATAACTTTGGTTTCAATTTTTTAATTGCCTCCAAGACTTCAGATTCATTAATTGGAGCAACAGTCAAAAAATCCAGGCAGTTTATATTCGAGCTAGGCATTAGGCCATTATTTGTACTGAAAGAAGCACTAAAGTGGCGCGCAAAAAGATCAGCTACATCAACAGGGTCAGAGACGCAATCCTCATTATCTCGCAATGTGATCGTGGTAACATTCTCTTTGATGCTCTCTTTGACAAACTTCCACATACACTGTGGCTGTGTGCTCAATGATTGCTCGGCGATGTCAGCATGTTGTTGTTTATCTCGCTTAAACAATTGTTTCGCCTCTGCACGACATTGACTAAATCTCGTGTACCAAACGACATTGCCAGTTTTTTTGTACAGGCGATGATAGTGTAGCTTGCGCCTTAAGCAATGTCTTAGTTCCTTTGAGAACCATATGGGATAGTCACTTTTATGAGACACCCTCTTTGGTATAAAGAGTCGCATGCTTTCCTGGACAATAGTCGAAAGTGTGGAAGTTGATGATTCAACACACTGATCAGCTAGAACATTACTCCAGTCATAGTCCCGAAGATACTGATACAATGAATAGTAATCACCGTTGGAGTAGGAAAACCATGACTGTGAATGGAAAATTCGCTTGGCAAGTGGGAAGAAAAATGATACAATAAAAGGTTGATGATAGTTATCCACCCGAGATAGCGGAGCTTTGGCAAGACTGATATCAACAGCCGAAGTGACCAGGGCAAGGTCAAGTATGTTTCCACAACAGTTGCGTACAGTATTACGTTGTTCAAAACCATTGAAATGAACGAAGTCTAACAGACAAAGTAGCTTCAACCTTGTGTTCGTGTGACTGGCTAAGAAGCTGCCTGACTCCCAATCGTAACCAGGAAGGTTGAAATCGCCATACATGTGCACTCGAAATTTAGAGAAGTCAATTCTTTCTTCCAGGAAGTTGATATGCTCACAGAAAATAATGTGATCAAACATCGGCGGAAAATAGTAATTGCCAATGAGAAAGTTTCTACCATCGGTAGACAGTACTTCAATCCACACGCTCTCGGGATAATACTCGAGGTCGCTCCTCCGATGAACTTTCAAGCTCCTATCTGCAGCAATCAAGACACCTCCCCCCAAGCTCTTTCCCGTTTTCACATAGTCACGATCACGTCTATATACTTCATACTTGGGTGGAAAATAATTAGAACTAGAAATTCCATCTATAAGCCAAGTTTCTGTTAGGCATATGATTGAATACGTGCTTGACATAGCCTCCGAAAAAAACTCGGTGTCCTTAGTCCTCAAACCACGTACATTCTGATAATAAATGGTACACTCATCATGCATCTTCTTCGTTTCTCCTCAACAACCCAAAAAACTGCCTAAAGAGACAGCCAATGGGCCACACACTCGCGTCATTCACCTTGTCAAAATCGTCCCACTCTACAGCGATGTGGAACGATGCATAGCTCACATGTCTAGAGGGAAGTGGGGTACAGACACATGTTTTGACGACGTTGCTGAGTATTGCTGCGATGTCGTCAACAGTGGTTGTAGGGTCAAGCCGAGACACAAAGAGCGCCCTACTCCTCGGAGGTCGAGGTACAGCCGTCAGCTTACTTGTAGAGTTCGTGCCCGTGGCGGGCCTTACTCTCCTCTTCTTTTGCACAAGGGTGTATCCGTCTTCGTCAGTAGTCGATCGACTGTTGCGGATACCGGCGGTCGAAGCTACGAAGGGGTCCCCATGCTCCAGGTTAGGTGCACGGTTCCAAACTGGTAGGGGGCGTACTTGTCTCCCTGCTTGCATGTCACCACCAGTCGTAGTGGTCCGAAGCGCGGACGCGTAACTGGTACGTCTAGCTTCGAAATTTGAGGAAGTCGAACAAGATGGCACCGTCACATCAGTTGTAGTACTCGGAATCGCTGACATATGACTTGCATATGCAGCTTCTTGATTTAACAAAGCAGAGCGAGGAGGACCAGTGCCTAAGGACTTACGAAGGAGTTCCGCATTACGGGCCAGTTGAAGGTGCAGCTGTTCATTGTCTGCTCGCAGGGCCTGTACTTCAGACGACAGAGCATCAACCTTCCGGCAAAGCTGAAGGATGATCGTTCGAAGGTCTGCGTTGTCTCCAGGTCCTTCCTCTTTGTCAGGTTGTTCTTCGCCTGCATCACCACTGGGATCCACACAAGAGTGCACATCGTCGGAGCAAAGCTTAGCCGAATCGAGGCCGGGCAGTTTGGTGCACTCGTGGCACTCGTAGGTGCTGACTCCGTTCTGAACGAGAAGTTCATACTCCGCAGCGGCAATATTCACGCATCTGCAGTGGAACCGGCGGTTGCAGGTCCCAGTACACGCAATATATTGCTGCCGCCCATTGATGGTCTTGGAGCAGCGTCCACACACGTCCTGTGTCTTCGTCATCGTCGTCTTCTATCTGGCAGCTGCTTTTACTGCAGGAGAGCATGTGCCGCCGAGGTGTGCCCAGAGCAGGGAGCTCGCGCTTGTTGCCTTTCCTACGGTACATCATAAGGTGAAACGGAGTATAGGGAGCATTCACTGGACGCCATATTTGTGGGTGCTGTTTAGAGCGCATGCTCAGAACGAGCTCACATCAATAGGCTGCTAAGACCGGCACTTTTGATGGTGCGGAATGCACGTTGCAAAAGAACTGTGGAAGCTCGCCATCAGCACGCGCTCAGCATTCGCGCACACAGCTATGGCCGCCAGTGAATACTCCCTATAGACCGACACGCAGAGCGGCTCTGTTTACCAACACGGCCGGAAGGCCGCGCATGCGCGGTAGATATATGTGGGCAAAAGCAGCCCGGCTCTCCGTGTTTTCGCCATTGCGTTCTATGGCGTGCGCTCGTTGTTGACGTTGTAGGGACGCTTGTATCTTTATTTGTGCGTCGTATTTCCTGACAACATATGTCTATGCTATGCCCGACTATTTGAGCTCGCTGCCCGAGCCTGAACGGGAGCGGTAGCGAAACAAACTGCGTGGACGGCGTTGCCTACGAGGATCCGTACGCCGTAAACAAGGCCTGCTGGACTTCCGACGTAAAGTTGCTGTCACCGAAGTCGACGGCTCACGTCGTCATTTTAGTTTTTTCGCCAAGCTAGTTCACGGCCGACACGGTGCAGGCGTACAAGTCTCTCGAGGCCTACGATTACCTCGAGTCGGTTTCCGCACTGCCGGCGGGATCAGCAGACTGTGGGTCTGCGGAAGTGTGTGTATTCATTATTTGATTAAATACACACAGCGTCTTCAAGTCAAGGTATGACATTTTTCTACCCTCCTGACCACAAGGCATGACAAGCAGTAACGCTTTGTCCGTTCTGCAGTCTTGGCGGTAACATGTTACAAGTAATTGCGTTGTTCGCAACGCGTCACTTTTTTCAGTAACGTAGTAACCTACTCGCTATGTTTTCGGCACAGTAACGGGTATGGTAGTTACGTTACTCGTTACCACTTCCCAAGTCTTAAAGAAATTACACTTTAATTTCTTCCGTGTTTCAGGCGTCAAGCCATGTTTTTCTTTGCGCTTTTTCTCGTAAGTATTTAGGTGAAACCATAAAAAGAGAAAAAGTAATTATGTTCAGTTTCTGCGTCAAAACCGTAAAATGTGTTAAATCATAATTTAAAAAAAGTAACGGAGAGGTAACGGTAACGCGTTATTTTTAGGTAACGTAGCTCAGTAACGCGTACCTTTCATTTGCAAGTAACGAGTGACGCATTTCGTTACTTTCTTTCGGTAACGCCTACAACACTGCCGTTCTGTCGCCGATCCCCTTCTGCTGGGTAGCACGGGCGTAGCGAGCCTCCGACGAGTGCTTGGCCGATGCTTTGTGCGCGAATACCATGGGATCAAAACCCGGTTGGTCTCGATCGGACAACAGCTTCCCTGCACATAAGCAAGCCTCGGGACGGAGATTGAAATGGAAGCCGCACTTGCCTTCAAGAAAGTGTTTGCCGCACAAACGGTCGTTCACGCGAGGAGACCATTCTTTTCGATCAACGGATATTATCCACCTTCTATGCCTTTCAGAGTCTGCCGGGAGCTTGTGGAAACTCACTCCGCTGCTTTTCTTGTACATTTCGGTGAAATTAACGACAACACAGCTTCGCGGCATGCTGAAATGCTATGACGCCCATGCGAAACGTGCGCGCTTTTGCCTACACCCTTCGGCTCCGGCGCGATCGCAGCGCCGCCGCAGCTCCGTGACGTCAAGCCCGCGTGTCGGTCTATGGGGAGATGCGAGCCGCCCTTGGACTCGCGAAGAGCCGCACGCTGCTATAATCTATTTCACCTTCTGATGTACCGCGGGAAAAGGTACAAGCGCGGGAGGAGGAGGAGGAGGAAAACGTTTATTGGAACATGAGGGATGATGCTGATGATGACGGAAGTGGAGCCTTAGCGGGGAGGGTTCCTCATTCCAGGATCCCTAGAAGCTGGCCAGCAAGTTTGGCCCTTTCGAGCAGCCTAAGCTGCTCTCCGGGGTCCCTGCTCCGCAGCAGCCTCTCCCAGCCGGCTTGGCCTTTTTCTTCGTCTTGGAGCTTGGGAAGCTCGTCGTTATTCGTACATTCCCACGTGGAGTGGTAGAGTGTCGCTCGGGAGCCGCACCAGGGGCAGCTGTCGTCTTCGTACCTGTCCGGATCCACGTGTCTGGCCAGCACCTTGTTCGGGAAGTTGCCCGCCTGGAGTCTCCTCCATAGGGCGGCATCTATTCTGTCGAACCTGTCCGCGGGCTCCGGAAACTGGAATCGGCAGGCCTTGTAGTGGTCAAGTAGCTCCGAGTAGCTCGGGTTCACGATAACGGTTTTCCCCGGCTGCGTCAGACCGGCCCGGAAGGTATGAGCACGGGCTCGGTCGTCTGCTGCCTGGTTACCCGTGACGCCCGCGTGAGCGGGAATCCACGCGATTTCGTGCGTTACTCCAGCACTTTTCGGGGTGACCTTATTTATAAGTTTGGCGGTTCTCGCTCCAATCCTGCCTTTTAGAAAATTTCGACAGGCCTGTTGAGAGTCCGACAGGATGAGCATGCTACTGCCCTTCCTATAGCCGTCCATCATGGCGAGCGCTATGGCTCTCTCTTCGGCCTCTTCCGTCGTTGCCCTGGGCATCGAGCAGCTATTTTTCTCCATCTTGTTTTTGTCCAGGTATACGGCTACCTTTGCATCCCGGTCCGGGTAGTCGGCAGCGTCGACATACGCCACCTCTCCCTTTTTGGCTATCCTTTCGTAGTACCTGGCTCTGGCTAGTCTTCGTTGTTCATGCGTATCCGGTCTCATGTGTTTTGGTATGGGTCGTACGATGTACGTATTTTTCGCCATATCGCTTAGGTCGGCCGTTCTGGTCGCCTTTGTCCTCACGTCGTTGAAGCCGAGTTTGGTCGCCAGGCGTCTTCCGGTCTCGCTGCGTCCGAGTCTCTCTTTCTGCGCCGTCAGCATGGCATCCTTGTGCTCTCCGTACGTGTTAGAGATGCCCATGGCCATGAGTTTTTCGGTTGATGTGGTAATGGGTAGTCCTAGCGCTAGCTTGTACACTCCCCTCATTTTGCAGTCGATCTTTCTCTCTTCTGTTTTGGTGATCCGGTGGTACGGCATGCAGTAAGTGATCCTACTTACGACGACGGCTTGAACAATCTTCGCCACGTCTCGTTCTTTTAGACCCCACTTCCTGTGGGTGACTCTCTTAATCATCCTTCCCATGATGTCTATGGTTTTGGAGATCTTTTCCCATTGTAGCGTGGCTTTCCCATTATGTTGTAACCACATACCCAGCAGCCTTAGTTCTTTCACTTCGGGCACTGTGTGGCCTTCTATCGTGACGTTGATGGGTATGCTTCTGTCGTACCTTCGTCCATGAATCCTCAGAATCTCTGATTTTTCGGGCGAGCAGTGGAGTCCGCTTGCTTTTGCCACCTCTTGTATGACTTCTGCCGCCTTTTGCAGCCTTTCCTCCTTTTCTCCTAGCGACCCTTTTGTGATCCATATCGTAATGTCATCTGCGTATACCGCGTACTCTATGTTCGGGATCTTTGCCAGTCTCTCGGATAGCTTGAAGAGCGCTATATTAAAAAGTAGGGGTGACAGCACCGCTCCTTGCGGCGTCCCCTTGTTGGGCATGTCGAACGTCTTAGTCTTTGTGTCATCAATCTGGATGGTGGCGCTGCGGTTTTCCAGGAAGGAGCGTACGTAGTTGTAGGTCTTTTCGCCTCCGTTGGTGGCGTTCAAGTTGTCTAGTATGGCGGAGTGGGCAACGTTGTCAAAGGCCGCCTTTAGGTCTATGGCTAGCACGATGTGCTCCCCTTTGGCGGGGATTTTGCCGCTCAGCACTTCTTCCCTGATCTGAAGTAGCACGTCTTGAGTGCTCAGGTGTGGCCTAAAACCGTACATGCAGTGCGGCATGAGCCCCTCTTCCTCCAGGTAGCGCTGTAGCCTGTTTTTCACCATGCGTTCCATGAGTTTGCCTACGTTCGACGTTAGCGAGATAGGTCTCATGTTGTCTATATGCGGTTTTTTTCCTTGCTTGGGAATGAGCTTGATTTGCGAGTGCTTCCACTCTTCCGGGACTTTTCCGCTGTTCCATACCTCGTTAATAAAGTTTGTGAGTTGCTTCTGAGTCTTCTGCGGTAGATTCCGTAGCGTGGCGTTGGTGATGCCGTCCCTCCCCGGTGTGCTGTTGGTCGTTTCGGCGGCGGCTGCCACCAGCTCCCCAACGTCAAAGTCTCTGTCAAGACTCTCGTTGGTTCGTCCCGTATACTCGTTTCCGGTTTCGGGTGTCCCTTGATCCGGGACGTACCTGTTCTTGATGTATTCTAGCACGTCTCCTTGGAATTTGTGTACAATCCTCGTGAGAGTTCGGTTGGTTTCGCCTCTTGTCGATGCCGGGTCCGCCAGGTATTTGAGCAGGTTCCAGGTCTGTTTTGTTTCCAAAGTGTTCTGCAGTTTGTCGCATTTTTGCCACCAGTTTTGTCGCGCCAAGTCATCGGCGTACTTTTCTATTTCCTCGTTGAGTTCCGCCACTCGACGTCTCAAATTCCGGTTCAGTTTGTTGATTTTCCACTTTACAGTCAAATTGCGCCTTTTCTTCCACAGCGTTTCGAGTCGCGAGTCAACTGCAGTGACTTTTTCGGTCAGCTCTACCTCGTTGGTGTAGTCTTCTTTGGCTCTTTTTAGTTCCCTTGTCCACCGCGCAAGGTCGTCTATGGGTCTTGTTTCCACTTCCTGTCTGAACTTTCTCCAGTCTGTTCTCTGATTCTTTCCTATGCGTCGACGCTTGGCGTCTGCCACTACTTCGATCCTAATGATGCAGTGGTCGCTTCCGAGGGTTTCTTGCGTGTTTATCCATCCCGCCGTGGCTCCCCTGATCATCGAGAGGTCCGGGTTTGTGTCTCGACTCACGCTGTTTCCCACTCTAGTGTGGCAGTCTGTGTCGTTGATGATCGTTAGTTCGTGCATCTCGATTAGCTTGAGTAACTCTTTGCCCCTCTTCGTGTCCTTTACGTAGCCCCATTCCGTATGCGCCGAGTTGAAATCTCCCGCGACGACTATCGCGTTGTCCTTGCCGGCCATCTTGCATGCCGTTTCCATGATTTCCGCGAGGTCCTCGGTCTTGTAGCCCTTGTGTTGCGCGTACACGTTTAGCACGAATGTGCTCTTGCCTCCCTTGTTGCTAGGCACCACTTCCGTCAGAACGTTCTCTACTTCTTGCTTTGTTTCGTGATGTATGACCGTGATGTTCTTATTGACGAGCGTGGCGACCCTGGGCTTGTTCTTATCGTTGCCGTAAACGTAGTACCCACTCAGATTCGCTTCTTGCTCTGGGTCACATTTTGGCGGCACAAGCTCTCGTGCATTAGAGGCAGCTGCAAACGCTATGAACACGCGCTTCTAGCCTTCGCTGCGGTGCAACATAAGGTGAAACTAGGGTGCCTTCATGTGCGCTTTGCTTAGGGTGGTGGCATCTCGCCATTTTGTCACACACGTTTATTTTTATTTTTTGTTCAGAAGCGCGTGACAGAGCGTGTCCCTGCACGCGCTTGTGGCGCTGACTGTGCTATGGCGACGTTTTGTTTTCGTCAATTTCTTTGTATTTTTCCCGTGAGCGCGTGCTGTCGGCATGTGGTACTACAAAGGGTGGCATCACCCTAAACAGAAGGACATTGAGGCACCCTAGGTGAAACAGAGTATAGCGAGCTGCAGGTTGGCTATCCCTGCTGTTAGCGGCGTGCGCGATCAAAAGCGTCACTGTGGACGACCTGCTACGATTAGCCGAATGCTGACTATGACGTCAGGAAAGGATTTCTCATAGCCGGAAATAAGAGGAATGTAAGAACTCCAATTTTGGCGGTGTTAGTAGTGTTGCTTTGAGAGCGCAATGATTTCAAGCTGCCACCATGCTAATTATAAACGCCATCGAACGTGTTGTTCGCGAGGTAATGACGTCACGAGAGGGAACCATAGGGGAGTCCCACCGTGGGGGAGTCCAACCAAAACAACTCGCCGCTAACAAACAATTGCAAGCAAGGACGCCGCCATGTCTCTGCCCGTGTGGAGAAGCACGGGCAATTTCAAGATTGCCATGGCCATGCTCACGGGCAAGACGCACGTGCTTGCACTCATAAAGCACCAGTCAGTTCGCCATGCTTGTAATTGACCCCGTAAGTGATGACGTCACAACATGACGCTCCGCTCCAGAAAAACGTTGCTGGCCGCTGTAATTCACAAATGCATGGGGGATTGACTTAAGGTTAGAAACTGTGTGATAAAAGAGTAAATATTTTTTGAAAGCATTGTGCCTTCTCAATATCTTATCATGAACACTTTTTCTATCGCCTCAGTGCCATAAAGCGATAACAAAGGCCCGCAATCAAGTTTCACAACCGGTTTGGCCTTTCTAGCAGACAACACATGGCTTCTCGTGTTCAGTGTCTCTTTTTTGGCGGAGTACGCGACCGCGCTACTCCGTCAAAGGTCGGTGACAATCGACGAAACTTCTATTCTCGGGGTCAACTTTCTGCGGGATATCGAAAGCCAAGAGTCTCCATGCGCAGCTTTGATCGACGTTCGAGGTACGCGAGCGCGCGGACGCCTTCCTGTGGAGCTCGCTTTCGCAATTTTTGAGAAGGTACGTGAATACACTGTGAAGCCGAATCGCGTATCACGACGACGTGAAGTGTATCAAGGTCAAAGTGCAGATCAGCACACGTTTCAAGGAGTGCTGACAGCACAGTTGCTTCAGTGCACATCTGTGTGATCAAACGAACTGTGCGAACAGATAAATTGTCGCAGATGGAACCGGACCGACAAGCGTAGAGCCAAAAATAAAGATTTAATCGTTGATCTTGTGCCTAGAAACAAAAGAAATGATGAGCGTCAACGGGGGTAGCAGCGCGACGATGCGTCGGCGTTACAGCTGGCTCTGGGTCGACAAAGTCGCGCTCAGCTCTTCATCTACTATTCTTTGCATCTCAAAAATTCGGTCTCGACAATGTTCGTTAGTGAGCAAGGGCGAGACTGGCAAGGTCACTTTTGACATCCTTATCTTTTACACTCGGTGTAAGAGTAAACTCAGATCTTTTAGAGGCACGGAGAAGCGCTGCTTCTCAGACTACTACTCTTGGGGTCTTGCTTAAAACTGAGGAATCAGTAGGATTTTTTCTCAGTGTGATGGTTTCAAAGCAGGCACGAAACACTCATATTGCGAGCCTGAAAAAACAAAATTTGGGGTCTCGAACCGTTCATGTTAGAGTCAAAATAATTGCTCCTTCGTTACAACGCACGCCAACTGCAAAATCGGAAAGATGGCCTGACGCTGCTTTGGTAACATGTCCTAAACAGATGCTTTTCTCGCTGTATTTTTAGCAGATCTCTATGCGTGCGATTATTTTCGTCAGTCGATCATTATCCCGTATCGCACGGAAATAAAATTCGTTTTTATGAATCTGATTAGCTTTCTTAGGCCTGCCATATTCTAAATAAATACAAAACCAAAATTGTAACATTGTGCAAACGATTAAAACTATTGCAGACGGAATATTTCAGTCATTACGTTTGCGTTCGTCATGCGTTCGTCGTCGGCAACAAGCACTTCGAGGCGTCTCGAGGACCCAAGTTATCGTCGGAAATATTTTAGAAACAGCCAATTCTCGACAAACCTCTGTGTCGTGATAATTGCGAAATCGCTAGGCTTCCTTTATCCTATTTATCCTACCCTATATAACGATCGGTCCTATTCTTGACCGATCGTTCTTTCGGACCAAAATCCAGTCCCACGAATTCTTCCATTACAACGCCCCTAGCAACAATTTGTGTGGAACGGTGACGTCTCACTTACGGGGTCAATTGTCTATACAATCAATGGACTTCTTCCAAAACCGACGCGCCCCATCGCGGCGAAATACCACGCAGTGCACTCTGGGAACTAGTTGGCCGCTCAGTTTCGGTTTCGACTGAGCAGCTTCATCTCATGCTATCATGCCGCGACCGAACGCTCTGCTTGCGTTTTCGATTATCTGACTTTTCACGAACGTACAATACACTAATTCTCGAGCGATACAAAACGAAGACCGGGGCACTTTTCTTGGTCCCCGAAACACTAGATATTATGAGTGTGTATGCAAACGTAGCTTAGTCACCTCACCCCCCACGAGTGCATCTTTGAGTTCAATTTCAATAATCCCGTCTGGTACCAGTGAACTAGAACTGAAATTTGTTAATCTGGAGCCTTTCACCTATTTTGTTTGCCAAACGTCCGCTTCTTGTTACTTCATCGGGCAAAAAGCAAGCCGCATTCTCACAGGAGTATCAAAGTTGAACCCAGCGTTGACGCATGAACTTTTAAGGAAACGCAATAAATTCGACCTCACTACTGCACAAAAGTTACTATGATGTCTTCCTCGTGTCATCACATATTTCACACTCAAATTTTATGCTGATAGAAGATTAAGTTTTCGCAAACGCTGAGATCGGCTAGCTACGACGGAGGCCCTAACAAGCGTCCCCTACTCCTCGCTAAGCCTTTTTGGACGAGCTTTAACTGACGCCCAAGATCTGTGCCTGAACGGTGTGTCTGAAATTATCTTGACGTACTCAGGCGGGAAGAAAGCAAACACATAGCAAATATTATGGCCATTAGCAACCGTCAAACGCGCTTTGAATAATTTCGTTCGTTTGGCGCACCGCATAGGGGTTCATGCCCGTCCGGCGCACTCCCGGCGAACGGTGCGACATTCTTCACGCAAGTGCTCGACTTTTGCTTTCTAAAACCGGTCTGTTTGTGCGAATGTGCCTATATGATTTCAGGATAACCTTATGCGCATACGCCATGTTGAACATTAGTGGAATGCAAGCGGGTGGGGACCTCACTTCGTGCAGTGCTGCGGGTCAGTACAGATAAGAGATAAGAAGTGTGCTAAAATTGAGCTTTTCAATGGCGCCTCCGAGTTTTACCTCGCGTACTCAGGCGTATTACAAAAAACAGTAATTGCAAAAAGTGATATTTCGTCTATGGACGCACGAAACAAACAAACTTCCTGACCAACAACACTAATGTAAAGGCGCGAGCTCGATGTAGGCATACTTATTGGTTGCTACAGCTTGTTAATTCGTACACAAGCAAGATCCCCGAGCTTCGCAGCGTCGAAATTCCCAGCACTGGCTCGTCCACATACCTCGATTGGAACGCTAAGAGAAAGGCTCAACTACAAAAATACAACAAGCATGAGCTAAGACAAGCTATACGTCTCGGGCTTGTCTAAAGCTTCGAGGTCTGGCCATTTAGATTAGTTTAGAGACCCCAAATGACGCTTTCGGGACCAGAAAACATGAGCTAACGGCCGTTAATAGTCCACGCTCTGTGTATAATCTCTTGTCGACGTGTCGATCGAAACCGAAACCATGCCACCCTCCTCCCTGGCTGGTCAACTAGTTCCCAGAGTGCAACGCGCGCCGTGTTGCATGTAGGACTTTATGGAAGTAGTCTATTGACGAGTCGTAATTGTTGAGCCCCCTTTAGGAAGAACGGCGATCCAAGGAATCTTTAGGTACGGACAACAAAATTTGACTGAAACAATTTATCTTCCGTATGTTGCCTCTTTCAACCAATTCTAAATTTGAAAAAAAAAAAAATAAACATTATACAAGTTTCATTATGCTGATGAGCATCGGGGTGCACCGAATGCGTCGAGCGCGAACGATGACATCACATAACGTTCATTTCACCTTCTAAATTTATCGGGAAATTTTAATTCTGTCACGTGAGGTGACATGACGACAACACTGTGTTGTCGAGTTCCCCCCTAAGCGTAGACGCGAAATGTACGTCACACCATCGTCGCCGGGTCACGTGACTCCACGACATTGCGTAACCTTCCCTTTCCCCGCCAAACATAGCGGGGAAGCGAAGTTCAATCTGCCGCTTGAACTCTGCACGTGAGGGTTGCATCTGATAAAACACATTTATAGGTTTAGAAGAAACAAGACCAAAGGCACTCACTCTATGTCCTGAATAATGTCTTTTCGGCCGTACTTCCTGCGGACCGTAGCCAGCTTGTCGTCGGATGTTTCCGGGGTGCCTGCTTCGGCGACGGCGCGGTACGAGCCCACGATGCACAGCACGCACAGGAAGCATGCCGCCAACCGGCCCGACCAACTCCGAACGCCGAAAGCCATCTATGATCCACTCCGATTCGATTCCTCGACAAAACGCGGACCACAGCACACACACACACGCACGCCCTTATCTTGCGAATTTGGGGTTCCTGGGGCGAGGTGGTCGCGGGAAAGTATATACGTTTTACACTCCTGGCACGCCACGACGTTAGGTTCCTCTATCTGCAGCTGGCCACGTCAGTCGAGACAGATAAGACTGTAAGGGAGAGATCCGCAGACGATAACCAGACGAGAATCGGTCTTTCCGCGAAAAAACAAGCAAAAAAAGAACGCAAAAAGATGTCGCAGATGTTGGGCGCGACACACTGCGAGAGTTAAAAACGGACGAGCCTTGACTGTGCTTAGACAAAGCCACGTTGACGATGAATTGAGTTCTCTAGATTGTTATTTCGATATAACCACATTATTCGCTCCACCTACCCTCCCACACTCGGGAATACGCGCAGATCTATACTGTTTTTGCGTTATCTATCTATTTCATTTTTTTTTCGCGACGCACCTGGAGCATATCCTTGGTTGAGTTACAACTCTGCACGTGACACAGCTGCGAGCTCCGGATATACGAGTCAAGCGTGCCTTATTTTCTTTCTCTCTCTCTAAATATGTTTTTGTCGCTTTATTATTATCATGTTTCTGGCGTCGCGCAGCTTTATTCTATCAACAAATATATATATATATGTAAGTCAGAGATCCGTACTTGCGGAGTTGCTATGCTAGGAGTTTATTGCATGTATTTCGAGAGTTTCGCCGAGAGGCTCAGCTTCATCAGGAGATGGTATGCCATCTCCTGACGAAGCCGAGCCTCTCGGCGAAACTGTCGAAATACATGCAATAAACTCCTAGCATAGCAACTCCGCAAGTACGGATCTCTGACTTATTACATTTTCCCGGTCCATTGTTCTCAAGCTACTCTGCCTCACCTATATATATATATATATATATATATATATATATATATATATATATATTGTCACAAATTCAGGCTTTTCTTGATTTTGTTTTTCATTTTTATTATTATTTTTTTTTTTCTCGGACCACTTTAAGTGTCGGTACGGTCCGGGAACGGGGAGTGCCGTGCCGCTTTTAATCTCCAGTTCGTCCCGTCGTATTATCCTTTCTACGTCCCCAACGGGTTTGCTCGTTTTCGGGGTAGGTATTTGTGGACGGGCGACTCAGATTAGGCTTCACCCCGGGGCAAAGTTAATTTGTGTCTTGGCCTTCGCGGACGGAGGGGTGCGTTTGCGGACTCTGGTGCCGATTTGAGACGCGAAGGCGACGCCGGGATACAAAGATGTCTAAGCTGGCTGGCGCGCCTTTTGAAGGCGGCGACTTTCTTCAGTCTGGCGCCTGTCGTTGTTGTCGGGTTCTACGTATCGACGTTAATTGATGTTTTGGACTCGTACGGGGGAAATGGATGGCCTGTATGTTTTCCCTTTTGGGTCGGCGCCGGATACCTTTGCTTTTCTGGGAAGTGGACTGACCCGAAAGGCGGGAAAACGGGAGGTTGGTCGGTAGTCGAACCTATAAAAAGGGGTTCTGGAACAAAGGAGGTAGTCGAGCCCCGGAGCTGGCCGGGGTGCTGCTCGACGCAGTCACTCCCTGCACGTGAGTTTTTGAACGTTTAATTTTTTTGGCTTCTGCCCTGCCTGTCGGGCAAGTGTTTGAGTTGGTTGTGCTGAAGCGTGCGTGGCTGTGTGGTGCGCGGTGTCGACCTCATCAAGCTTCTAACCGGACCGCCTGACTCCGAGACATCGTTCTTCGGCCGACATCTCCAGACAACGGACTGCTCTGGACTCAGCACCTACCGGAAAGCTAAGCTGTTTTTTGTTTGTTTTGTCTACTTCATCCTCCGGCTCTGAAGTACGAACTGTTGAACTTTGGGACGTTTTTATACGCAGCGCTACTTTCTGTCGCGACTGTTTTGGGGGATTGTCCCTTTTGGGTAGCGGTAACGTTCGAGTTCCGTCTCGGTTTGCCCTTGTTTTTGGTTAGTGTTGGGATTTCGTCGCGGTTTTGTCGGCTCGATCCTGTTTTACGAGTGTCGTGACTTTTGTTAGTATTAGTTTCTGGCCCGCGGGACCCCATTGCGTTTAACTGGAGCGAGGTTTGTGTAGAGTGCTCTTTTGCCGTCCGCGGCGTAGTATTTCACTTTATTAAATTTTTAATCTTTTGTTTGCTTATCCTCCCTGTGTCATCGTCTCTCTTTCCTGATTTTACACCTGGCGTGGACCTAGCGCTAGTCACCGGTCGAACTTAGCTCTTTTGTTCTTTTTCCGTAATTTCTCGTTTATCCTCAGAGTGGATCATTGCTTTATTTTTATTAATTTAACCACCCACTCCGTGACATATATATATATATATATATATATCCTAGCCAGTTTTCTGGTATGGTTCGCAGAGTACCACAATAAGAAAAAGCCCGTTAGACATGTCTACCTTTCAAGACCCATTGCAAGTCACTGGTTCATCTTGATTACGAAGTCTTTATCAGTGACTGGAAAAACGCGAAACTAAAATGCGTCAAAAGAGTGGAAAATAAATTAGGCGTTTATTTTACAGAGGTTACCGCAACTGAGTCAGCTCTCTTTATGGTATGTACAGGGCGTTCCCGAAAGAAGAAAAACATTAGAGGTTTTTTTTTTTTCTTTTTTTTTTTTTCATTGCAAAAATAATTTATGCATCGCTGAACGATAATGTTCCTCCCAAAGGTGGAGCTAGAGGTCTGATCCAGATGCAAAAATTTTACGAGGAATTGATATTTTATTCAAAAGATAAAAGTGACTTTCTGAAAATTTCAATGGGAAAATGGGGCCCATTTACGCCCGCTTTCGGTATCTGGCGGCCACCATTTTCCTATTGAAATTTCCAGAAAATTGCTTATAAATTTTGAATAAAATATCGGTTCGTGCTGAAACTTCGGCATTTGGTTCGGACCTCTAGCGCTACCTTTGGGCGGAAAATAATCGCTCGGTGATGCACAAATTATTTTTGCGGTGAAAAAAAAAAAAAAAATCCCTGTAAATAGTTTTCGGGGACACCCTACTTACATCACGTCCCAGTGATTACACGAATGCATGAAGGTACGATGCTCACATCCATCAAAACACACCTTACTGCAAATCCCAGTTCTGTTCTCTAAGGATATCTCTGTTATAGGGCGCGGGCGGGTACATGAAGTTGGTGTTGGTAAAGGTGTATCCACACGACGGACCGGGCCGCGGACCGATTGATCACGTGATGCGCGGCCCGCGGGCCGCCCGGCTGCAATGAGCATCCACACGGCGGACCAAAAGAGCAGACGACAGAGCGAACGAGCCGGTCTAACCCTCGACCTCACAACTCCGCCAAACGCATGCAGCGAGCTGCTTTGAGGCTATTTGTAAGGAGCCAAGATGAAGGTTGAACGAAAGAGACGTTTAGCTGCGGTGGTCCTGGCGTTGACTACTGAGGACGAGGAGGACTTAAGTGAACCGAAAAAGCCATGGGGACATCTTTAGATGATTATTTGAGTAGTCGTCGCGACTATTGTCCCACAGAGCGGGGAATTGCTCCATGAGTGCGATGAAGTAAAAAGTTGCATCGTCGCACAACAAAAGGTTCGTCTTCTTCGTCTTCAACAGTTGGCGCCAAAAGAAAACGACTTTGTCTTTGGATTCCAATCCAAACAACAAAAGTAAGCTTGTTGCCAGACTTAGCGCTTCAATTATACTAAAAACGCCGCGGTCCGCCGCCAAGGTACGGGCGAGAAAGTCGCTTGGCATTTCTCAGAAGCGCGGGCCGCGGACCGCCGGGGGACCTCAAAGAACGGTGACGAAAGATCACGTGATGCGCGGCCCGCGGACCAAAACAGCAATTTGGTCCGTCGTGTGGATACACCTTAAGACGGCAACGATACGCGTCGAATTTACTGCTGAAGGCGAGCTTCGACAGTTCTTTCGTAACGTGCATTCCACGCCATCAAGATTGACGGTCTTATCAGCTTATAGATGTGAGCTTGTTCTGAGCATGCGCAGCGAACATCGCATCCAAATATGGCGTCCAGTGGCTACTCCACTGATCTCTATGCTACTCCCTACCGGCGACGAGATGTTTCGCTGGCTCCCCCTTAAGGCCTGTTCACACATGCAGCGGAGCGCTACAAGCATAGCGCTGACCTCGCGCTAAGCACGTGCCGACGGGAGCGTCCACCAGCTCTGTATCGCACCGTCAAAACTGTTGCTCATGGCAGACGATAAATATCTGACGGGACGTGAGCAGCGCTACATCAGCGCTTCGCTGCATGTGAGAACCGGCCTTTATACTTCCCATCTGTTACGTCTCGATCAGGATTATTGATTTCCAGTCACAATTTTCACGGTGTGAGACAAAGTGTTTCCGTTTTGCGTGCAAGTTCGTGTCATTTGTGCGTACTGCAATCTGAGAAGCAACTGGCCATATGAGTATGTCTGTCACTCAGTAGCTTCGCTCACAGAGCTTCTACTCTACAGTGTGCTTCCAACTGCTATACCGGCGAAAATACAATTCATATAAATAAGCCAATAAATTGAGTGCGATAAAACTTTTCAAAAAGGTGTCTTTAGGTGGTGAATTTATCATACTTCAATTTCACGACTGAAGATTCGAGTGAAACAAGTCCTGTTATTCCTCTGCCACCGAGAGCAAAACGGTAACAAGCCGTCTGTTTGACGCTGCTGCTCACAGATGGCGCAACGTGAAAGGGAAGCGTGAACGATAGTTTGAGATGAACACCTGAAAGCATATAAGCAGATCCGAACGTGTGGGATGCCATATGTGAGCAGCAGCATCGTTAACGTGCGTCCCACCTTAAAACCATGCGGATGCGTTTGCAACGGCCGTTGGATGGTTGCAGCCGTCAGGCAACCAGAGGTACTAATTCGGGGCGAGATGTTTGGGGGATCGCCGCCTGGTGAAATTTTTTTCACAACACTGAGTGGGGATACTTCAACTTCCTCTGCTGGTTCAAGCACGTGCAAAGCCAAGCATCTATGTACCACTATGAAAATTACAACATAACCGCGTAGGTAGCCCTTGCACTACCCATAGTGAGGAAACCGGAGGTTCCCGTAGCGAGTTTCTCACCGTGAACTGATTTGAGGTGATTTTAAAGTGATCCTTTCGTGCTCGCTCTTTTAAGCGCTGCAGCAAATGCAGGCTCGCGCTTGCACGCGCCTAGATCTGCAGAGGAAAAGGCGCTCCAAAACAAATCCATATCACCAGGGACTCAGCGATTACAAATTTCTAACACCAGCATTTTCACTCGTTCCATTCCCAAGACACTCGTGCATCTGTTTTTTTTTTAGTAAGGTGCCATCTCATTAATAGATACCGAAAGCAAAAATTGTTGTGTGTATGTTTGTACAGCCGAAAGTTAGTCTGCCTCAGTGGGCGTCTGGTGTCTCAGCTGTAGATGAGCATTTAGCCAGTGCGGTACAACCGCTAGCCTGGGGTCTTTAACGTGCACGCAGTAGTGATACACGACCGCCACGCCGGTACGATGCTCATCCAGATCGAAAAGGGCAGGGGTGGGGCTCGAACCCAGGATCCCTGGGTTCTGCAGCGCGAGCTTTTGCTCCAAGTGCTCCGATCTGGTGTGCGCTAGACCCCTCGGCCGAATCTTGTTCTGCCGCTCTACCTTTTCACTTTCGGCAGCCGCGTCACGTGACGATCTTCCAGGCTTTGTCATTATTTTCCACCGCGTGCACCTCACAGCCTAATAAAGGTAAATATGTTCTTGCCAAGAGGGCAGAGAAGTCAACAATGCGTTTCTCATTAAACTTGTTGAGACTAAAGAAGGTAGTGGGTGAGGCGGGTAGCCGCTACAACAACACGCTTATTGTACGCAGCGCTCCCTGCGATTTCATCCAAGGCGCTGCCCTCTCGCTGCGTGGAAAGAGGCGTTCGAACAGGAAATTGACCAGTCTCCCGCGACAGTTCGCAGTTTCGTCTCTGGGTAGTACACGTGCTACCCACGCGTTTTTTTTTAATTTTCGTAGGGCATAGAAGCTTGGCATTGCATGTGCGTGCGTCAGTAGAGAAAGTTAAAGTATTCTCACTCTGGGTTGTGAAACCTTTTCCACCAAGTGGCGATACCCAAATTTCTCGCCGTTAATTCCATAGAGGTATGGTCCCAACGGCTTGGATTGACTCGAGTGTTAGCTCCCGAAGTCGCTTCAAATCATTTTCGTTCTTTCGCTCATTTTTTTAACGCGATGGGGTTAAGAAAGTTGTTTCGCAGTAAAGCTGGCGTCGGTGTTGGTCGGTGGCGTTTTGACGGGAAAATCCTGATTGGTCAATAGGGTCATGACGTCACAGCCTCATGACCTTGCGCGGGAATTTCAAAGAACCTACAACGCTCACGTGAAACGTGACGTCACGAGTGGAATGGAAGTGATTACAACGTGACTTGTAATGGGATTTAAAGGTCGCCACAAGTCTCAAATGATTTCACTTCGTAAGGTGATCCATTTGCCATAAAGAAAAAAGATTGAATAATTCTAAGCAGGATTTGAACCCACGACCCTTCGGTTGCGAGCCAGACACGCTACTCACTAGGCCACGCAGAGACGTTATTTCCTCACTGACCTCCACTTTCCTCCGGAGGTGACGACAGCGGATACAGTCTGGCGCCCGCTCGCCCGGCCGTTCGGAGCTCGGGCGGAAAAAGCGCCGAAAAGTTGCCGGTGCTCGCCAGAGAATCACCACCCGAACGGTGCGCGCCTGCCGTAACCACGCAGACACTATTGCCCGTTTTCCGGCAAACTAAGTTGCCGACGACTGACTACCCGAATTCGCCATAAGTTCCTGGCTTCCAAGACATGCTCCCTTTCCTCAGGAAACCCTATGAGAAGGCGATTTGTTACTCTTGTATCTAAACAATAAGTATGGAAACAAACGACCGGTGGTAAAACTCACGGTCATTCACGAACAAATTGTGGAACTGATATCTCGATGACTGGAATAAGGAGTGTCCTAAGCGTAAAAGAATAAAATGTAAACGAATAAAATTTTTAGGGTATCGTTTAATTTCCGTGCGCATAAAAATAGTGAAGTATAGGGAAATTACTTTTTCAAACATTGTTATTATTAAGCTTTTTACAAAAAAAAAAAGAAAAGGATAAGCGATTCCTACGTACTTAATATAAAAAAGCAAATCACAAATCAAAATCTTACGTATATACACTGTGCGGTACCGGATCTATCACAGACTTTCAAGCATAAGCGTATATACACATTGAGATCGACTTGGTTGCGCAGTCTGTGTGTGTGTTCGTCCAAAGGTGTACGCTGCAAAGCTGCGGGCTCTGAAGCGCGCACTATTCAATGCGTCATCAAAAAAAGAAAAGAGAAAAAATGGAGTCGGTGACGAATGTCGTTTCATGTTCGGCGTGCACTTTCGATGGCGCTTTCACTGCTCTCGGTGAGGATGAGGCGTTGCCTCGCGGGCCTCATATCGTTCCTTGGAGTCTTCCTGCTTCGGGAGCTGCGTCTGCGGACTCCTGGCGCTCCTCACGTACGAGATCCACTCCGGGTACGAGACGTACCCGTCCGAGTTCACGTCCACCGACAGCAGGCTATCCACCATGCCTGTAAAACAAAGTGACTTAGACCGCCGTTGACGCCATTCAATCACCGAGTGCTAGGACGTTCGGAGGCCGAGTGTGTTAGCGCGTCTTAGCTCGGAGAACGTAAACCCAAACCTCGCGCTACGGTACATATGAATCCTGGGTTCACTCCCCGCGCGTTTCCGTTTCGGCCTGGATGAGCATCGTACCGGCGTGCGGTCGTGTATTGTTACTGCGTGATGCAGCTTAAAAAGACCTGAGGCTAGAACTCGTACTGCACCCGCTAAAATATCTTATCTACAGCGGAGACGTCACTCCAACTCCTCCCTGTCTAAACACAGACACAATGCAATTAATTTTATCGTTGCCACCATCCCCTAAAAATGTATTTGTAAATGCCTCTACGCGCTTATCACCCGGGATAAAACTGTATATACCGGGATGAAACTGAATGTAAAACTTAAAATGAATATTCCGCGCCAGAAAGTCAGTGCGCATGTTCAGAACGTGTTTCAGAGGCCAGTAGACGAAAATGTGCAGAAAGCGATTATTGGAGAGGTCTACCCACTCTAATAGTTATCTCTTGCTCGCTGCCATTTTTTCTGCTAGGCCGTAGGGCATGTTCTCGTGTGTTGTGCGTATATTCGAATCTATAATAGTAGTCTCGAATAATACGCTATTCGATATTCACCTCGAGATTAACCACGATATTCGTACCTTTGGAAATGTTGATCGCGGCGAGTTAGCATCGTTGAGTGCGCTCCTCACCGAGCACTATTGCGCTGCGTGGAAGCAATACCCGCAGAGCTCACGGGCTCCGCGGGTGTTGCTTCTCCGCAGTGCACAAGTGCTCGGAGAGAAGCGCATTAAATTGGGCTTACGCGCCGCTATTATGCGATAGTAATATGCCCCATTCAACACGACAGCGTAAAGGTCCCTTTAACTAAGGGAGGGCCTGTGTTAAAGGGAACTTGCCAACCTCCCTTTACAGCTACTGGGAGTAGGCTGAGGCCCATTAACCTGAAATAAAAATGACAGATATATAAGTTTCTGGTGTCTAATGCGATAAAAGAAATTTAATATTTCTAAGTAGTAATTACTGTATTAATTCTGAACACAAACGTTAGGAAATACGCTGGCAAGAAACGTATATTCACGATTGCAGGTTCAATCATCACGTGCATCAATGAACGTGTCTATTTCAAAATTACGCCCACTTAAACAGCACGAGGGATTACGAAAAGAACACCATAGAGCTCGAAAGTCTATATGTTAGCTTACTGACTTCCAAGCACTGGCATCAGGATCTACAAGTGCATGTTTGGCGATGTTGGAGGTTTATTTTCAACAGGGCTGGTCAGAGATAGTTCAAAATATATTCGGGAATACAAATACCGAGATACATGCCTTTTTAAGGCCCAAAATACAGATACTACGATACATTTGTCTTATATGCAACGAGATATCCCTAAGATACTCCTGAAAAAACGCCGAAAGAGTATTCCGGAATACAGATACACACAGAAATACATTTGTTCTTGAACGGTGCTACGTGGGGAGGGCGTAGTCCGTGGCGAATGCAACTGGCAATTTATGTTTGTGCTCCTCTTTTTGTGTCATTTTATGTACTTCCCCTTATCTCGAACTAGTGCCGCTAAAGAAACACGTCACGCCCGGTGGACCACATCGTTGCTGAACGGTAAAGCCCGAATATGGTGAACATCGTACACAAAACGACAAGGACAAACGAGGAAAGAACACAGAACGCAGACAGGCGCGTTTTCGTTCAACGTTTACCAACTCTCCCTACTTACCAGTTTACAGCGGTAAAGACAGCGTGCCATGCTTGACAAAATGCGTTTGCACGAAATGAACTCTGTTTTGCCGTGACGGCGCATCTTGAACTGTTGTCTTATATGCTTATGAGTCACCCATAGTGTGAGGAGATTCGACAACAGGGCTGTATACTTTTTCTAGTCTCAACTCCTTTAAAACGTTCTCTATTATAAGTTGAAAAGTGGCGGCGGAGAAAAGCTCACCGGAGAAAAGCTCACCGGAGAAAAGCTCGCCGGAGATAAGCTCACCGGAAAAAAGCTCACCGCAAAACCGGCAGATGCGGAGAAAAGCTCACCGGCCTTTGAGCGGATAAGGAAGAAAGCTCAACGATTTTTTTTTTTTTTAATTCAGCGGATTCTGCGTTAAACGTGCCAATTTAGCACAATTCGCATTCGTCGAGTCATTAAAATATGTCCTCTTTTTTGTAATGTTCTTGAAGTCCATTGGGAATATTTACTAATTCCTCGGGAATTAGTAAGCACCCCTTCTGTTTATTAATGAAGCCGTAAGTATGAAATCAGAACTTCGTAGACCGGTAAAACACGCAACATTTTATTGACAGCTGACGGCTACGCTGTTTTCTTCCTGTTAATTTCACTAACAAACCTTTAGTTGCGAGAACAGCTCCGTCATGTCGTGTTTGTGGTCTTCACTCCGTAGTCGTCGTTTGAGCGGTTTTCATCATGTGTAACGTTCACCAACTCGCCCTATTCGCTACCTTACAGAAGACTACTTCTTATATAGGTCACGAGTAACAATGGTGCCAGTGTGCAGCTCAGAAAATTATGCGTGGCTCACCGTAGAAAGGCACTATCACAAAAAGGAGACGTGTCGAAACACCAGCACGAACGGCTAGAAAACGTGCATGTGCGTGAAAGAAAGGAGCCTCGATATATTGCTGACTGTTTTATCCTGTTTTCAAAGGTTAACGAAAGCTTCGAAGAGAATTTCAGGCACCGCGATGTTGCGCATGCACTTTCGGATTTTCGGCATTTACAGTTTTGATTTTTAGGTTTTAGGCAGACATTATTAAGTTTTCGAACTTGTTCCTGTTCTTCAAGTTTATAAAATTTTCAGTTAGGCTTTTTTTTGCTTAGAGAATAAACCACAGAAAACACTCGCCCGCAATTATTGATCTGGGAGCAATATACCCAATAAGCTTAACAAATATTACAAAAAGAACATTTTATTTTTTACAAAGCTGGCGAATTTTAATGATAATAAATTGATATATGTTACGCATGGTCCAACAGCCTCCATATAAAAAAAGGAAGAAAAATCGGTGAGTTTTTCTCCGCATACGCTCAATGGCCGGTGAGCTTTTCTCCGCATCCGCCGGTTTTGCGGTGAGCTTTTCTCCGGTGAGCTTATCTCCGGTGAGCTTTTCTCCGGGATTCGTTGAAAAGAGTGGAGGGCTTTCATGAAACTCACCTTCTTTAAACCACAGGTTTTCCTCCATGGTTGTTATTGCGATGGATTTTGATATAGGGTGGGTTCATCTTATAAATTATGAAGGAAATTTCTCCAAATTCACATTTTTATCTTTTATATTTATCGTAAAAACGGCAACAAATGTAACAACTTGATACATAGGTCTGGCAAAGTATTGCGATACAAGCGATACATTATAAATATATTTGACTGCTGATACAAATACTTTTTCAAACGTATTTCGATACAGAGATACAGACACTCGAAAGCGCCTCTAAGATACTATCGCGATACATTTGTATCGCGATACTGCCCAGCCCTGATTTTCAGAAGTCTCGAAGGAAAGCCCCTCGTTTTAGAGTTAGCTTGTACGATGCCTGCCTTCAGTGGTTTCATGGATAACGAAGCAAAACAACAGCAACTACAACGAATTAGGTAAGGCCCTTGAAAGCAATATATTTTAGCAGTTCGATGTGTTTATTGAGATGCACTGCCTGGAATCTCGGCCCCGTCATGGCGGCCGCAATGAACACCTCCTAGAAGCTAAGGCCGTAGCTCTCCGAGTCGTGACGTCAGATTGGCCCGGAGAAGGGAGGCCAAGTCGAGAGAAGGTGCCCACTTTGGTGCTCTTTACTCCGGCCGCGTCGTCTGCTCACCCAGGTCGCGTGACTTGTTCGTGCGCATTTATTCGGCATTAATATACGTTTTAAATGCGCAGTCTTGTATAATTTATTGTATATATAAGCGTAATACCACGCGTTGCCAAGGTTGAAAGCACTCAATTTATATTTATGATTATCCCCTAACCGAGGGTCCACAATGCAGTCACGCAGCTCCCCACTCTTTTCGAATAAACCTGCTCCGGCGGAGACATTTTCTTCCCTCATACGGGTCTCGATTCTGATAAATTTGCGTTGTGCGTGAGCTTCTGAATGTCTGCAAAGGAACGCCGATACTTTTTCACAAAAAGATGTGAAGTGAAGAAAAAAAAATTCAGTCACCGCCGCAGGGAGCGCACACGAGTAAGAGATGGGTCGACGAAGTTAAGCCTTTCGTCCCACGCTTCTGCCGCTGTTCTTGTGTGTGGTTCTTTTGTGTTCTCTTGACACTACAACATTTACGTGGATTAGTGGTCCTGTTACAGTGTGAGTGACATGTGTGGCCAGTAGTCAACGATGGCACTGGTCGATTATGGATCGACCTCTCTTCCTCAACAGGGAGAAAAAGTTCTTGGAGTTCCTGTTAAAAGTTTTTCGTGGCGGATATTACGGGGCGCTTATACGGTCGAAAGGCGAGAAATAACTTATTTACGGGCTTTGCTGTTCATGTATAGGACGCGAGTAGGGTGCTTCAGTCGTTGCTTTAATCTCATGATAGAATGGAACCTCGTTCTCCGTCGTCATTCGTGTGCAATTGCGTCGACATCTGTAAATATGCGTGGTTACATTCAGGTTTTCCCCGGAAGGTGAATAACAATCTTATGTGCTATTATTGAAAGTGCATGATTTGGGCTAATGTATTTATTTATACTAATGTTATTTTATTGCCTCCTACGGCGTTCCTACTAAAATCCCAACTGTATTAAAGAAATAGCATTATTGTGTAAAAATAAATTATATTTTGTTCTAAGACAGCTGGAGCCGATAGAAAGAAGTGGATTAGTTGATAGTTAATAGTAAGTTTAGTATCGCTTCCACACGAAAACGTTAATATCTTTTCATTAAATTATATTTTAATATTGAACCAGCTCACCATCCTGAGCGACTATACGAGCGTCACTAGCTGATTTGCCAACCCCATAATGTAATTCGATGGAAATTACATTACTTTTGCACGTTGCTGGGGTATAACGTAAAAACTCAGTGATTGCATGCGTTAAAATCGCTCACATGATTGAAGTGACCCTTGTCTAGCCATGTCCTCGTTGACTACCTCTACCTGATTTTTACTGTGATCCGTTTCGTTGTGTCCATCACTGCGTGTCTCGCCAATTTGTCGAAGTAATTCTGTATAAAATATGCATTCCCAACGGAATAATTGCGTGACTCAATGTGTTTGACTTAGAACAATCTCTTTTCTTTTTTTTTTGTAGGCGGTTTATATGCATACCTCGTGCCACTTCATACCAATTATTTAGCGGTGGAATATTTTGCCCGTGCTATAAAGCTTTTACTAGCCCAGATGCTATTTAGAAGCTTTCATTTTAGCTAATGAGGCAGGCTTATGTGAGTAAATGCGCGTTGTTACGACGGTCGATTCACACGCATTGTCTTCGCTTTGGCGCTTCGACGCGCGCCTCCATGACCTTCCATGACCTTCTCGTGACGGTCGTCACGAGAAGAGCGCTAAAGCCTTAGATTCTAGGAAGTGTTGCCGCAATATTCCGCCTATCCGAGGTAGCCGAACGCATGGAACGAACCTTTAAATAGACGCAACTTTCACTACGAAACAATACTTCAGCTTCTTGATTGAACCGCCTTGAAGTGTGCGTTGCACGGCTCGTTCAAGCTCGTCCTGCTCAATTCGTCATGTAGAAATGCGTTTCTATCTCTCTCATGCAATTTCACATGCCGCAAATAGTTACTGCTATAAACTGCTATATAAACGGAGGATCAATCCTTGCATTGATCCTCCGTTTATTCACCGTACGATACCGAATGCCCTTTACTAAAGGTACCCTCTAGCTAAAAGACCTTAGCTGAAAGCACCTTTATGCTGCCGCGTGAATGGGGTATGATAGTTAATCCGGGGTCACACTGTTCATACACCATACAAAAGACAGTGTGCAAACACGAGTAGCAGCAGTATCCGTGGTTCGAACGCCGCGTGCCAAGTGTTCTCCTTGAACTCATTTCCATGCGGCATTCGAAGCACGAATCTCGCGATGACTCGCGTTTAATCCGTATGCCGACTGTCCTTTGTATGATGTATGAGCAGTCTGATTGCGGCTTTAAACAGTGATGCCTGGACAACCCGCGCTCATCATTCGTGCTTGTTTTGATGTTTTTTTGTTTTTTTTTTGTCAAATTTGTATTTGAAGAACAAATATTTGCATATAGCAAGCAGAATAATAAACCACCTCGATTAGGATAGCTGCGACAATTTTGTTGTTTGCATGCCATATGGTTAATAAATATAGCTATATTAAAATTAACTGAGCTTAGAGGCGGACAGATGGAAAGTTGGGAACACCCTTCACGAGTTCAGCTGAATTTTCGTTTAAGCAGGGTGCGCGGTCTTAGAGAAACTATTCGATATTTCGATTCGAAAATATTCGGCCAAAACCACTATTCGCTACGAATTGGCTTCGAGCTCAAAATTCACTTTTCGCACATGACTTGTTTTGTGCATTTGCAGTATGGCTCTATTTGGGATAAACCAAACACCGCGCCTGCGGCCCCAACCCAGTGACCCAGTATTTTTCGCCTGGGAGTGAAATGCGGTGGGGAAAGCAACCTACAATAATTTCTTGCTCGAATTTTTCGAAGTTTGCGTTATCTTGTACGACACTTCCTAGCGCATGACAGTGATGAAATTCGGGTCACCTAAGTCCGTGTAGTGAAATGTGACGTTAAATCGCTATAGCCCAAAGCGGCTCCCGGGTTGGGCACGAGTACTGGATCGGCCACCACTGGGGTGCATCAACGTGGCGGGGGATATTTGGTTCGCAATCGTTGTCAGATAGTGCGGGGAAAAAATAAAAGAGCCGAACTGTGAGAATACCAGCACATTTGCAGGCGCACTGAGCATTTCGAACCCAGTAGGGGACCGGCTCCGATGAATAACGACACACGACACCGCGCCAGAACTTGCCACCCTGCTTCATTTTCCCCGAGTTGCTTTGCAGACAATTAGCGCATCAAGAAACCAATCCGTGCCCACAGATTAATTCTAAACCAATATGTAGCAAACGTAAAAAATAAAAAAAAAAAATAAAAGATAACATAAATTATCTCGTTTCCTGCGAAGGAATTGTTAATGAATTTCTCGTTTCATGGTCCCGAGGGAAACGTTTAGAGTACGAGCTCTAAGCGTTGGAACTTTCTTTCACTGAACGATCTATCAGACAAGTTCAGTACGCTTTTGAAAGGCGCTGCTCACGCACGCCCGTTGCCTTTGCTCAAATACAAGCCAAAGCAGAGAGCAGTTCTGCACTTTACCGCAGCGTGCATGCGGCTAATACTCGAGGGCATCTGCAGTGCTAATTAATACACTTGCGTTCGTAAACCCTAAACACCAATTAATGCAAAACATGCGGACCCTCGATATGATCCTCACGTTCCACATGACGTTAAACCAAAATTTAGCAATATTGCATTCGTATTTAGACGAAAAGGGCGAACACGGTAGGCCAATGGATGGCGCCTAAAAAGTGGAATCAGCTTTTTTTTCTCTTTCATACATTTTTTTCTTTTTTGTAAAATTCTGGTAAAGGTATTTTGCATAGAGCCCTTACCGAGCAATTTTGTTTCGTCAGCTGTCTCGTTGTTGTGCTCCATAAGATGTCCGAAAGCCTGCATCATCTCCAGACCGTCCAGCTTGTCGTTGTCGTCGTAGTCGTGCATCCTACACAGAGATGGCGCCACGGTCCTGCTTTTGAAAAACGCCTCTCTCACGTCGTCTGCTAGATTCGCCGGGTTTTTGTAAGGGTACATTTCATAAATGAACGAATTGCTCCTGGGTTTTTAACCATAACCAGGCATACTTAGGTGTGTGCTAATTCGGGGATGACTCCACCCGGGGGCTCTTAGGTACACTTACAAAGAAATCTGACCTTTGTATGGTTGCAGTTGCGTTGTTATCATTCTCCCCCCTCCCCCTACCAAAAAAAAAAAGCGCTTTTGTATTTTTTTTATGAATTGTGTTAATTGGGTTCTTTTGTCTATGCTGGACCATATGATTACAAAAACACAAAAATGATTATTCCTCAAACATAATGGCGACTCCCAATTGCTTTGCTTTGCCTCAATTACAGCACCTAGTGCATCACACACAACCCGTCACATCGAGGCTGCAATCGTGTGTTGGTCTTAATTTGAGAGTACGGCGCACTTTTTAATACCTACGCGAAGAAAAATCACAGAATGGCATCGACATCAGGACGTATAGTATAATGAGCAGTAAATTTAGGCGCTTCAGGGAGCAAGAGGAGAATCGAGTACACCGGTGTATTTTAGCGGTCGCTTAAACCTTACGAAATTTTAAGGCGCTTCTGTTTTATTTTAAAATGATGAGGTAACGAAATTTGGCTATTGTACCAAATCGCACACCCTGAAACTCAAAGTATGTGCCCGAAATATGCCGTGACGACCGCGGTGAATCAAAATGGAGGTGATCTTTGTGCGATATTAGTTAAATCACAGCGATGTCAAAGATGTACGCAAATGTTATCAAGCAAATGCGGTTGTACAAACTGGCTTTCGACGTAAACGTTTTCTGTGTTTTCTGCTTTCAGTGACACGTGGCGCCACCCCTCGACAGGGGAACTAAACATCAAGGTCTGCCGTTCGCGTTCAACGCTCGTATTTGTCGTGGTTTTGTTCCGTCTTATCGCTGATATGCAGAGACGCCTCAAAAGTGAACCTGGTATAACCGACCTCTAGAGTCGAAACTTTGAGCTTGCTATCCGCCTGCGCCCATTATTCTAGCTCCCTTCCCGATGCGTCGGAATGTACACGCAACCCCTAATATGCCTATATTCAATGAAGGCATTCAGAGTCCATCGATACCTTTTGAAAGGGTTAGGGAATTCGAGGTATAAAAGCTTTTGGAAAGCGCTTCTCTTGCGACATTGCAAACCATAGCTCGTCACTAAATTTACTTGTCGCATGGAGCATAAAGGCTGATTCAGACATTTGCGCTGAGTGCTCTGCGTGGCGTGGCGTTGCGTTGCGTTGCATTCCATTACGACCCATTAGAGAGTTTTAGGGAACCTTCTTTACGCACCCGATGCGGTACGATGAGCACCCCGGTACGAACTGCGCATACGCTAAAACAGAAGACTAGCATATGCGCAGTGCGTACCGGAGGACCCATCATAAAGTATCGGACATGCTAAAACGGTTCCCTAAAACTCTATCACCCGGTACTCGGTTCCCATGGCGACGCCTAGTAGCCTCTCGTTATAAGCACACGTGAGCGGTCAAGACACAGCCGGTCGTGGTCGAAACGCAGATATCTGAAGCAGTCTTTATATGTCCACTCAATTCACAGTTTGATTTAAAAGCGAATTATTCGTCCATAACATCACAGACCTCATAAAATAGAAGGTGGTTTCTTCGGTCTCCAGCTCTCCCAGCTGGGCTAAATGGAGCACCCGGGAGAGGTCTCTCCTGATGTGACTGAAAACAGAGCCGCAAGATGCTATCATTATATCACCAAAGTATCACGTTCCTTCTTTTAGGGGATTAGCGTCGATATTAATAGGGAGTTTTGTAGATCGCGTTTCCCCCTCCGCTAAGCCCTCCGCAACGAAGAAGCCGCTACTGCACCTGCGGGCCGATAGCCTTGACTCTAGAGTTGCGGGTATCGTAGCGGGTTGGGGGGGGGGGGGGGGGGGGGGGGAAGTGGGTGGGGGGTGGAAAGAGTTGCGGGACGGCGAAAACGATCTACGAAAACTCCCTAATAACGGCCTAATTATGAAGTGGCACCGACTTGCCCGTCCGTTGGGTGCTGTGCATGACTACATTACAAACAAAAAACAATTGCCTGCGTTTTCTTGAAATTTGACATCGTGTATTGTGTGGCGTCAGCCCTAGTCGCTCGTTCGGTATACGCTCCTACATGGGAGTTTTCGTAGGTCCTTTTCTCCGTCCCGCAACGCTTTCCGCAACCCGCTGCGATACCCGCAACTCCACAGTCAAGGCCATCGGCGCGCAGGCGCAGTAGCGGCTTCTTCGCAGCGTTGGAACTAACGCGTTACAACTAACGACGTTACTGATAACATGTTAGTTTCATAACTAACGTACTTACTAGAATCCCAGATGACTGAAGAGTAAAGTAATGTAGTTATAATTTTACGGTATCTCCAATCAAATTACGTTACTCGTTACTCTTGACTTTTGATTAAAAATGGCCGGATGAATGTTTGAAAACAAGATAATTTTTCTTTTGTATACTACCTAAAAGTGGCTGAGAAACGCCAACAAAGCTATGTATAAGCTGCGTCATTTCAAACTCCTTCGGAAGACACTTTTAACGTTCCCACGGCCGCGCCCAAAAGGCCCGAGATTATCGCTGAGCGCAAAGTGTCCTTGGTGCAGTCTTTTTGTACGCGGAGCGCAAGTTCGTCTGCTTCTTGCACAGCGGTTGGGATGATGTCAGAACGCCGAGCTCCGATTGGCTCCGATTAAAGGATAGTGGGTAGACCTCGAGGCATCTAGCATTGAGGTCCACCCACAATCCTTTTAATCATGGGCGTGCCAAAAGGGGGGGGGAGGGGGGGGGAGGCTCCCCTCCACCAGTTCTCAAAGTGTGTGGGGGGGCAAGGCATGTGTTTCGCCCCCCTTGCAGCAGCCGTCCCTGGCCAGGGCAAACACTGGCCGGCGGCGCCCAGGGATACCAAGGGCCCCGGCCCTTGGGGGAGGGGGTTGGTTTCCTTCTTTAGTCAAAAACAAGTTGGTACGCCACTGCTTTCAATCAAAGCCAATCAGAGCATGGCGTCGTTCTGACGTTACCGCAAGCCAGGAAGCAGAAGACTTGCTCTCCACATAGAAGCTGCTAAGATCACCGTCGCCGTACCCTGAGCGGCCGTATCGCTGGAAATAGACATCCGTTCAGAAGGCAGCAGTCCGCCGACGCTCAAAGGATTTTTCCTCAGCGTCCCAGCTACCCCAGCTGGTGACATCCCTCTAGTGAAAAAACCATTTGTATGAGAAATTTCTTTTGTCCAATAAACACATATGAATCATACAAGATATATAGGAACATATAAGAACTATATAATATATATAAGAAAAAGGGTTCTCCCACTGCCGCCCACCACTCCGACTGGCCGCCCACCGCTCTGACTGACCACCCACCGCTCCAACTTACCGCCCGCCGCTCAATTTTTTTTTTTTTTTTTTTTTTTTTTTTAGTGCCGCGGGTTGACGATGCGATTTTGCTTGCGCACATGGCTGCAGACCGTCGCCATCGTGCTCAGCAGGTCCGCGCACCGCCCCGTTATCGTTCGCTATTGCATCGCTGACTGCCGCCACTGCCACACTGCTTCAAACAAAGAGCGCGGGCGCTCATCGTGTTTCTTTTTCGTTATTTTTTTTCTCTTCCTCTATCTCAGCGGCGCATCGCCGGCAGTGCCCAGAAAAGGGGGGGGGGGGGGGGGGGGGTTCAATAAACAAATGCAACAACCCCCCCCCCCCCCAAAAAAAAAAAAAAAAAAACGAGCGCCCCCCCCTCCCCTTCCCCCCCTTACCTTTTCGGGTAATGTCCACCCCTTAGAAATTCCTGGTGAGAACCCTGATAAGAACATATAAGATCCATATAAGAAACTTCACACACGTTTTTTATATGGCTCCTTATATGTTCCTATATATCTTATATATTTCTCATATAGTTCTTATATGGGTCTTATGTGGTTATTATATGTTCTTATATATCCGGTATGACTCACATGTGTTTATTCGACACAAAAATTTCTCATACAAATGAAAATTTTCAACACAAATAAGTTATCGTCCTGTCAAGGTAACAACAGAAAGGATAAACTCTAAGTTTGGAAGCGTTGAGGTCCCCACGCTTTGAACCAAAACAAATGTGTCAGCGGTGGCCGGGTGCTGACGTGTTTGTAATTGGAAATGCGACGTTGGTTTGTGAAGAAACAAGGTGACGTTTATTTTGCTGGATTAACTTTGATTACACAAAGAGGTCTATTTTTCGTTCGTTACGTGGCTTGCACCCGGTCGTTATTTTCAAAGCGGTTTCTTCTTCTAAGGCAGGTGCTATGGTCCCAAGGTTCAATTCTTCTAATCGCGCTCGCGAAGCGTCACGTGTCCGAGGATATACATTGCATATTCTGCCGAGAGTGAATCTTTGAGTAACTTGATCAATGCAATGTGACTTTTTTTGTTAGTATTTTTGGCGTTAGTGAAATTTTCAAAATTTTATTATTGTGTGTTGCTTTGAATTGCTTATTTATAGTGTTGGTTGCTGGCTTGTGGTGTTTGATTGAATTGCCAACGTATAAATGTGGTCTGTCCCCCACTCCTTTGCTGTAATGCTGCGGCGCTGCGAAGTACAAATAAATAAATACTCACTCTGAACAAGTGTACTGTAGCCGAAGCTTATAGAGACGGATTATTATAAACGGCTGTCATATACCAACAGTGAAACGCAAAGTAACGATAAACTAACGTAAACGTAATAACGTCCTTTTGTCATGTCAAGTAACGACACCGGTAGTTCGTTACATTTGCAAAATGATAACGGAGCTCTGTAACGCGTTAGCTCGTTCCCAAGCTAACGAGTAACGCTATTTCGTTACTTATTTTCGGTAACTTGCACAACATTGCATCTCCGTTGCGGAGGGCTTAGCGGAGGGAGAACCGCGGTCTACGAAAATTCCGTAGTGTGGACCGCTTAGAGTGTGGAATTAAACGGTTCAATGTCTTAAGTGGCTCCTATCAGCCGACGACTTGACTCTTTGCTTAACCTCGGTCCGGTCACTGATGATTCGGCAGCGAGCCAGCAGCACATGCCATGCTTTGCGCGATTCGAGTCAGTTGAGCATTGTGCAATCGCTATGCTCGAGTGACCGCCAGTCTCGCTCGTTATTTAGCACTTTGGTCTGCGCCCCTGACGGCGGTGGGTTTACTGAACTCGAGACGCATTTAGGTACTCTGGAGCCCCCGCGAACCAACGCAATGCACCTCCGTTGCTGATGAGACCACCAGCCCGTCATGGCCTCATTTGAAGACACCGAGGCAGATATGACCAAAATTGTTTGGCTCTTCCCCAAGCCGATAAAGTCCAAACAACTTTGAACTTTATAATTTGCCCCTGCTTACGCAGGGGCCTGCTCAAAACCATGTTTCAGGGATAAACCAAATTTGCCCACCCTTTTTGGCTTCTCGCTTACATATATTTTACAATGTTTACGCAACTCCTACGCGACAGTGAGAAACATCAAGCTAAGAGCTTTAGAAAAAGTACAAAGGTGGGGGTTGGAGCCTCGCCCGAAAAGAGCACTAGTTGTTTGTTAGATACTATCCATAGCAACCACACGCAAAAACCATCATTCTCCGGGGACCCGCGGACTTTCCACCTCTCTGGAAACCACGTACAATGAATAAGAAAACGCACAAAAAACACCCGTCTGCGCTTTGGACATCGAACGTGACAGCCAATATAATTTTGTTTGCACTCCGCCGAATCGCCCTTCCCCCACTCATACCTTACCGAAAATGGTTGCGGGGCTCACTTACAGCTTTATTCCATTCTTTATGAAGGTCAAGATTAGGGCTTTATCAGGTCAAGGTCAAAATACAGTTAGCGTGCTTTTAGTCTACATTAGAGACGCGAACGCATACTCCATCTCACAAACCTGCGTAGTGCTGACAAAGAGAGAGGCGCGTGTTCGTGACTCGGAAATGTGACTTCTGCGCGCGAGTTCTCGTTCACACAAAGCCTTCGGCTGAGGGCGGCTCACGAGCAAGTTCCTTTGTCAGTACTGCAAAGGTGTGTGTGTGAGGGGAGTGGGGAGGGGGGGGGGGGGAGTGTCGGTCGGTCGATGGGTGTGTGTGTTCGTGGGGAGGGGTAGGTGAGTGGGTGATCGAGTGCAAGCCACTTGTTCATGATGTCGCGCTATAGCAGCACGCGTGAGGATCCCGGTCGCTTTTTGGATTTGCGGTGAATAATCACTGTGGTTCGGCAGGCCTCAAAGACATCCGTCATTCTGCACGAAGTTGATATTTTACTAAATAACGTTATTAAATATATTAGTCAATATTCCAAAAGATTGGAAAGTCAAATTGAGCTGAATTCGAAATGAAAAATTAAAACTAACTTTACGTCCTCGCGCACGCACGGTGGCATGTTTATCACGCAAAAGCATGACAGCGGCATTTTGCACGCTGGGCGGTGATATTGTGAACACTGCAACGGGTTATACAACTTACCAATATTTGCAAATCCGCAGGCCGGCACGCGCGTGTTGGTGCACCTTCGGAAAGGGAGCAAAGCACGCACCAAACGCAGGAACTCTGAACGTGGCACTAGAGGCACTGAATGTTCCCAGAGTAACGAAACCACCAGGTCAATCCGCGTTTCTCTATGGGAGCGCGCGGGCCAAGGAATATCACGTGAACGGCTTGGAGGGACTGAGTGTTCTGCTAGGCGCCGCCCTAGCTCAACTCCAAAAGTGCGGCGGCCGCTATGGAAGGCAATGGGAAGGTGTGAAAATAGCGTTGGTTTCAGATGATTTCTGTCGCATTTAATAGGCAGACGCTAATGCTAGCATATGCTCTGAATAGAATAAGTTAAAATGGGTCACTATGTTATAGTTTTCTCGAGCAGAATAGATAGTATTGTGAGCTAAGCATCAGTAGGGTGTACAAGGATGGTGCATCCAGTCCGCCTGCTGGAGCCCACTCCGTGATCGGAATAAAAAATTGAGTTAGATGCTCTGCAGTTGGGCCGTGACGCTCTTGGTGAATGTTCGAAGTGAGGCACTGTTGATTGGTAGGGAGCTAGTGACTGGCGGGAGAGGGGGGGGGGGGGGTACCTTTAAAGTTCCACTTTACTGAGTGCGAAGGAGTTCTAGTGACGAAGCGAACGGATTAAAAGGGGCTGCACTCCACCAGCGCGAGTACGCCGCAGGGAGGAGGCAAAAGGAAGCGAGGAGTCCGGTAGCAAAAAAGTGAGAAGGAGCCGCGTGGTCGCTACTTGACGTCGATGTTGAAGCGGGTCCCTGCCGACTGAACGGAGGAGGTGCACTGCTCGATATAGGATGGTGTTCGGAGGCCAAGTTGATGCCTCATAACAAGGTAGGAAGCGCGACGTTGCACCGACTCGAGGGAGGCAACAAGTTGCCTAACTGCCGAATCCCACACCGAGCAGCAAACCTCCAAGATGGGCAACACCAGTGCTGTGAACAACAATCTGGGCACATCGGGACTAGCTCTTCTGGTGGACCGAATGACGAAGCCAAGGAGTCACCTTTCCCCGGGACACTGCGTTTTGGACATAGCGATGGAAATCGAAATGCTGGTCAGTGATGACATCTAGGAGGTGGATATTCGTTGTTCTTGGAATCTCCACTCGGTTCAGTAAAGTGTTGGAGGGGTCGAAGGTTGGTGCGAGGCAGTGATCTGCATGGTAGCGCATTTGGTTTAGTTTAGGGGAAGTTTGTTACCGTTTGACCAGAGAAGAATGCGATCTAAATCAGTTTGTAGCCCTTTACCGAACGTACAATCGCAATAACGATGCGAAAAGTTTTAAAAATACAGGCGATTATCCTCAAAACGTCGCCGGTAGTGGAGCGGACATACACAGATACGCGCGCGAAAGCGTCTGCTAGTGTGGTGAGCTACAGAGCCAAAAAACGCGGTGGCGATTCAGCGAACTAGAGAAAGTGCTAAACAAGTAAAAGCAAATGCGGCGCGCTCGCGCTGCCTCGGGTGACCTGGTCGCCTTCTAATAAAGCCGGTCGTGACCGAAACTATCAAACTTCGCTTCAGAACTGAGTCGCGGCGCAGCAGTCGCGCTCCAATTGATCCCCAATATGGCGCTGCACTGTGCGGTCGAAACAAAGCGCGTACAGTGCAGCGTTCGTTCTCGTGCGAGCTCTTCAATCCACTTTCTTTGTCTGTGGCGACACTCGTTTGTCTTCAATAAATTTCTTTCCTTCTTTCTGCGCGGTGCGTGACTTACACCTCGTAGTCTCGCCTCCCTTTTTAGCCTCGAAACATATCGAAGTTGAATGTTAGGCTTACCGTCTGAGGCGTAGAGTTTGAAACACGGCACCAGCGCAACCGGAGCGAGCAAACGAGCCGGCAACCCTCTTTCTGCGAACCAGATAGCGGCTACTTTATATACAAAATGTTAGAGAAAAGTCAACGCACATTCCGTTCGGTCCGTACAAGCCAACGTTACTAGAACCACTCAGTTTGGAAACTGCCATAGAGACTGCTCTGAAAAACTGGCCCCAATCTGTCCACCAGAACCGAGCTAATGGCGAACACAACGCCGCCATTTCTCCCGGAGCGGCCACTCGACGAACTGCACTTTACTTCTATTTTTGCTTCAATCGGTCATTTTAGCGCCGAAACAGATACAGCGGAAGAGGTTACAGGTGTGCCACCGCCGTCTCCCCAGCGGCCGCGCCGCGAATTACTACCGAAGTTAAAATGCACCTAGGTCGGGACGCGCTACCTCAAAGGACCGCTGAGGCAAGGTTGTATAAAAACAATAGTAATTGTTCCGCAAAAGCTTGCAAACTAAAGATTATAAAAACACGCGCCCTTCATTTTGTACTAAACTCCAAAAAACACCCTTATAAAAAGAGTCTTTTCCGTTTGTTTTTACGCAGAAACATGCTTTCTAAAAGCTCAAGGTGACCACAGTACAGACAACTGATAAAGAGTGGCGCTGTTGACGTATTTAGCTCGGTCTCGGTGGACGCCAGCGGCCCAGGTTTCGACGGCGAGTTTCCCAACTGAGTGTTCTAACGTTGGTACAAGCCGTACCCGTGGTAAAGCGGAAACGTTTTATTTCCGTACTTTCTTGTTGTTGTTGTTTTGGGCCCATCTCCAAATTGACGACTGATAACTTCCGCCATGGGCTAAACCAACCAATCAAAACTGGATTCTGCAAGGATTCACTTACGGTAAGCGGACTGAATGGAATTCTGTACTCTGGGAACACTCAGTGACTCTATAGGGGGCGTACCTGCCAGAAACTCTTTTTCGGAACGGCCTATACTTGGGGACAAGTTTCTGTAATCCTTCCAAAGAAACGACGCGCGCGCCGCGTGCACAGCCGTGAAATCCCTGCACAATGGCGGACTTAAACCTCAACGTCACGGCACACTGGAAAAAAAAACAGCAAAAAAAAAATGTGATGAGCGCAGTGACGCTGCACTTTCGACGCTGTTTGAATGGTTCGTCGGCTCGTTGTGTTGGCCGCGCTTCTTCGACGTTCGCTATCGTACGGAATGACTTGCACGTTCCTCAGCGCAGTTGTTCCGCCATTGTGCAGGGGTTCCGACCTACTAATAATCGGCACGTGATTTTCGAAAGGGGTCTATCCCATTTACAAGCCTGCGCCTTTCCTCCCCACAAACGAAACCGCCGGTGAACCCTCGTAGCGACACCCATCTCGCGTCAGCATCACCGCCAGCAAGTTTTGCAGTGTCTCACATCGAGCGAAAGCGTCTGCCACTTTGCGGCGACTCTCGGCCAACTTCAGCGTGTTTGCTGCTTGGGGCGGACTCATCAATGACGACATAAAGTGCAGTTCTCGTCTTATATAATGAGTGCACGCGCATGCGCACCTTTTACTGCGCCGCTAGGGAACATTTTCGAACAGAGTGATACGCAGTTATCCAGCTCCGACTTACTCGGTGTCCCGAACAATCTCTGCGGCGCTGTACTTGCTCCTCAGGTCTGCCAAATCTGCCGACAGCTGTTCGTCTTGGAGCGACCGAACACCATCGGCGAGTGCGAGCCACGTGATTAGCATCGTAGCGCAGGCCAGCAGCGTTGTAAGCGAGCGTTGCCGCCAAAGCATTTCTTCGTGCTGTTCGGTCGTTGTCTTCTCACGTTTACTGAGCCGGTTTGCCTGCACGAAAAATTCGCCTTTACGAACGTCTAAGATATACGTGTAAACTCCATAGATATATAATGGACCTTTTCCGAGAAGCGTTCTGCGCACGCGCGAGCGCCCGATGCCAAGCGGCGGAAGTCGGCACGAAAAATCGAGGAAATTCAAAAAGAGGCTGTGGATCAGCGAGTAGAACACGTAATTTCAGCATATATATAATTGTGCTGCACAAAAAGAAAGTGGACGGAAAGAAAAACACGACGCTTAGGTGGACACCACGGATGCCCCTTCTTAAACTCGCGTTGGGCACGCGCCGCAGCTCGGAGAGCGAAGAAACTGGTAGCGTACACTCCCATTATCGATTGGTAGCGCAGGTAGGTCACTTCCTCGATTTTTAGTTCGTGCAGCCACCGCCTGGTGCCGTCGGTGTGTGGAAAAGGTCCATTCGATGCACACCAACCGAGCGGCGCCGACGGTGCATCGACACTCAGTTCGTCGCCTTTGTGCGTTTTATATATATGACCGACTAAACCAATCGCGCACTGTGACTACCCGCGGCGATCGTGCGCTTTTTTTTTCTTTTCTGCGCTTGGTTGGTGTAGCCGGCGATGGCATACGCACAAACACGATGAGTGCCATGACGATGCGCTTTTGCCGCTGCTCATTGATTGGCTCCGTCGGAACGTCCGCTGCGGTCGGACTTTTATAAAGTAAAACGGAGTGGAGACGGCGTAGCTGGGCAGGTACATAGACATTTGTATAGCAGAGCATGTGCACACATATATATATATATATTTTTTTTAATTTTCTATAATTACCAGACATATTCGATTTCTTTTCTTTAATAAAAGGAATAGGCGATGCCATCATGCTGTTATCAGACATCTGAGCGAAGTTCTGCGCGTGACAGAATAAAACGTGATAAAACAGACGGGGACCGAAGTCGTGCACCGTCGTCTTTTCTTCTAGGTCTAAAGAAAAACCGTCCCAGTCTCAAAAAAAAAAAAAAAACCGTCCCAGTATCCAGTCTCTCAGTCTCTGAACTCGAACGCCAAACACCGGACGCCGGCGTTCTGCGCTCCAGCGGATTCGACGAGTGCACTAGAGCCAAAGGCCGCTAGCTTTGCGTCTACCCCCTAATCCTTCCAACCATAGCTCGGCGTTCTATAGCGTCTCTGCGCGTTCTCGTCTCCTCCTCCCCCTCGGTTTCTCGGCGTATACGCCTGTTGCACTCGACCAGGGGGCTCGAGCACGTCCACAAGACGCGGCCATGTAATGTTGGCTTCGGAGTCTGCAAGTCGCGACTATAAAAATGTTATGCCTATTGTAATATCTAGAGCGCCGGTTCTTCATAAATGAGAATGACAGTTGCGAATGTCCAAGATGACGAGCACGATTTAAAAGAAAACAAAGCACGCCGAGAGATACCAGCCTGACTCGTGTACCAACAAGCCAAAATACGGGCTGTCGATAACAATGTCGCATTTATGTATAACGGCTAAGGTTATACCTAAAACATTATAAATAATAAAATTTCTTTATTCAGCTTCACTTTTTTGTTATTTGTCATAACATGGGTGATATACAAAAACGAAGTTTTAGAACACTGGGCGCACTGCTATCTCAGCACGAATCTGTTCACGTCCGCAGGCCTGTTGAATTCGGCAAAGGTCCGGCGATGAACAAGACAGTGCACATAAGTCTTGGTAACTTGGAAGTGCTCGAAAATGTCCCCTTTAATAATGTTGGCATCGGCGCGTGTGTCCTCATAAAGAATGGCTCTTTTTTTTCTTTTTTTTTTCTTTAGAAACTGTCACGCAGCAAAAGATGAAACCCGGCTTAACCAACCGTAATCTTGCCGGCTCAAGTCGGGATTCGTGCCTTCTCGCCAACTGTTCACGCGGGGCCTATCTAACGTGTGGAGACGCTTTTGGATACACAGAATGCCCTGCGGGAAGGTGCCTTCGTAGCGGGCTTCCACCTGTGTAGCACATGCTTCATATGCGAGTTCCCATGTTACAGAGCCTCACATTCGTGGCTTTTTTAAGTGCTGCGGTATAATTCCATCAAGTGAAAAATGAACGTGAGGTAAGATTTTACATTTTTTGCGCGGTTGAGGGAATTAGGTAATATTTTAATTTAATACAATACGCAGCTGTTTTAAGAGGCGGAGGGAACTAATGTATTTTCCCCGGCCAAAGTCGCTTATGTGCATTTATTATTTTTAGGACTTTTTTTTTTGTTTGTTTAAAAATAGAAATCGTATGAAGTGTTCTGCAGAAGGCCTGATGCACCGATATTGCGCAAGGTCTGGATTTCACGTTTCTCCCATGATTTATATAAACTCGAGTAAAACGAAATGGTAAACACGCTCCTAAACCTTGAGTTGGCAATATTAACAATAATTTTTCTACTCATTAGTTATACCAAGTGATATTTAAATGCTTCCAAGGTAATTCCGGGTCATCCAAGTCACTTATGTGGCAGCTGGCCCAGTGCAAGTGCAAATAAACTTCCAGTAAGCCACAACCTCAGGAGCGAAGCGGGATTAATCACACCACAAACAACGTCAATAACTAAGCGTCTTCATTCAAATGAATGGTAAAGGTGGTATACGAATACGGGGGGCTGTTTATCAACATGGCGGAACACAGATTACCCGAAGTCCAAAGCCGTTTCTTGGAAGCGCGCTATAGCGCAACAGTCACTTTACGGATAAATCGATCGTACGGATCTTTGAACAGATGCTGGAAGACCTGCCTCAAGGGTCAATTCGGTGCCCTAGACCAAAGATATGTATGGGTCAAGAAAAAAAAAAATAGCACCTACTACGTCGGAATAAATCCACAAGTCGTTGCTCTCTCGAACGACTGTACAGAATCCGAAGCTCTCATGCTGCTCCTGGCAGTGCATTACATAAAAAATAACATTAACTACCCTTCGCCTGTAGACAATTGTTAAAACTTTGCCAACTTTTTCTTTTTGTAAAACACGGACAACAGTTTGAGAGATGCTTCCAGACATGTCGACATTTCGCTCTCATTGAGACGTGCAACAAGAATACGTATTTATGTTTCCGCGCCGTTTCAGTTTCATTCAAATGTACAGTAATTTTCGTTCGGAACTGCTAGACCTACAACGTTATGTGTGTGTGCTTTGTTTTAAGCACGGTGCGTTAAATGGCGTCATGTATTCACTTTGAATTTTGTTTTACTGCTTGCAGAATGCTAGTGTTGTGTAAATAAATTGATGTAGAGTGCGCGTGATTCTGGTTGTAATGCAGCGAAGTCACCAATCTTCAAACAATAGGGTTCCCTATTGTTTGAAGAACGGGGACTTCGCTGCATTTCCATAGGAGTTAAGCCTTTTTCTTTTTTAGAGCGCAGCTCTTAGGAGCCCGTTTCCGGCTTGAGCGGCGTCGCCGTCGCCGTTGGCGTAACCGAAAGGTCACGTGACCCCCCTCCCCCCCCAAGGTCACGTGACCCTCTCATGTCACGTGGCCCCTCAGGTCACGTGACCCCTCCCAAAGAGGACAGGAGTAGGAGGGCGGTGGAGGGGGAGGGAGGAGGAGGAGACGAGGGGAGGAGGTTGAAGGATGAGGGGAGGAGGAGGAGGAGGGGAGGAGTAGTAACAGGCAGGATCACGAGAGGAGGAGGAGGAAGGAGGGGTATACCCTCCCCCAGTACCCATCCCTATTCCTCCTCAAGAGCTGCGCTCTAATTCAGCGTCACAGGGAGTTGTAAACAGCTTTCTTTTTTTTTTACTTTTTCCTGAGGTAAGTTCCCTCTTTGAAAATTTTACCAAACAAATGCACCATATTTGGGCAGCGCTGCACAGAATCGTAGTGCGATAGGTTAAGAAACCGAACTTTGCGGTCGATTTGAAGAGCCTGGCCTCTATTTGGGGGGGGGGGGGGGGGGGGACACCCGGTATATTATGACTATGAGTCAAGTGTTAACAATGAGCTCTGTTAATCTTATTTTTTTAAGAATATACTTTTCATATAAACGAAGTTTATATCTTTTAAAACTCATGGCGACAACGCTGCATGTCTTCCTATCAAATATGACTTCAATCTTACCATTCAAAATGGCGTTAAGGCTGGTTCACACAGACCCGTTTTCTAACGTTACATTACGTTATGTTACGCTACAAAAAGTCACCGGAAAATCTGTGCTTCGTATTAGGCGTAGCTACCAACTCAAGGAGATAGCCTGGCACACGACATTCGAGACACGAATGTTTCGGTGGCTTAGAAGTAACGTAAGAAAACGGTGCAGTGGGAAATGTTGAATCGAGCTCTACTCCTTACGTTACGTTACGACGAGCCTTATGTCTTTGGTTGCCACCTTAACTCGCCGTCCTAGCTCGTCGTCCCCGAAACATTAGCGCTGATTTCCCGTGACTTTTCGTAACGTAACGTAACGTAACGTAACTGTGTAAACCAGCCTTTAAGCTTCCTAACGTAATAGGCGTGTAAATGGCATCATCACAATCAAAAGAAACCAGCAGTCGAGCATTTACCAATGCTCTAAAATTGAAATAACTGTTCATGTGTTTAAAGGAGTACTTTTTTTTTTAAGTGTCCGGCGCAAAAGCAATCTGCGAGATGGTTGAAAGATGACGATCCAACGAAGATAAAAAAGAGCAGAACGAATAAAAAGCAATAAAAGAGCGACCGGAACGCTCGGCGTTACCCTCGTCGTCTTACTGTTGCCATAGATTGTTTTTTTCTTTTTTTTTTTGTGAGTGTTTACAGATATTTATAAATAACTCTTTACGCATAAATATACGCGTAAGGAAATGCGCATTTGTCTAACACATACTATGCGTAGCACGTCTATCGAAAACACCCTCTATTCATAAAATTATGTATAAGGAAACGTGTCATATCCTTACGCTTAGTATATAGGTGGAACACTTTAAGGGTGTAAGGGCGGCGCTGTAGCGTTCTATTATGCACGAGCCACGTTCGAATGCTGGCGGCTGTCAGCGTCTGCTCATGCCAGTCAAATAAAACAAAATAAAATAAACACAAATTTTATAACTCGTGGCCCTTGCGTTTTGTTGAATGACCAAGAACGCATTCCTTTCAGCTGTTTTATTCGTGATTCTTCTCATATAGCTTTTCAGCAACGCGAGGGAGCGTAAGAAGGCGCAATGGAAACGAGACCTAAAGGTATTCGATTTTAGTCGCTGCTCAAAACTTGAGAGCTGCAGGCCTATATGAACGCTATCCGGCCGTGCTTGCTCGTGTGCAGGCAATATAAAATAACTGTTTTCGAACGACGCTCTTCCGTGAAGCACGTCAACTGATAGATCTAAGAGCGTTGGCCCTGCCATTTTCATTCTGTGAAAACAATAAAAACAAGAATGTTTCGTCAGAGCTCCTATCAAAACATAGTATTGATAGGAGCTATATGCGTGCACATTTGATAGCGTTGTAGCGCAGTGCATTACTCAAGAGCAAGGATGAAACGTAAAAGCACGCTTCGAAAACGCATTCGAATTTCATGCTGCTTCGAACGCTGATTAACACCTTACCTTAACGTACGTTTAAAAAAGCATTTCTTTAAACACGAGCTTTTTGACTGTGGTGTCTGAAAACGCAACAGATTCGCGAGGCCTTTTGTGTTCCGAGGGGCGGTGTGACGGGCCTAGTATTTTCAGCAAATTTCGCTTAGAATTATTTTTTTACATTCCTAGCCTACAAATCACACATCAGTTTTTTCCCTCCACGCAATGTCAGCCGCAGAAAATAAAAATCGTAAAAAAAAACGAGCAGCAGAGTTCCCCCCTAAACTCTACCGACTATTTGCCGCTAATATCCATCATTGCGCCGCGTTGGTGTTGGCAAACCACAGAGCACTTTCTGAGTTGCATGTGCTGTTAGGGTTCGGTTATTCCCGTCATTGCAGAGATTGGACACGAGCCAGTACCCGAATGTTCGTCGAGTCACACCGGGACAAATAGGCTTCTCGTTGGGTGCGAATGCTTGGCCGCACCCAACGAGCAAGCCAGTGTAAAGCGAAAAACATTTCATACCCATATCGTTTCACGGCCCCTTTAAGAACGGGCACATTCAATGCCAAGAAAGCGTAAATGCACTTACTGAAGTTGCAAGCGGCAACGTCAGGCGGCAGGCCACGCGGAGATCGCAGAGATCGACAAAGCACGAAGTCAGGCAGCGTGTCTATGTAAGTACCACGGTGCTGTGTACTGAGACGCTAGCCACCACAGACATGTACAGTACGGCTTCGATTCTCACGTTCTTTTCTGCTACCCTTTGTTCGAGCGCTCGAGAGCCTGCACGAGCTTTCTGTCGGAAAGCATGCGAGCGCGCGAAGTTTCGCTCTCGAGTTTATTGGTTTATTCATGCAACGTTCCAACCAGTTCCAACTAAAGCCCCTCTATCCAGGGAAAAGTGGCGCCAATCATTGTTTTAGAAACGCTCGAGGCACGCGCCGCGCGCCACTTCTGGGAAATTCAAGGCGTCTGAAATCTAGCTCAGTGCTGCGCTCTGCCGCCATGATCTTCCCAAGGGCTGCACGTGCCTCGTGCGTCGACAAACTTTGCGCTACTTTTGAAACATGAAGGGGCTTTAGTTCCAACCACGGTTCCAAGCAACGTTACTCTCCGAAACATCCGTTCCTCGAATGTCGCGTGCAAGGCTACTTTTTTAGTTGGTTTTCACGCTCCGTAGGAAGCACAGATGTCCCGGTGACTTTCGACGTAACCAGGCGTAAGCTTCCGCAGCTTACGTAGGCGGTGCTGTGGGAACTTGCCTCAAAAGCGTTGCTCTCGTCGGCCCGCAACGATTGGCCGAATGCTGACTATGACGTCAGCAAAAGATTTTCCATCGACGGAAATAAGAGGAATGTAAGAACTTTAATCGTGACGGTGTTGGCAGTGTTGCTTTGAGAGCAAAATGATTTCGAGCTTCCACGATGCTAATTACAACCCCATCGAACTTGTTGTTCGCAGGGTAGTGACGTCACGAGAGGACACCATAGGAGGGCGCTACCAAAACAACTCTCGGCTAATAGATGACAGCTGCCAGAAGCACTTCATCATAGCTTGTTTTCGCTTTAGTGCGAGCGAAGCCGAAGCTAAAAGTGCGAGCAAGCTGCCTTGAACGATGGTGGCACTGCACAAGAACGCCTGCTTGGCAGGAACGATGAAAGCACGGAGCTCGCTCTTGCGGCTTCTGCCACGCTCGCACTTAAATGTAAAAGACACATAGAACGATATATTTGGCACTCAATCAAATAAATTTTAACAATGCCTTCTTGGGCACGTGTTCTGTAGAGTGACGACTTTAAAACGCTTCTAGTAGACGTTTGCATTCTGCGTTTCTGCACGAGGCATGCAAGCTGCAGTCTCATTTTATGCATTTATGTTTTATGCAAAGCACAATTCACAGTGCACGGGATTATATCTGCAGCGTGATTTGTTTGTTCGAGAAGTCGTGGAGGAAAAGCGCGCACGGCCATTCGTGATTTTGACGGTGAAATTAAAGCGCTGGTTGTTCCGACCAGGCGTGATGCTTCTGTGGCAGCAATATCTGGTTCTATACCCGTGACAGCAGAATGTTCCTTCTCAATGGTTGTGACTAGAGCCACTAAATGAGCAGCTTATTTAGTGGCACTTGTTGTGACTTTAGTGTCTTATCGTCAGTACAACCACAGTGGCACCTCTGTTCGCTCACGTAGCCGGCGATTGCTTGGGGACAACCTTCTGTGGCATAGAAGCAGAAGCGTTGGAACTATTCGCGAGAGAGTTGGGGGGGGGGGGGGGGGGGGGGGCGAAGTCGCTCCGCCTTCAGCGCGAGCTTTCTGCCTTTGCTAACACAATTGTGAACGCTCAGGAACGTGCAACCAAAGCACTGCGGAAGCCAGCGAGGTTGAGCTTGCGGGCATCTTCTAGCTCCGATTCCCACAGACCCTGTCTCCGGATGAATATGAAACTACAATACTTCGCTCTCGGCAAAAGGGTCTATTGACTCACTCATTGCCTTGGGGGGTTTCGGGATCGGGGGACGGTCATCAGCGAGGCCGGGGGAGAGTCCGCTGCCACAGCAGCTTCTCCGAGTCCCAGCGGTGGTCGTCCACACCGCGTCATGGGGACGTCGTCGTCCAGGGTCGCTGTCCGGTCCGTTTGTCGAGTCCGCCGCTCGACGTAGTGCCCGCACTTTCCCCGCGCCTGCGTCCGTCTCCCGCCAAATCTCGCGCCAGCGTCTTCGTCTCCTGTCACCGCTGCACGCTGTCTCCGTGTCCACCGTTCGAGAGCGCTGCCGTCCAAGAGAGGCCTTCTTTTGTCCGGCTTCCCCTTTTCAAGCCTTGGGTCCTTTCTTCTGGGAAGCCAGTCCCGTGATGTCAGACGGCTTAGGGGAGTGGTCCAGCCGGACCTTGTGCTGCGCGAGGCCATGGCCGGTCCCCCGAGGCATGACGCATGTCGGAGGCACCGAGTGCGAGTTGCCGGAAATTGGGGTCCGGAGGTTCGGCGCGTGTAAAGTGAACTAGAGGAGGGGTAGTGAGATCAGGCGCCGAGGCGCGCCATGCATTGCTGTGTAACGGCGCGTGTGCAAAGGTCCCGGATGTACGCGGTGGCGCTGCGGACGTAGTGGCTGCAGGATCCGACCGCTTCCGAGCGTTCCGAAGGCCCTGGCCGAGGACAGTTGGCTTGCGTTTTTGGCAGCTCGAAGTGGCCCCCATTCTGAACCGCTCTTTACCCCGTGTGGTCATTGAAGTGCCATGCCGAATCGACGTCGACAACGCCACTGCTTCGCTCCGGGGTGCCAGAGGGGCTATCAGCTGGCGGAAAGGTGAGCAGCCGTAGCTGTTCTCAGTGCCTTAGGAGGAAGAGCAAGGAAACGTTTGGGAACGGAACTTGCATCGCAAGGATAAGCTCCTGGACGAAACGTGTTCGGTGTGTGAGCTTCATTTCGATCGATCGTTTATTACGAGTAATCGTTTACATTATAAAAGATGAAGAGGTGCGCATTCCGCGTGGAAAGCCGCAGCACTTGCCGGGCGTTGTACCGACAATGCATCCGAATGCTCCGAGCTACCGATCAAAGAAAGCGTCGCAGCCAAGGCCCACGAGAAAGCGAAAAAACGCCGATGCTTCCTCAGTTGACGGTAAAAAAAGGCCACACATTGCCTCTCCAACTGCCTGCAGCAGCACTGACAGCACCACACCGGCTGCAGCCGATACCGGGGCGTTTGATGAAGCCTGTATGCCCGAAGAATACTCCACGCTGCGTGTCCCCTCCGAGTACTGGAGCCGTCACCGAGTTCCGAGCCTCAATGGTTTCGTGTATTGCAAACTTAAAATGTGTGACAATGAAGCTTTATCCGAGAGAGTAGTGATTTTTTCACGAGACAGCATGCCTGGTGTAGTATACGCTGTTCATCTTTGTGGCCGCATGGCTGAAGGAGGACGCGTCGTCAGCTGCGAGGAAGCGGAGGTTCTCCGAGACGTTGACTCCTATCGTCTCTGTGGAGGTGCGGTGCCGACGAAAAATAGGTCCTGCGGACAATTCTGGTAAAATGTAAACACATTGGAACCTATAGTAAGAACCCACCGCGTCGCGAAAATTAGAACCCGCGAATTATTTCGAAACTTCAGCTTCGACCTAAATCGCGAAATATTGAGCCCGCGAAAAATACGTCGTTTACAGTATTACGTTTTTGCTGAGTTTAACCAATAAAAAGTGTACTCATGTATAAATAACAGGATTTGCTGTCACACGAATTTCTTTTGTCCAGTAGTATTTACCCAACAGGTTTCTTTGAAATTGGCTTAAAGAGACACATGATGGTGAATCAAGAAAGGAGATTAAACCGTGGGGCTAGCTATGCACGGTTTCAATACTAGGTATAAAAGGAATGCCCTGTTAACGATTGCATGCCATTTTGAGGCTTGAGCCGTGATTGTTTAAATGTCTAGGAAACATCAATATGATCCTGTCTCAATATTACATCTAGCCATTTATGCGCGCGAGTGAAGGACTCCTTGACCATTAAATAGCTTCACCTTGTTTCTAATGAGAGACCCGCAAAAACCCACCCGCCTTTAAAAAAAAAAAAGAAAAAAAAATTGCACGAACATTTTGGTTTTGAAACGCCGCCCGGGAAATTGAACTGACGGTGTTCGCCTTCCACGTCGCGCATTTCCGCTTCGTACCCCGCGCATTAAAGCGAACACGGCCAGACTAATTGCGTCAATTCTGTGTCGCGTATTTCTTTTATGGGGTTCGGACCTAAAACGGAAAACATTTCGAGCCGAAACGCTCCAACAAAGAGTGTTTAGTCGCGCAGCAAATGCAATGCGAGCCGCCCTGGCCACCCGCTTCATCCAGCCCATGCATTCGCGACGCCCTCTCGTGCCGTCGACACGAAGTGCGGCCGCCGTCAGCGCGCTCTGACCTCACTACCCCTCCTCTAGTTCACTTTAGCGCGGGGGAGGGCAGCCAGATCTCCACAAGCTGAAGGTGGAGCTTCTAGTCGCAGCTGAATGGTGAACAGAGTATGGAAGAAATGAACCCCCCCCCCCCCCAAACATTTTTTATTTCTTAATATTTGCCACGCGATTTACATATGGTGTCACAAGACTACCCAATTAATATTTTGCTACGGAGTCACGTATATTTTTAATAAAGCCTAGAAACACAGCTGCTCAAAACCGAAACCGAAACCTGCAGCTACGTGTCTACACGCAACCGCGCTTTATCTTTTTTTTTTTTTTTTTTTTTTACGCCCGCAGCGGACGGCATTACAACGTTGCGGGTACCGTTTGCCGTGCGATTGCTTTGCAGCTATGTTTGTCCCGCTCGCTGTTCTGCACTTCAAGATGAGTTGTTTTGTACATTGAAGAGTTGGAAATGTGTAGCGAGTGGCCAGGGGTGAACGCCCGGGATCGGCTCCGAAAAGAAGGCCCCCAAGACGTTGCGTGAAGAGCTGGCTCACAGGTTCTGCATCCAAAAGTGGCATTGTACGGCAGAGTCTGTACAAGTATCCGAAAGATCAACGGGATCGGGACCAATGGCGGCTGCAATTCCGGCAGAACATTTAGGGGCAGCTCGGTAAGCGGACGCTACCCCATTTATATGCTCCCTGCATCTTGTGGAAAGTGACTATATTGAGTTCGCAGGTTTCGAAAATGGAATCCCATACCATTGAGTCAAGCGATCTTTCGTCCGCTACATTTTTTTTTCAGTGATAATTAAAAAAAAAAAAGGATGTAATGTCGCGAAATATTAATAATAATAAAAAAAAAAAACAGTCTGCCCACGCTCTGGACTGAACCTGGGTCCACTGCGTGTGAAGCGGACACCTTTCCACAGAGCTACTTCGATTTTCTTTTCTTAATGCTCACTGGGCTACTCTGCAGTTTTCAACAGTCGTTTTGACAAATCGTTGTACACGATCCCAATAGGGGACAAGTGCCCGAGCGATGTCTTCAGTCACGAGAAGGGGCGACGACTCGGCAACGTCTTCGTGCGAATCGGCTTGGTGGTCGGGCCTGTTCTCTTTTGAAGGAAGACATCTTTAATTCGCCGGTACCGCGAACGGCAGTTCTGGAGTAGAAAGATCCCACGCCCGTCGTCCGCCGCCATCGCCGTCCAGCCCGCGAGTCCCACGGTACGCGATACGACGCCATGTTGAGAATTACACAGTGAACGCACAGAATGCTTCTTGTCCTCTGTTCAACTTTTTTTGTTTTTTCAATCAACTTATTTGCAGTTTTCTAGAAGCCAGAAAAAAATGTGTTTCATCTTTTTCCTGTTGTTGATATTGACTGTGTGCCTTCAATGACCCACGACTTTGATTAAAGTTGGTGGTTGTGTCTAAACCTTAGAAAACGGCCCGTGATCACGGAGAAGAGAGTGAGTGCGACTCAAACCGGCCAGTTCTCAATCGGCGCTTTTCAGGCGGAAAGAAACCGAAAATCGAGCCGCAAATTCTGTTCCGGGTAGTTCGGCTCTCATCTGTCATGTACAAATAAAAACTTCGGTGAGCGTAAATATCCTGTCAGTGTCCCTTTAAATCGTAAAACTAGCGTTCTGTATGGCACTAAAATATCCTGTGGGGTCCAAGAGACAACACAGCGGGAAATAAAGTTAACCAGGGAAATTCGTGAACCGTATATTTCATCGAAACAAGGTGTGCTGATAAGTGTTCAAGTAAGCCTTTCTTCTTTTTTTTTGCCCTGATTGAAAGTGAACGTTCATATTTAGAGCAAACAAAAGGTATAAAATGTCGTGTGTGATTTTTTTTTTTTTTTTTGTAACCGGTTTTTTTGCCAGTGTTTATTCAATCGAATTTCAATTGCGAGTGCGACTTGTCTTGTCGCCGTCCTTACTCTCACCCTGTTTTTGGCACTTTTAGTGCATAATGAAAATCTGACGATCCCTTCTGCCCGTTTCAATCCAGATGAGCTTTGTACCGGCGTGCGTTCGTTTATCACAAGTCCGCGATGCACGTTAAAATCCCCAGGCTAGCCGTAGTTATGCACTGGCTAAATTTCTCACATATGGTGGACAACACTTCGTCACGTTCTGGCAGACTAGATTCCTGCTGCCTAAACAACTAGTGACTACTTTGTTTCGTATTTCGAACATTGTGACCTGCCGGTACTACATGATATGATAACCCTGGACGATACGCGGTCAAGAATGACACGTCTACCGGTTACACCAGGGGCAAAAGAAGTGTGTGTCCTAAAAGTAAACTAAATTACGAAGAGAACGGCGTCTTCTTCTCACATCCGTTTTGGAGACTAGTGCGTGTCAAAATGCTACATAGTTTTTTTTTTTTTTTTGCAATATAAAGTTTTAGTGTTTCATCGCCAGACAGTTTGCAATTAATTTTTGTCACTGGGGGTATACATCCTGGCATTGCGCGGCGAGAACTGGCCAGCTGGCACAGTCACTGGACCAGTGCTTTCAAACAAACGGGACCACGAAACGAACTACGTAATTAACGTTTTTCCCGGGTGCATTGTTCTTCCACAAGACAGCGATCTGGATGTGTGGAAGGCAGGGTGTTTGGATGTCTGTGCCAGGGTGGACACGACTTTTTTCCGTGGGAATTTCGCCAGTGCATATGGAAATAGATCTACAATAAAAATACTTTACAGTAAAACAGCATCCGTTTGTCAAAGCTATGTACCCGCGGCAAGAGCTAACAGAGCGTGTGCACTTTTCAAACCTGTAATACGCAAGGAGATTGTCGCTGATAAACCTCTTTCCAAATCTAAGCGATCCTATGCTTTGTTTGTCCAGACGCAGCCGATGCTGCAAACGCGACCATGTGGCCCTGAACAGTACTTGCACTGCACGAGCGCGCGTGCTTGGAAGAGACGCTGAAAGCCCGGAGCTCGCACTTTTAACATTGGCTGCATCTGGACTTAAGCTGAAACAAAGTATAGTGGCCTAGTACCGAGCAGAGTATGTTGGGAACCCGGTGGTCACGGATTCGGTTTCGATTTGTTAACCTCAATTGAAGGCATTCCGTCCGATCAAATACAATGCATGCATTTTCAAATAGGTGAATTTTCTTCGATTTATAATACTGTAGGTGTTTCCTGCCAATACAAACAAAATGCTGCAATACTTTTTTTCCTTTTTTTTTCTTTTTTTTTTGGGGGGGGGGGGGGAGGGTGGGGGGCTTGATTCACCAGAGTTTGAGCGCAGGTAAACATAGGAAGAAGTGTTCTGGGCCGGTCAACCTGTTTCAACGTATGAATTAGAGCCACTAAATGAGCTGCGCTTAGAGTATCGGCACTCCATTCCCCGACATTATTGTGGGCGCCGCCATTTTGGCTCGCATGCAGAGCAAACGCAACTTCCGATCGTCATGATTCAAAAGAGCGACTTCCTCAGCTTTAGATTCGGTTTAAGGAAGCTCATGTAATCTTGCTTTGCTTTCTTGCGAACTGTTTAAACAGTTGTGGAGGGCGGAAAAGCGTTTCCTGTGATATCAGATAAAGTTTCAGAGAACTGGCAACTATAATTTTAAGCCACAATGTGGGCAAGTGTCGTTACTCTGAAGCGTAGCTTATTTAGTGGCACTAGTCTCAATGTTCGAGGCTTCTTAAATGATCCGTGACCCGGGAGGGTCATGCGGTAACTCTGGAGTTGTAGCCAGGCCACCAAAAAGGCGTGGGACGAGGCCGGCCGTACCTCTGCTCATCGCTAAGTCTAGGCAGGTCTTTACAGCCGCTAGAATTCCGTATTTCATCGGGGGCTTTCACGAATATGAATGGGTGCAATGCAAGAAAGCGCCGACTTTATTTTCATGGAGTGCTGAGATACGCGAATTCCTCAACGGGCACTCGAAACGGAAATTACGTTACTCCTCTCCATGGCCAAAGGGATCCCATAATGTAACGCGCGCAGTGCTACATTCAGGGATTTTGGAAGTAGTCTTTTCGGAATTGTCCGAAAATTTGAGAGCCACTTCATACGTAGTTCTGTAATACGCATGTACGACGCGCTCTTTTTGGGCGCATCACGTCCCCCACACTCTTCCCTACCTCGAGCTCAAGCCACTACGTGGCGACAGCTCGAAACCAACTCATACCCCAATCCAGTGCTCTACTCCCATATACACCCAGGACTCTTCATCCCCTTTCTGCGCGCTATGCCATGGGAGGGCAGACCTTACTCATATCATTTGGAACTGCCCAAAGGGCCCTTGGTCCGACGGGCCTGGCACCGCTACCCTTGGGCAGTGGGAGGCCGTGCTGCTCAGTTCGGGGCCGGTCCTCCAGGACACGACCAACTCTTACGACCACTTCATCTGAGCGCTCCCTGGAAGAGCCTGCTTCCGGCTGAGGGTCGAGTTTTAGCGCCACCTGGTGAGAGGTGTTCTCATTAGGCAGCACGAAAACTCGGTCCTCCTACGCAACTCCCACCTCGTCGGGTTCTTCTGTTATCCGTGGGTGAGTGCCAGCTGGTCGCGCTTTCTGATTTCAAGCGCGTTCACGCTGTAAAATGTTTTTCTCTATATGTAAAGGATACTGAAAGAGTCCAATTCGTTTATTAGTTTGCTTTTTTTTAGTTAGCGCAGCCAATTCCAGATGGTAATAGCTGCGCCCGCGCGTCGCTAACGCCATAGAGGCCAATACAACCTGGTGCAGCGAGGAAAAAAACCAAAAAGAATACCGATTTCCAGGCTCCCCCACGAGGCGCCGCTGAAACTCGGCTTTCCGGGAGGTGCGTGCTAGAGTGTTTCCAGATGGAGTGGTCGTAAGTATAGAGTAGGTCGTACTCCAGGACAGGGTCACCCAACGGGCTGAGCGGGTCGCCGAGGTCCATGAACTTTATAGCCACCAGGCGGGGCTAAGCTTTCCATCCTGCCCGCTCAACAATCACCCTAAGACAAAAAGTTTTCTCCTCCTCCTCCTTTATTTAAATGGCAGTAATGTTACATATAAATGCAAGCTATTCATGGTACTTGAGTAATTCTTTGACAAACATTCCTCAAAAATACCATATTCAACATTTTTATTTAGAAGAAAGCAATTCAGCAGAAACAACGAATGATAAACTGGACCGCCAAAAGCAAGGTAAAGCCAGCCTTTTCTCTGTTCCTATGTAGAAGCTCCGGACTCGGAGCGAAAATAAAAGTTTTCTTTTTCTTTTTCTCTACCCCTATGTACGTATAAGAACGTCCGCAAACGCCGTATTATCGTGGTACCCGCTTAACAAATCATGTTTAACAGCTGATGCTAACTTTATGACATCATTTCCCTAAATACTAACGCCGCGGTTGCCGAGCGAAATATTTCGTACTGACTGCAGTGAGATCACGAAAGAGATCACGTGAGTAAGAGGACTGGGTAAACCCGCTTGCAGCCTACGGGTTATCTGAAGTTCAGCCCACACTCTATAAATTCACCTTCACGCATGGTCCTGAAACAACACTTTGTGATTTGTCAGGGGTCAGGAAAGGTGACGAGTGTCCATAGAAGCGGCTTGGAGTCTGGGGTTCATTCCTTCCCCTAGACTAGATAGGACAGAAAGACCCCTAGACAGCCCTCCACTTCTTGAAGACTGGCAGAATGTCGGCCTTTGACTTGAAGCACGCACGTTCACTCCGAAGACCTTAGGAACTACCTAGTTTCTTAAATATTAGTCGGCTGAAAGGAAACAATCGCCGCCACAATGTAGACGAGACAGTTAGCGATGGCCGCGGAAGCCGATATCCTTCCATGTATTGTCGTGCCCACGAACAGTTCCTGGCAAGCGAAGGCGGAGGTGGCGAGCGCATAAGAGGCGGCCATCCAAGCAACCGCTAAGCGGTAAACGTGGCGGTACACCAGACCAGGGTCCATGCAACACGAGACATAGCAGAGGATCGAGACGATGAAGGAACCACCGGACACCCAGACTGCGAACAGCGTATCGAGTCGTAAGGTAATGCGTACCGGTTCCTCTTGGTAGGCGGACGTTGCCATAAAGAAGACGGGTAGGCCGATTACCAGATAAGACAGATTCAGGTAGCCGAGGCTTGTATTGGCGTAACATAACGCCTTTGGGCGCATTCTCCGACGAACCCACCAGATGGTTGCGAAACTCACCAGCGACTGATGCTATTCTAGATGGCTCGTGGGTTACGGTGACACTGGCAAGCCGCTGTTTTATGGTTCGGATGATTTCAACGTCCAGGGCCAGTGCGTGGAGGCACCCGACGAAAGGATTTTACAGCTTGGTGGTGATATCCTCGATGCTCCGTTCGAAGATATCTGGAAGAGTGACGACAGCTCGAGAAGAGTGGCTCGAGCAACCTTAACGTTTTTTTTTTTCCCCGACGTCGCTCTTGTTCGTTCATCTTGTTGCCTTCAAATATTGTTTATCTCCAGATTATTAATTTCCGTTTGTACAACGGAATGCTTTATTTCTGTCAACGTTAAGAGATTGTTACGTGGTGGTCTATTTACATATTATTTACAAGAGAAACTGCGAGCCCGGCGAACATGTCGCTAGCTCGATCAGGAACAGTGCGTGGGGCGTGGCCCGAGAGGCCGCGAGTCTTCGCACTTGCTGAATAAAGGACGACGAAGTTCCATCGTAACAGAGATGCAAACATTCTATGCTGGCATATACATGCAAACAATAACCAGCTCGCAAAAGGCTTGAAGAACCACGCCAATGGTCTATGGTCAGTGTGATATGGCCGTCAGATTTGTCTGCATAGCGCGCCGCGCTGGATTGCGAGCATGCTGTATTAAGCTTTTACATCACGAGTGTATTACATGTTCATACCAAGATTAAAGCCCCTTGATAAAGGCGTTTTTTACAAGTCCTGCCAACCACACTCTAAAAAAAAAGGGAGGAGAAAGGGAGGAAAAGAACGATGTTCCTCCCTGTCGCCAACGGAAGGGAGGAAATTGCCCTTGTTCCTCCCTTTCACCGATCCACATGCAGCGCGACCTAGTGGCGCTTGAAAAAGGGACGAAAGTTCCTCCTCTATATTCGTGACGGCAGCGGCGGTCGAACCGCCGCTGCCACCGCAAACTTGTTTAATGGCGGTGACGGCAACTTGAGCGCTTGGTAGCTTGGTTGCCGTCACCTCCGCGAGAAACGTATACTCTTGAAATAAAGCGTACGTACCATACAGCGAAAGGTAATCCGTGAGGCGTTTATTTCAGTTCTGTATAAAACAGAACAGCATATCCAGTCGATAGGAACGAGCACTGCGTTGCGGCGAGCGACTCCGTCCGACACACGCTGTAGTCCGTCCTCATGCGGGAACACGCGTTTTTCAAAAACCATATCCCCGCACAAGAAACGACACTGCAATGACGATTCGGGGAAGGGACTAGGCAACGGATCCGGAAAGCAAGGTCAACTATGCATTCGGGAAGAGTCCACTTGGAAGAAAGGGTAGTACAGACATTCCATTCTCGTTGCGGGGCAAAGTGGGGGGCGGAGGGCAGATCCGCGGGCTTGAAGAAACGCATGATTCGACAGAGCCAACGGTTCACCGCTGCTTCTTTTTAGTTTGCGCTGCGCGCCCCATCTCCTGCTACATGTCAAAACTCGCACTAAAAAAAAAAAAAAGATTTTTTACTTTTTTTTTTTTTATTCGGCTGACTTAGTCTATTATCACGCGATCCTTTTTGTGTCGCGAAACGAGCGCAGCTAACCCGGCGTCAACAACCTGGATCTAAAACTCGTCGCAAACGTACTGGACGTACTTATAAAGGAAGCAAACATGAACATAAGCACTCGATAATAAATTTAAATACTATTTAGATAGAGACATGAATAGAAGATTACTAACAATTGCTTTACGAACCTCTATTTTAGCTTTAGTGTCAGAAAGAGTTCCGTTGCGTTAGCTCTCGGAACGCTATGTTCTGCACCGGGCTGCAAACGTTCTACTAGAACACGAAAACGCGGCTCACCTACGGTATATATAGCGGAAGCCATAACGGATTGCGTATGGAGTTGCGGGAGTGACTAAACGATCTATTAAAACTCTCAACACGGGCTTTTGAACTTTCTGACTCGGGCAATGTGATGTTTTCAAGCGGTCGCATTATATCACCAAAGACAGTCTTATTTTGGTTGTCTGCTGAGGATACCAAAGTCATGGTTCGTGGGCCTTTATCACGCCCGGCACTTACTTTTTATAGGAAAAACGCTCCAGATTAGTAAATTAAAACAATTCTAAATTTCTGTAACACCGGTGACAAAGCATGAACCAAGATATATTCTCTGCTGTTTCAAGAAGTTTTGTTAAAATCAGTAATCTTGTTTGTTTAAAAAGCCGTTGAACTTGTGCAACAATTAAAATGATTTATTACCCCACCAAAACTGAAAATAATTACACTGGCACTGAACACCGCAATCAAGCAATACCTTGATTGCAATGTTTAGCACAGTGTACTGCATTTCAGCACTACGTTTTCAAGATAATTCATCGAACTTATTCTGAAGAAAATTTTTAAATTTTAGTTAATTAGCCTAATGATCTACTTTTGCTTTGCTCGGGGTGTTGAATTAAGAGATGGGGGCTATTCCACAGGACAATTCAGATAACGTATTAAGTAAGAGTAATATTTACTCCACCTTTCCGTGTTTATGTGCCAAATGATAGCAGTCACCGAAAAAGTCGGATTCAAAAATAAGACTGCCATATATAGAGCTAGTGGAAACTTGGTGTACGTAGAGAGACGAGGGGCCCCGTTGTTGCTGCGTTGTTGCTGTTGTGTGCGTGGTTGATCTGCGTGTGTTCCGTGTATTCTGTATGTTCAGTGATATATGTGCATCTCTACCATGTAGCGTTCGAAAGTCGGCGAAACCTAAAGAAAGACAAAAAAAACAACGTCTCTTCGACTTTTTTCTTTTTTTTTGCCGTTTTGAGCGCCATCTGTTGAAAGCTTTATCACTTACACGAGGGGAGGAAGTTTCCTCCATTGGGAGAAAAAAAGGTGGCAATTTTCCTCCCTTCTTAGGGGAGCAAATTTCCTCCCCGTTTTGTAGGAGGAAACTTCCTCCCTTTATAGAGCAATATAAGGGACACGCGAGTTCCTCCTTTAAGGGAGGAAGTACTACTCCCTTTTTTTTTAGAGTGCATTGTATTTTTAAACGCGCAAGACACGTGCCACGAGCCGGGTACCCCGCCAACATTCGCTTCCAAAGCCCGCTCATTTCATTGCTGCGTTGCCATTTGCTTCCAAGAGCCGCTCAAGACACGGGCCTCGCGTACTGGGGCATTTTACGCTATTTGCAAAACAAGCGCAAACACATCGAGGGGCTTTGACCAGGATTGCTCAAAATGCTGTTTTCGCTCTTGTCGCTAGCTTATGCTTGAAGCACAGTTAACACGGGCGTGATCTGAAAACCAGGAGAGGCGCTGCTTGAGCATGCAAGCTGGTGCACTGGAAGCACATTTTAAAGCCAAAAGCTCAGTGCCCTAAACGGCCTAAGTTGCAAAAGCGAGCTCCGCAGTGTCTGCGTCCCCGCCAAGCGCGCGTACGCCCGCAGTGCGAGCGTTGTTCAGGGACACATTTGCGCGCTTATAGAACAGTGTACTATACTCCACGACAACTTTTCTTGGCAATGCAGCCAAATACTTTATTAGGGGGAATACATTCCACTCCGCTCATTTGCATTAGACAGAAAGCCTACAGCACCGAATCCAGCCCTGACGGAAGGGAGGTCGACCGCGGCCGCGGCCGCGGCACTGTCGTCTCCGGATTTGTCCGCGCCGCGCCGAATCTTTTTTCTTTTTTCTTTTTTTTTTTTTTTTTTTTTTGGGGGGGGGGGGGCAAATAAGCTATCATCATAATCAGTCGCAGACATTTCACGAGTACGCGCTACGTGTAGAAACGACTAGAAACTAGAAACGACTGAGTGAGGCGAGCTAGAGGCTCCGCTCATGCATTCAGTTGCACCTCAAAATCTGGAAAGCGATCAAATGGAACTAATCTACTTAAAGCCCCTCTATCCTGGGAAAAGTGGCGCCATTCATTGTTGTGGAAATGCTTGAGACACGTGCCGCGCACCACTTCTGGGAAGAACATAACGTCGGAAATCTAGCTCAGTTAGCTCAGTCACACTCTAGCTCAGTGCTGCGCTGTGCCGCCATGGTCTTCCTATAGGGCTGCACGTTGCACGTGCTTCATGTACCGACGCATTTTGCGCACTTCGGTCGCAGCGCCACCTTTGCTGCGATCGAAGCGAGCGATCACACAGAGCAGGGGTCATATGGGCAAAATGGCCCCTTAGGGGCTATGTTGCTAAATTGTATTTTTTTATGATTTTGACGTCAGAGGAAATGTCAAAACGCCACGTCTCGACGACGTGACGTTGCGACAACGCAGCGACGTCGTCGTCGACTACGACGTTACACGACGCCAAGATGCTGTCGTAAGGTCATCGCGACATCGCGTCGCGTCGAGGACGACACCGTTTCGCGACATCAAGTTGCCGTTGTAACCCGGTTGTGACATCGCGTCACGTTGAGGACGACGCCGTTTCGCGACATCAAGTCGCCGTTGTAACACGGTCATGACGTCACGTCGCGTTGAGAACGACACCATTTCGCGACATCAAGTCGCCGTTGTAACGCGATCGTGACATCGCGTCACGTTGAAGACGACACCATTACGCGACATCAAGTCGCCGTTGTAACGCGTTCGTGACATCCCGTCGCGTTGAGGACGACGCCCTTTCGCGACACCAAGTCGCCTTTGTAACGCGGTCGGGACATCGCGTCGCGTTGAGGACTACGCCGTTTCGCGACATCAAGTCGCCGTTGTGACGCGGTCATGACGTCGCGCCGCATCGAGGACGACGTGAACATGGTCGTCGATGCCGACGTTGACGTCGACACGCCATGGAACGTTAAACATCACTATGACGTCACGTTAACGTCGTCTTGAAGTCGTCGCCAACGTCAACGTCACAACAAAGTCATGACGAAGCCTCGACGGCGTATAACGTCGTCGTCTTCGCAAACATCAACGTCGACGCGCCGTCATGACGAAGTCTTTACGTCGTGTAACGTCGTCGTCGTCGACAAGTTGTCAGGACGTCGTGTGACGTCATGTCGATAACGACATCGACGACCTGACACCAAGTGTCGTTATGACGTCGCATTGAGAAGGACGCCGTCATCTTGACGTCGCGTGACGTCGTTGTCGTCGTCGTCAACGTCAACTTTGATATCGACGTCGTTGTCAACGCAATATAACGTCACAACCCAGTCTTGATGTCGTGTAACGCGCGTTGTCAACGTCGATGATGACGTTGACGTCAAGGCGTCGTCGTGAGGTCGTGACGACAAGTCAGGTCGCGGTGACGTTATGCTTTGACGTGACGCCGGACATCTAGGTTTTATAAAGGTAAAGACGTCAAGGCCATAGTAAAAATAGCCCGGCGTTCTATTTTTACTTGATCTCCACCAGTGTGCCGGTCGAGCTTGGCGTTGGAACGCCACACGTTTTTCATAAAAAACGGCTAATCCCTTTTTGGATTAGCCGTTTTTTTCACATGCGGAGGTGCAGAAATAGCACTTCGGTGGCCCCACTCGTCCTTTCTGGTATACTCTAACGCTACGCCGGCGGTCGGTGCGCCAGTGCAAGCTAGTGTCTCGAGGTGTCAAATAACGTCAAATGTGTTGTGTGGTGTTTTCGTTTGATACTTTTTCTAAACGATGCACACGATATACCTCGAGTTTCAGCAAACATCAGTTTAGTCTCGGTTTCTGAATTTGGCTTTTGGAAATAAAAATCTCCCAAATTATGTGTATTTTGCCGTTTTCCGTTCAAGAGACAATCTGTTATTTTCTGTATTGCGTATGTTATTTCAGTGGTGTATGGTGTAGTTTTGAAATTTATATACTATAAACGAAGAAACACTATAGTTATTTCTTTCAAGGCGCTACCGGCTGTTGGTCAGCAATTCATTTTGTCTTCAGTCCTTAATCTTTATTTATTTGCCTCTGGAGAGCCGCGGCACCGCGGAAAGGCAGCAGCCCGTACCATGGAGGCCCACGGTGCCGCGTCTAATGAACATGATAATATGATGAGTATATACATGCATGACGACGACGACATAGATTGTTGGTATGGGGGAGAATGGCAGTCCGATTCGCAAAAGTCCAGATTCCGTGTAGGTGGGTTGGGCGGGTCAGCAGCGAACCATGAGGATCTGGCATGCCGTTCGATCGGTGCATGAAGGAGCCCCTGGAATATGATTGCGCTGTTGCTCACTGGGGTCCACTCGGGTCGAAACGTTAGGCTCCAAGGAGGTAGCCCAGTCAAAGTAGAAGCTACCGCCTCCGAGGAACCGAGGCCCAGGGCTCAGATTGAGACACCGCCGTCGCCCGGTGTGTCATCCTCTCAATGTCGTCGCCGTTGTGTTTTTTATTTATACGCGCAGGTATGTATAAATAATATAAGTTAGATAAAAAGACACACAATCGAACGGCCAGCGGCGCGACCACCGGGCACTGCCTTTGAAGGAGAAGTCAGCCTCAAAATCAAGAACCACCATCATCATCATCATCATATACCGCCCGATAGCCGAGACCTCTCCGACGATAGATGGCTCTCGCCAAGCCCCCGAATTCAATGATAGAAACGTCACGGCTGCGGGACATCCAGCCATTCGACCCAGAAAACCTGTCCGCGCCGAGGCTACTGTATTTTCGAGGAGTGGAATGGTATGCCCCCTAGTAAAGTATTTGCTGATACCATGAACAGATCTTGCAAGAGAGTTTGAGCAGCAACATCCATTACTTCCGGGCAGCATACTGCAGAGAGCATTTCTAGGTCCACCTATCTACAAAACTTCCTCTACAAAACCGCCTCGTGCAAGTGTCCAGCAATTGCAGTGTTAAAAATTTCTGCACACTGCTCCACAAATGCAACGACAGTTTGAGATGGCCATCTTAGACCTTGAGCCATCAATGTAGGTTCCTATTCCTTGAAATAGAGGAGCATCAAGTGGGGACTTAAAACCTTTTGTATGGTCATCAAACGGACGCACTGCGAGCACTGTCCAACTTTGGTTACTGCGCGATATAAACAGTAACCTGCTAGGTAGGCTGCGGTATTTTTTAAAAATATTCCCATGCCTTCAGCAGCATCTACAGGGTCATCCAACTGGCTCTGCTCTGCACCCTCCCCTGCGCCCTCCTCAATAATCACCTCTGATGGCAGGTCGCACGACAAGGAACTACCTGCGCAAAGCAGGATTTCCTTGAAGTCCTCCTCGCAGTTGATGACCTGGCCCGACCGCATAAGGTTTTCAGTCATGAGTGCCTTCATTGAGGCTTTAAACTGCTCTGTCAGGGCTGTGCCGGAAACCCCTTTTCTGGCGAATGACAGAAAAGGAGGTTTCGAGACAGTCCTGATTCAGTCGGTTAGTCATTAAGAAGCTGAGCCCCTCAACCCGAGGCTTTTCCCACGTCTGCAAAACTGCGGTTATGGTGATGAGCCAGCCTCTTTTGCAAGGGGCGATGATGCTAGCCTCCCTTCTACTGTGAGGAGCTTTCACGACCTAATGAAGTCCTGCCTCGTTTCTAGTGCGGCAACATGTGTAGAGATTGCAGTAATGGCCCGAGCAAACACTTTCGTGAGCGACAAAGGACCGCGAGTTCAGCATGTCGAACAGCTCGTCCATCTGCTCGACGAACTCCGCTGTTCTAGATTTTTTTGTCAAAATCGCTGCTGCCTGTCTGTATCATGCACAGGCCAGCAGCTAGGCTATGACTTAGAACGTGTGCTGCATATTTTACCTCATCTTGTTTTTTTATATTTATGTGCTGATTGGTTAACTTAGGTTAACCTTGTACACATTCTGGGAATCTTTGGCATGAAAATATTCAATGGCAGACCACTTTGCCATTTTTAATTCACCAAACCTTATGTTGTACTTTGAGAGGATGTTCCTCGTAGACTTCAGAAGGTGTGTTGGATAAAAAAGGGCAAAGATGGTTGACTTACCGAAAACAAAGAAAGGCCTTTCAGGCGAAACGCCGAGCTAAGAAAACAACCTCTGGTTTGTTGGTACTTGACCGCAAACAACACTCACAACCTTGAGGCCGCACTCTGTAAGATGTTGTAGAGTAGTAAATACAAGCGTTTGCAAAATGTCACTTTGTGTTGACGACGAGGAAAAAAAGTAGCCTAGCATTTTCTTCCATTTTCCAGCAAAACTTCGTACCATAAAGCAGAGCGCTCCAGTGGCAGGCTTCTGCCCAGGCCGGGGAGGGTGTTCTTGCCCAAACGTTTTGAGACCCACGACAGTCAGAAGCGCTTAAATACTGCAGCTGTGTCTTGATGTGCATTTCATCAAAAGACAATATGCACATCTTTTGCACATTATGGATTGAGGCAGCAGCCTTCTTAAAAGCCTAAAGGATTACTGGACAAAAGCCAGGAGCCTTCGCAATTTTAAGAATGCTGCGCTTCAATGTCGACTTTGATGGTGGCTGTAAGTACTTCCTTAGCACCCTGTATGCTGCAGGGCTCTTTACATACAAGTTAAAGGCCAGCCTTTTATCTGTTGCGGTCCGCCTCGTGCCCCGAGGACGACCAGAAAATGCCCGTACCTGGCTGATGATGAAATTGTAGCTATTGACTGACACGGAAGACTTGAGCTCCTCCAGCATTCGGCTCCTGAATCGATGCTTTTCGGTACTGAAGGTCAGCCTTCGCTTGAGCTTGCTGACCCACACTCGGAGGTTCCGGATGAGCTTCGTCTTCGGCGTCACCAGCTTTCGCTTGCCACCGCTGCTTTCCTGAGGTGCCTTCCTTTTCGGGCTCCGCTCTGGGAGCTTATCTGTACTGCAGAGCTGGAAAAAAATAACAATACATAAATAAGTATCTAGAACTCATGGGAGTCAAACATGTTATAGAAACTTAATAGAACTTAATATGGCAAGCTCGACTTGAAGCAAGGCAGAAAACCAGAGAAATTAACATGCCCCTTGAGTTCTCTGTTTGAAAATATATGGAGACAAAAGCCCAACCTGCTCCACTCGGGTGATGAGCGGAGAGTGAAAATAGGTAGTGAAACAGGGGAATGCTTTCGAACCAGAGAGGAAATTTCTTTTATGTCTTGTTTCAACATGAGAAAGTGGCATGCTACAGTGTCCCACATACTGTATTCACTTAAAATGAATGCACTCTTCGTGAACAAAATCCACGTGTTTACTTCCTTGTTGTGCTCACATGCAGTCAATTATTGTGCTTTATCGAATCAGCAAAGAAAACATATCAAGCTCAAGAAAGCTAGTTTTTGTGAGAGTGCGGTCTGTTCCAAACATGATGACTGGTTTTCTGCGTGCTCTACGAGAATGTAGATGCACATATTTTTTTCATTATTTGGCTAGAGAGGGTGAACAGCAGATCAAATGAAATAGCACTGCATCAGACATAGTATTTATATTGCAAAGAAAGCCATGACATGCTGGTGTTTCTGGCGGATATAAGTTATAAGCTGTTCGATTTGAACACTATTTGCCCGGGATTCACCCAACCTTATACACGAAACTGATTACATGTCTGTTAGGGCTTCGGTTTATACTCGTTAGAGGGCTTTAACAACAAAAAAAAAATCTTCAGTCCCCTATTGCCGACGTTTGCGAATTGACGCCACCTCGTGGCTAAACGCAAAGCTGTCAGGGCAGGTTTGTTCGCCTGCTTGCGTGCGCTAATGAGGTAATCACGGTGTGTGACTGTCTAAACATGAAACCAGCGAATAGGGCGCACATACAAGCGCCATATCTAGAGATCACATCGGCGAATGCTGTTTTGGCAATGCTCCATTCCTATGATACAGTTGAAAAAAAACATGTACTTAGAATCAGCTGTGCTATTTTTACAAATTCTCAAGGAACATCAATTGAAGTCTTACTCTGAAAGATGGCGACTGGCCGACGTGTTCCACAGACGGACAAGGGGAGGTGAAATGGAAAACGTGAAATAAGCCCTCGGAAAACGTTTAGGCCATGAGTAGGGTTCTGCGTTTTCGGGTATGATCCGATCAAATCCGAAAAACACCTACCGGTAAGAATTTCCCCGATTCGGATTTATCCGAAAAACTCTGATTTTTTGGGACTGCCAGCTGTTATGAACCCGACCGGTCTTTGTGTTTCGTGAAGTCTTCGAACATGTATTGCGTGTCAACGTCAACATCCGTGTTCAGGAGTCACAAAAGATTGCCGTTTCGGTTTTATCATAAAAATCAACTGGCCTCCCTACGACCACAGTCGAATACGTCTAGAATAAAAAGGGCTGCTCAATAAATTTGCAAAATGCTGTTTTCAACCTTTCAATTGCTTGAAAGGTTGAAAAATTTGAAAAACTGGTAGTATTAGCGTATCATAAAAGAAATCTCTGAAAAACTCTGAATTTGTGGAAAAAAATACACTCCGGAAACGCAGAACCCTAGTCATGGGTGACCAAACTGCGGTTCTTTACGCCCCTAAGTGCGGCTCTCGTAATAGACTTACGAGTGCGTCTATCTGTGTGCGTGTTTGTGTTAGAACAGTTGGGGTCAAACCCAAAGCTTGTTCATAAAGATTTTACATGGGTAAACAGACTGAAAACATGACATACAAAAAGTACTAGACTTAAATCTTATTTTCGTTGTCGACAAGCATTTCACAATCGCGCGAAATGGTCAAAAGGGGCAAATGGAATGAAAACGTGAGCTTAATATTTAAATTTGCTATCTTTGTACCTCTCCGCGTGCTAGGTTGAAGCAGTATTGAGCAAATTCCTCCTTTGAGGAGGAGGAATTTAGCTCAACATCAATGCTTCAGCTACATTTGCTTATTGGGTTTGTTTGTACAAAGCAATGCAGTCGTACATTGAAATACCAGGCTCACTGCTCTACGGAACAAGTTGACTAAATACTTTGCACATCTAGCGGCTTGTGTCACCTACTACCAAAGTATACTAATTTCGCTTGCAGCTCTTGGGCATCCTAACTTTGGCCACATCTAGATCATGCAGCATACACAATGCGAGGCCCTTTGGTGGAAATCAGTTCATTAAACGATGTTTCAACGGCAGATAGTTTCATCGAAAGTTTGTTACATCGAAGCGCCGTGTACCGGTAGTCAGCATATATGTTAACGAGGGTCCCAGTGATGCACGTGCGACGCAATTTCTCTCACGTGCAATGAAATTTCCCTAAGAGTGCTGTCAATGAAACAAGTTTTCCACGAAACGTGCTCTGGATGAAACGAGAGTCGACGAAACGATACGGACCGTGCACTTGTTCTCGTTCTGTAAACACGATTGGAGGGGAATTCAAATCAAAACAGAGAACAACTTACATTGGGAGGAGCTGGCTCGATGTCGTCACGTGCTGAAGTGGCGGGTTTGGCTCAAAGGAGGGTAGTGCTTGGCTGGGGGGTTCTGCAGACGGACATGGCGAGCTGGATATGGAGAAGGTGATATAAGCCTTAGGAAGAAAACGACGACTATCGGAGAAGCGAAGCGTAATATATGACACTCTGCTATTTTGCAACAAAAAAGCTTACAATAGAAAACTTACAAGATTCTCAGCGGGTGTTTTATTATCAGTTTAGAATGTTTCGAATTTAAACGCCAAAAACACATTCGTACTCCGCAATCTCCGCCACAGCCCATAGCCCGGTGCCTCACCTCCTCTCATTGGTCGTAACCCTGGGTAATTATGCAACGGTTTTAGGTCAAGCATCCTTCTATTCCTTCCCGAAAATAAGCGGGTCTCTTATATCTTAAAGGAGCTGTGCAAGGATATTCAATTGGAATGTTTTTTCACTTGACACGAGCTTACTGGCACACCTGGGACTCAAGGATACTCACACGCAACGCCACTGGCCAAGAAACTCCTTTGTTGCGGTGTAATTTCAAGGACAAAAGCGATCATTTTCATTCAATCTCTTCTTTGCAAAATTTGATGACGTAACGTGGGGATCGCAGTACACCCAAGTGACGATATTTGAATGCGGTTCATAGATTGGACCCGAGCATTGCGTGCGCACTCGACTTAGGCTCGTGATAATTGCTAGCTCGAGAAGCATTCGGGTAGTGACCCGTGTCCAATCGCTGCAACGACGACAACAGCCGAGCCATAACAATGTCTGGAACTCAGCGCGTGTCCTGCGCTTTGCCAGCCCCAGCGCGTGGCTATGACCCACACTGGCGGCATATAATCAAGATTAATAAAGCTTGGACTTGGGTTTGGGCTAGTTGGTTGTACATTGATAGACGTGCTGCGCTGCGAAGTTCTACAGAACAAACGCGTGATTAAAAAATTGAAAATGAAAACGATGAGTTTACATTGAGATGAGGAGAAACACAACGAACACAAATGGGCGCAGAACTAACAACTGTTTATTCTTTTCTTTTTCCTCCTTCTCTATGCATGAGTTTCCCAATGCGTGAGTTTGAAAAGGAGCGAACGCAATGAAATAATGGTAAATGTCTTCATGAAGATGTGTGTACTTTCGATTTTTGTGGTGTTTTTCCCGTTTTCTAATAAACGTTCGGTTTTTGTGGTGTGAGAGGGGACCTTGAAGCTGGTGCTGGTTTCCGCCTCGTTATGTTATGTATTGTCTTAGCATCTCAATTTCTTTTTTGTTCAGAGCTATGGAAGGATCACTGACACACTTGCCGTGCTTCCCTGATGCCATGTGGAAGGCTTCTATGATTTCTCGTTTGTTTCTATTTTTTGATCTGTCCATTACTGATGTGTCTTCGAATAGCGGTTCGCAGCTGCATCTCGCGCAATGCGCTGCTAAGTTGCCAGGTGCTTGCAATTGCCCGCATGAATATTTATGTTCTCTGAGTCTGTCGTTTAAGCACCTCCCCGTCTGCCCGATGTATGAGTTTCCGCACGTCAATGGTATCTTGTAGACGACGACCAGAGTGGGATCAGCACATCCGATTTCCTCGATCTCCTCCGCACATACTTAAGCTCCCTGCACGTCAAGTATGAAGGAAGTGTTTACACGCAAAAAGAGGGCATTTGCATAGGTTCGTGCATCGCACCAGTTTTATGCGACATATACCTTGCAAGAGGAAACAGAGATCTAGTGTCGTTTTTCCAGGAGATCGGAGTTAAAAAGTGCTTTAGATACGTGGACGATTTCCTGGTATGTTTCCCTATGAACAAAATGACAGACCACGTGTGCGAAAAGGTCAAGCAGAGCTTCAAGCAAGTGCACAGAGGCCTAGAATTCACATTTGAACTACCGGAAGGAAGCAGGCTGCAATTCTTAGACATCGAGATGGCATTTGGAGAAAAGCACACATGCTGGATGTACAAGACAAGAGGGGCAAAAGGCATACTACCGTACGACTCTGGGCACACCAAATTGGTGAAGAGGAGCGTCGCCTCTGGGTGCGTATGGCAGGCCATAAAGAAATCTTGCCACCACAGAATGTCAGAAGGCCTACAAAGGCAAATCACCCGACTACAAGCAAGCGGCTACCCAGAGTCCCTGCTAGTATCTGTGGCAGAAAAATGCATAGCAACACTCAGAGGCAATCACAAAACCAAGGAAAAGGATCAGGTCAAAAAACCTCTGGTAGTGATGCCATACATTCATAAATTTTCGCACCAACTGAAAAAGATCGCCGAAACGCACGAGGTCAAAGTAGCCCTATCCGCCCCATTCAAGCTTAAAGGACTGTGCAAAAAGGTTAACGAAGAGGAAGGCGACACATCGGGTCAATCGTCGTGTCGGGTAAAGCACAAAAACAAGTTTGTCGATTGCGTAGAAGGGGTCGTCTACAAGATACCATTGACGTGCGGAAACTCATACATCGGGCAGACGGGGAGGTGCTTAAACGACAGACTCAGAGAACATAAATATTCATGCGGGCAATTGCAAGCACCTGGCAACTTAGCAGCGCATTGCGCGAGATGCAGCTGCGAACCGCTATTCGAAGACACATCAGTAATGGACAGATCAAAAAATAGAAACAAACGAGAAATCATAGAAGCCTTCCACATGGCATCAGGGAAGCACGGCAAGTGTGTCAGTGATCCTTCCATAGCTCTGAACAAAAAAGAAATTGAGATGCTAAGACAATACATAACATAACGAGGCGGAAACCAGCACCAGCTTCAAGGTCCCCTCTCACACCACAAAAACCGAACGTTTATTAGAAAACGGGAAAAACACCACAAAAATCGAAAGTACACACATCTTCATGAAGACATTTACCATTATTTCATTGCGTTCGCTCCTTTTCAAACTCACGCATTGGGAAACTCATGCATAGAGAAGGAGGAAAAAGAAAAGAATAAACAGTTGTTAGTTCTGCGCCCATTTGTGTTCGTTGTGTTTCTCCTCATCTCAATGTAAACTCATCGTTTTCATTTTCAATTTTTTAATCACGCGTTTGTTCTGTAGAACTTCGCAGCGCAGCACGTCTATCAAGGCATATAATCGGCTCCAGATCACGTGGCCGCTTGTTCTGGCTGCGAGTTGAGGGGGTGAACGCTGCTCGTTTTTCTTTAATTTTTTCTGGGACTTCTATTGCGTGGGATGAAAAACGAACGCGTGTTTCATAGGTCATTAACGTTAGGGATCCGTTTTAAGCGGTATTTGCGCAAAGTGCGATAATTGTTGCATCGCTCCTTTAAGAAAATAGAATTACTGGTGTAATAACTTTGTTTTATAACGATTACTTTTACACTGCGTTCTGTCCAAAAAAATCAGAAACATAAAAAAGTGGTTTAGTTCGCGATATGTGGTGGGGGGCGCTGCCTCTGCGCAATTACCGGAAGTCGCCTTGAGCGGGACCACTGTATGCTTCTTCATTGTGGGTTCCGCAATCCGGAGATGGCCATTTTAGCCCAGTGTACGTAGCGCTCAAGGTATTGAACCGAACCCGAACCTTAAACCGAAAACTAGAAAAACCGCTATTTGCGCGAAAACCGGAGTTGACCCGGAACGAAATCATTTTTCTCGCTCCGGAGCGGAACCAATGTGTTTTCCATGCGGTTTTCGGTTCATATCCGAAGTTAGGCTGCTTGAAAAGTGCGTGGCGAAAAACACAGTACCTTAAAAAGTAAAACAAAAAATGAAAGAAAAAACATTATTTTCGCGTAAACCGGAGTTGAACTGAACCTAAATAGTTATTTTTTCGTTTCTAAACAAAACTGATCAATTCTTTTTGCGGTGTTTCGTTCATGTGGAAAGTCAAAAAGCGCAAAAACTGGTAGCGGAAAGCTCTGCAACGTTCTATTATCAAGTTTTTACATATCGGTCGTCTTCATAATTTATAAAGTTCGTCTCGAGAACTCAAACGAAATGAGCACAGTAACTATAAATTCTCCGGGGTTTCTGGTAATATGTATTTCCGGATGTCCGCATTCGTCCCAACCTTTTCTAGGGACCGGAAATGGCTTATCAAAGAAAGTTTACCACTAGGACATACCCAATTCGCACGTCAGCAATTAATGAGCTTGTTTGGTGGCAGAACGGTGAGTTGGGCTAGTTGGTTTCACACCTCGGACTAAACGCAAAAAAAGGACAAAACGTGGTCTAGACAACACTCCTAGTGTTGTCTATACCTCTCTTTATCCTCGTTTTCTTTTTTTTTCTTTTTTTGCGTTCAGTTTAAGCTCTGTTTGGTGTTTCTTGTTTTCAATTTTGTAGAGCTGTGTGCAATTTACTTTAGAAGCCTTCATTGTACTATCGGAAAAAAATGAAATGCGAACAGAGCAGCGCGTGGCTCGCGGTACAGGCTGCGCCGCCTGGAAGTGAGCATAGGAGCGAGGGTGCGTGGCCTACTCCGACGTGTTCATGCCCTTCTCTCTGCTCTCTTCAAGCTTCAGCAGTGCGCCTCTTAGTGCGCTGAAAGCTTTCACCGCTATCTTTGCTGGCTCACCGCGTGCGGTGCAAAGAAGCTCGCCGCACTCGCCGAGCAGGCAGAGATAGCAGTGACAGCTTTCAGCGCACTCAGAGGCGCACTGCCGAAGCTGGGGGAGGGCCAATCGAGGGGTGTGAACACGTCGAAGTAGGCCACGCACCCTCGCCCCTAGGCTCACTTCCAGGCGGCGCAGCCTGTACCACGAGCCACGCGCTCCTCTGTTCGCATTTCATTTTTCCCCGATAGTACAACTGATCGGATAAGAAAGCGATACAAAGGCCGATGGATATTTTAGAACCTGTACTGGTTGCCATACACTGGCGCATCTAATCTGCTTTCAAAATAACTCAGCGGATTTAAAAATTTGTTCGAAATTAAAGTTTAGCACCGGGAAGGGGAGGGCGAATTCAATCAACAGTTACAACTACAGAAAAAATCAAACCAGCTTCGATCTCTGGTAGCAGAGACTGCAAGGACCAAAACGTTTTCTCTTCAGAAACACAAACATCAAGGCGCACAGCTGTTCTGAGCATTGCTAGACAAGGAGCTGCTGCTTTCAAGGGACGCTAACGTGTTACAGTTTTGGAAAAAGGGAAGGGAACGCAGGGTCCAGAACTCTATCCATTGGCGCAAGCGGCCCTGGGAGTGCCTGCGACCCAGGTCAGCGTGCAGCAAGCCATTCCTGCACTGAAGTTCATTCTATCATCTCAGAGGCGCCGTCTTTCCCTGGATGTGCATCACGACGTCCTGCTTTAATTGCGCTTTCACCCACGTCCCGAGGTGCCCCAGCACTAGCTCGTTCGTTCCACACAGTAATGTGAGCCTTTGTTTTTTATATGTAACACTTTTATAAAATATGCATAGTTTATCTTTTGCTGTCGTCATTTGTTTTTGCAGCATACGAGTACGAACCGGTTCGAACGGGTTTGAACCTTTATTTATTCACTCCGGAGTCGAACCGGAGCTGAACCGTCTTTCCTGAACCGGAACGAAAACTGGAACGAAAAAAAAAAAAAAAAAAAACGCATCTCCACGTGGTGAATGCTGTTGATTGGGGCGAAGCTCTGGTGGTGCTTGTCTGCGTAGGCGCTGAGCCGCAGCATGCCGAGCCTTTTGTTCGTTTTCATCCATGTCACGCTGCGGTCAAACGCTCAAATGCGTATATAGGGAGTATTCATTGGACGCCATATTTGTGGGTGCTCTTTAGAGCGCATGCTCAGAGCGAGCTCCCATTAATAGGCTGCTAAGACCGGCAATCTTGATGGTGCGGAATGCACGCGGCGAAAGGACTGTGGAAGCTCGGGCGTCAGCACGCGCTCAGCAGTCGCACACACAGCTATGGCCGCCGGTGAATACTCCCTATAACCACGTTCCATACCACACATTCTCTTTCTGACATGAAAGAAAACGAACGAAAGGCTCGGTATGCTGCGGCTCACCGTCTACGCAGACAAGCACCACCAGAGCTTCGCCCCAATCAACATCATTCCCCACGTGGAGATGCGTTTTTCTTTTTGCCCTACACGAGCACGAGAGCACGTGCTCACGTGCGCGTGAGCACGTGAGCGTGTGAGCTCACAAGCAGGAGCACGTGCACCCGACGGCGGACGGACATACGGACATGGCTAGCCCCTAAGGAGCTTCGCCCCTAAAACGTTTTGGTTCGACACCCTGGTATAGCGCTGCTGGCACTGCTCCCGAACTTCGCCGTTTCTAGCGGCTTCCTTGGCTCCTTTGATAAAATTAGTGGTAAAAAAAACGTCAATGCAACCGAACTGTTATGCACGTTTGGACTGGGAGACGGAATTACAGGCGGCCTTCGCTGCCGCTGAAGCTTAATCAACTCAACAGCATTTATAAAACAACGTGCGCGATGTGCTGCAAAAACGAAACCGAAAGAGGATGAGTCGGGAGGGCGGAGGCTTTCTCCCGTCTTCCTGGAGAAGGAGAAAAACGTCTCGTTCCTCCCTTCTTCTCGTGTCCGCTTGGGGGCGCGTCAGTAGAAGGGAGGAAGACCGCGCCGTTGCTAACTTTTTCCTCCATATTCTTTTTTTATATAGTGCAGTCACATATATTGCACTCGAGTCCGAAAATTGTCACGAAGTGAGTGAGGTAGGTCACCTGCATTGGCCGTGATTGATACAGCATTGCATTTCAGTTTTAAAAGTTGAATCATAGTTGTGCCCTTGAACTAATGGTATTAATTACTGCGCATATAATAATGTAATGCGCACATCGTCGCCAAGCATGTTGTGAAATATAGTTTACGAAACACGTTTCACAATATATACGATGACGACGCGACTGAGCTAAAAGCGATGATGTTTTCATAATGTCTCGAAAGCTTTAGGACAAGCCGTTTCAGTCTAAAACACTGAGCGGCAATCACAACGCTTGCGTTCCTCACCAACAGTGATGTGGGCAAAGAATCACGCTGAAATGGGTGTTCCAAATTGTTCACATCTCATTTTTACGCACCTTCGTACTCAGATCGAAGACCCAACTGAATATTTTGTTATAGAGGGATAACCTGGCATAGCCTGGCTGTTGAGGTTTCTTCTTGAAAATCCCGCCGGTCAATTTAATTTGCAAGCAAGCATCACCCTTGGTAACTGATTGATGATTTTTTGTTAAATAGAACAAAGTGGTATATGATGCTCTACTCGATATGAAAACTACTTAATTCGTTGCTTTCTGGCGGTCTGCGTGCTTAAATCGTCATACCTCCACGCGCCCGAGTGTATTTTGTTTTAGTCCACAGGCACATAAAATTACTGTTCATCACATAAAATAGGCAATAGCAGGTTTTATATATTGGAAAAGTTATTTCTGTGTCAGGAACACACGTTTATTTAAATCAACTTTAAGATCAAATTTTGTTTAAGGCTCCCTCAAATATGTGATAGACGTGCCTATCAAGGATTAAAACGCCAGACAAGATTTGCAGAGCTTTTTTCAATTTTGGGATGCAATCACTTTTTATGTATATTGGTGATCGGCCCTTGATTTACCTTCTCAAATCTTCACTAAGTTATTAAATACATTTTTATGGTCATCGATATCTTTGAGTGTATGAAGTTCACATAACCGCTTGAGACCAACACGGGTGGACTTTCACGTTTCGCGGCCGAGCTAAAAAAAGTAAGAAGGGGACAAAATGCGCGAGGAGGAGAAACGCCATTTGAAGCAACGGAGCCCAGATTTTTGCGGCGACCCGAAGAAGCCTCGGGATGGTGCCCCGAAGCCACAGGAAAGAACCCGGCAATGACCCGGAGAAGGCTCGGGGACCACCGAAGAAGAGGAAAGGAGACCTCGGCATTGACTCGACGCTGGCGTGGGACCCTCGGTAGCGACCCGAGCAACCATGTGGGTGCCGATGAAGATAGAAGAGACTCATTCGGTGACCCAAACCAGTGGCAGCGACTCTCGGCAGTTATTCAGAAAGAACCCACAACTGAGTATTTCAAGACGCAGCATCAGATCGTCCCGTACGAACGTACACATGAGACTATTAATAACTTTTGTACATCTGCAAATTAGTTCCTTAGTGCTTTCTCTCTTTTTCTTTGTTTAACAAAGCTTTATTTGTTCCACCATCCTGCACTATTTTTCTTCTCCATTGGTTGAACCCTGAACTGTGACAAGATCGATACTCAAAAGTGCGCCAGCTTTTGAGCCACTCTGCGGAAACGTGTCTATTTGTGGCACTAGGGAGTTTTCGTAGACTGTTTTCCCACCTCCGGTACGCTCTCCGGAACGAAAACTTCTCTACTGCGCATGTTTGGCGCTAGCCTTGCCTCCAGAGTCTCGGATCCCGTGGCGGGTTTCGGAGAATGTTGCGTGATAGCGGAAATCATCTACGAAAACTCTCTAGTGTGTCACACCAGGTCGCGGGTTTGCCAAAAAAGCACTCTATGCTCACAAGGTAGGTCCCAAGGCAGATACACGAAATGTGCACACAGAAGGAGACAATAAATTGTAGCTTTCTAAATAATCCTATACAGAATGCATTACTCGAAAAAGAAATACGTAAACATGCAATGATATCTTTAATTACGCATAGCTCGAAGAACAGACGAAGATTCTCATATTCCTAATATACAAGTCACTTGGACGTCAGCATGTATGAGCTCGAAACTTCGCAAAATACTGCCTGGAAGGCTAATGTTATATACAGTTTTACATGCATTTGTTTGGGCACACGAGCGATTACTCAAACGTTTTCAAAGGCTGATTGTCATGAACTCGAGCACTAAACTTGGGCTCATGAAAATCTAGCACGTCACCGTGTCGCGTGATGTGTGGTGCGGAGTCATGATGTCATGTGACGTCACGATATCAACAACGCGAACGAATCTGGTGATTCAATTTGAATCAATTTGACGTAGTGAGTTATGTGACCACGTCACCTGACGTCAAGGGCCATATGACGTGATATTATTTGACAGCATGTCTTGACACCGTGACGTCTTGTGACCAAGTGACACGTAATGACACATGATTAAACATAGTACCAAAACAAAAGCGCCACGAAAATCCAGAATGTCTGTGTATATGTATGACGTGTATGACGATTTTATTAATACATAGAAATACAGCCGCCAAATGTTTACTCTAAGATATATATTTTTTTTTTGTTATTCACAGAACAAAAAATAAGAATATCGTGCACCGTTTTGAACCGATTACCGCCTCTCAACGCGATCACGTGGGTATTCGCGTACGAACGCCGTCGGGCTCGGACGGAAAGGGTGCGGCAGCTCTAGCGCCGTGAAATGGCGAACGGCCGAGTCAGCTACACGTATACGCATGCGCGAAGGCAACCCCGAGAAAGGCCCATTAAATTTCCCTCGGAGCTTATCACACCAGCCATATACGGTTTATTTTAATGGCACCCCGTGCAGTTGGGAGGGCCCCCAGCTGTTCATTGCTGCTGCGGTACAGATGTGGACAGCAAACGTATCCACCACCGGCTGTATGCGGCACGCAGCAGCCCACGCCGCTTCCTCTCGGTTCCCCGATGGTTTGGGGGTACAGCGCGGCATCCCTTTGTTCTCCCGCCGTTCGCGCTAACGAGCTGCAAGTGCGTGAAAAAGGAAACGACGCAGCCACCAAACAGATCCCTCGTTGACCTTGTCTTATTTTCGTCGGCGGAGCGCAGGGCGCGAGGGGCTCTTATACCCTAGTTACACGGGCACTTTGAACTGTCGTTGAGTTCAATCCCAGTTATCGGCCCCAACTGTGATTGAACTGAACTGAACTGAGATGGTGCTACACGGCTCTCTAGAACCCAGTTGAAGCTAAAACGAAACTAGTTCTAGTGCCACGTGATCAGTCTAATTGTTAAAGTAATCTACTCGGAGAAACATATTTAATTTACTTTAAGCAAATCGTACATTATGTTCAATAATTTGTTGCTTTTTAGCGGCGTTTACATCAGTGCCAAAGCAGATTCAGGGCTAAGTTGCGCATATTTTACGCTAGGTGGTGTTAGCTACCACCCGCTACGATAGGTGCGCCCATTACTATTTGTCCATTCACACAGCTGGTCCCGCCGCCATCTTCGCTCGTTTGGTGGCTTGCCGGCTAGCCGGGATCGTTTTAGCGGCAGCTCGGACGCCTAAAGCTATTCCTTCCCGGATATTTTGCTGCTACGATTCTTTCTAGACGCCTCCCCCTGCATTCCGAAACAGTAAGTGCCTCGGAAACGATGGTCGGCGGCAGCGGTCCCGCGGACAGGCGCCATTTTACCTCAGTTGGGGAAGTCCGTTCAGTTGAACTGAGGTAGGGGAGCTCAGTTGAACTCAACTGTCATTAGCGGCTCGATGACAGTTGGCGCCGCCGTGTAACTCCGGCCGATCGCGATTGAGTCAACTGTCGTTGACTCAATGGCAGTTGAAAGCTCCCGTGTAACTAGGGTATTAGACTTAGGGGTCTCTTGAGATTTGACTGACCAGGTGCAAGCGGGCAACTTTGACCGCTGCCCATGCTAAGCCCCCTTCCTCCACCCCCCCCCCGCCCCCCCCCAAAAAAAAACAAAAAAAAAACGAGCGTTTGCGCAGCAGAGGGGCGATTAAACGCGAGGAGACCGTGCTCGTAAACTGCAAGTACGACTTTAGTGCGCCGCCATCTTAACTGTTCCAGTGTGGATCGTCTGATAGTCATGCCTAGAGTCAGTAAATTAGCTGTACGCTTCAGAGTAACTGTACTTCAGCCATCGAATGGTTCAATAATGGATGGGTAATAACGGCTGTAGCTTTTAAAAAGAGCGGTAGCTTGCGCCCCCTAGCCGGAAGCATGCGGTTTAAAGAAGCTCGTTTTAGTGAACACCGTTTTACACACCCTAGTTTATCGAATTCCTTTACAGAGAAACCCAGTTTAGAGAAAATGGCGGCGAGCCTCCTTTTAGCAAAATCGGCCGCCGCGAAGTGGCGTGCACGGATGGGTCACGTGTGTTAACATTTTTGTATAATAAGCCGCCCCAGACTGCCGCCGCTAAGCGGCGAGAACGAGGGAGGGCGGGTGGGTTAAGACGCGCTAAGAACTTTTTAAACAGCGTCCCCTTTTCGATAAACAGCGTTTCTTTAAACTGAGACTCCGTTTTCTCTAAACCGAGCTTCGATAGAACGTGCCCGTTCTCTAAAACGTGTTTCGATGAAATGGCGTTCAATCAGCCGTAGTAAACCTAGACTTGGTGCTTGAAATCACGGTTTCATAAGCTTTACCTGAAAACTCCGGAAATGCCTTTCCGCCCTCCCGATATCTTGAAACAGTCCGTTACTGGTCGAAACGATATCTTCTGAGTTGTCCGACACTGTATCTAAAGCTCATGAAGTTTGTCCGCTCTGCACTAAGCGCCAAATAGGTGGCGCTTACAAGATTATCGGGGACTAGAGTGCCGATACTTTGAGCTAGTGTCGAGTTTAGAGAGAGTTGGGTCAATGGGAGGAGCGGGCAGAGCCAGGGCTTGCACCAGACGCGGATAGAGGGCTTGGCCTACTGTCTTGGCCAACCAGAAGCCTAAAAGAATCCCCTAGTGGTGGTAGTGAGAACCAGGTTTAATAAGAGCATCAGGATTAAATGTAGTAACTCTTCATAGTTAAAAATATGGTGCACGTGATGTTCCAATTATGATCATGAGAAAAGGTGTAAGAATCGAATGTGCCGCTCGAACTCTATTTTGCTCGGACAAAGTGTGACTGCTCGGATGGCAGACTCGCAGCCCTCGGCGCCTGACGTACGGATTATGTTGATCGTTCCGCCAGTTGCGCTCTAACACCGTGAATTTTGATGACCGTGATTGAAACATCACGTGCACCATATTTTCAGCCACCACGAGTTACTCAGACGCACTTATTAATTTCGTTTCTCGCTGCCACCGCCAGGTATTATTTCCGGCTTCTGGCTGGCCAGATTTGAATTTGTGAAGACGCCCTGGAACACGCGCAGCACGCTTTCGGCCAATGGCGCCTCCTCATTTGCCTCCTATACTTCCCAATAAATAGCCAAACTCTTTCTAAATGTGGCTCTGCTCTGAGCGTAGCTTATCTAGTGGCTCTATAGGACTAACCGCAAGGGCTACAAGGGGGAGTGGGCAGCTTTGACTACTGCTTCTGCAGCACGAGCGTTTGTGTAGCCGAGAAACGATCAAAACCAAGGAGCTGGCGGTACACACGTTTTGCGAGTACGACCGTGGCGCCGCCACTTTGCTGCAAATGTGTGTAGATAACCTGATAGCGAAGCTTTGCAGCCTGGATGGATGGATGGACGAATGCATGCGTTAGCATGACCCCTGGGAAACGTCATACACGTCCCCCTTTAGGGAAACGCTAACGCTGACCCCTTCACTTTTCTCTTTCGGCTTTCTCTTTTGGCTTTCTCTTTTGCTTAGTGCATCACAGCATACCTCGTGACCAACAGGACGAGCATTAGACCCTGAATGGCGTGGATCACTACGTCACAACCTCGAATTCTACAAAAAGGATCTTGACGTCGGGAACTTCTTCCACACGCAGTCAGCACCGGTAGCATCGTGGTGTATGTTGGCCGGTTCCTAAAAACTGCCTTCTAATTTTTACAGCTTGGTGCTTTTGCTTTCTCGTATATTATCATATTTTTGTTAGCTACTGCTCCTGAGTGAAGCTTATCTTATGTACGAACCTGTTTCTCCAAGATGATGGCGAACACATGTCTTGCTTGTTATGAACTACTTCCTAACGTTGAAGTTTATTTGTCTTGTTTATAGTGCAGATTCAACTAGTACCTAGTGATACCTAGATACCTAGTGAGTTGCGTTATTAATCAGTGTTTTTTATTTATACCTAGGATACCTAGTGTTATTAATCAGTGTTTAATATTTTTTTTTAATGCTGAAGAGTTTTTAGCTGGATGAAATAATTTCTCTCTTGACTTGTGCTGCGAGCTGGCTTTTCATTTTATTTCTCTATCTCGATTTGTGCCCTGCTGATGAGTGTTGTTACAGGGGTTGGGGCCCAGTCAGGTGATTGCATTCGCCGTTTGTCCCAACCCCCTTGACAATTGTGTCAAAAATAAAATAAACAAACAAACAAACATGAGTACGTGTTCAAGATCAAATGAAAACACGTACAAAAAGAAAACAGAAACAGAAAAAGAAAAAGTCATGGAAATGCGCAACGTGCAGAGCAGCAAAGGGGCGAAGCAACCAGAGCGCGGCCAAACCAGGCAATGCTCTGCTAGTGATTCTTTCAAAATGAAATCGCTGACATTCATCGCAAACATTCGGAGATATTAAAAACGAAATCGAAAGTGAATATGCTTCTAAGCATCAAGAAAGCAGGTGACAGCATCGGACGCTCGATGCTAGGAATGTCTAAGAAATATGATGATGTCGTTGCCGAGACGAGGTGGAAAAAGCTTGAGGTTACGGAGGTTAAAGGGATACTTAACTGAAATTTGGATTTCGCAAAGTAAGGCTGCAGAAGTGTTAAACCGGACGCTACGAACTCCAAAACATCCCTCGTACATCGATATCTCAAACGGATGGCCGTACTTTTGGAAAAGAAGGGCGCGATCAAGCGAGTTCTTTGACGTAACTGTCCTCCGGGAGAATTTGAAAATGAGGAGAAGCGGCCTCGCTTCTCTCCTCCTCGCTTCGGTTCACCAGCTTGACGGGACGTTGCGAGGAGGAGAGAAAATGGGAATCGTGACGTGCCTTGTCTCGTTGGCCTCGTCGGCCGGGTTCAATCGCGCACTTCTTTTCCAAAAAAATACGGCGATCCGTTAGATATATCGCCGTATGGATGATATTTTTTGGTTTTGCTACTTCCCGCCTATCCGCCCGGCCTTGTTTAGTGAGCTCGAAATTTCGGTTCAGTATCCCTTTAAGGAGCAAGAAATCGAGATGCTAAAACAGCAAGTAAACGAGTTGGAACAATTCATCAGGCGGCAAAATCTGGAGGTGCATGGGTTGCCTAGCATCCGGAGTAAGACCTGCTTGAAGAACTAAACAGCCTGGTCAAGGACTTCGAGCTTGCAAAGTTTTGCGAAACGGATACTCAGGCTGTTCACCCGCTTCCCTCGAAAGCTGAGAAGACTGCTCCTGTCTTTGTTCGCTTCTCACGGTTGGCTCGGAGTCGGAAGAAAGGGTGAACTTTGAAACGCAAAAGACAAAATATACCTAAACGAAAACCTCGAAGCACAGAATAAGAAGCTTTTCTGTGTAATGAAGTCGAAAGCCGTTAAAAAATAATACAAAGTTGCTTGGCAAAAGAAGGACAAAATGTTCGTATAATCCTGGTGATAGAGTCTTCAAAATCGGTACGACCGAAGACCTGGATCAGATACGATACACTGGCGTCTTGAAAACAAATTGCAGTTAGTTTACGGTATCAACCTCAGACATGACAAGCTATTTTCCCAAGTCCCGTTATCAAGACTCTGAATCCTTCAAGCGCTATAATGTTATGTGTGATAAAAAAATTATTTGCTACATTTTAATGCGCGAAGTTTAAAACATTAAAATTGACTCTGTCCACATGATTTTAAACGATTTGAACTATGAATTTGATGCTTTAGCCTTCACTGAAACCTTCTTTTTAAATGATTATAACCAGGGATGGGAAAAATACATGCAAATATGTATCGAAATACAAATACAAAATACTTCGTCAAAAATGTATTTAATTACAAATCAAATTACATTTCCAAAAGAAAAAAAGCATTTAAGTACAAGATACCAATACAACCGAATGTATTTGGTCTCCTCCAAATACTTTTCCTAATACATTCCTCGAAATTTGCGCCCGACTTCAGGGCAGCGGTTACAACCTCGGGACAACGGACAACTTGAATGGACAACGGACAACGGACAACTTCGGGACAACGGGTTTCTGGGTATCTCATTTTAATTTTGCATCGCACACTCGGGAGTTAGTGTGCGAGGCTCTAGTAACGTAATAGAAATATAATCACAAAAAAATGTAATAAGCTTGGACGTAATAGGTGAAAAAAAGTACAGAGCTTGAAGCAGCTTTTTTTGTCGATTACATTTGGTATAGACCAACAAAGAACCGAGACGACCAAGACGCGCAGCACTAGCTAGAGAATGGTTTTATTGTTGCAACTCGCACCAGTTACGAACATCTGGACGACCCGCGCATTTAGAATGTTCCAGGCAAAAATATGAATGGAAATCAGGCTGCAAAGCATCACAAGTTGTCACAGGCACTTATTTAGCCAGTCTGCCTGTGAACGTCGATTTCGTCACTATTCTTGCCCTGGACTAGCACCGTAATCATGAAGCCACTAAACGGGTGTGCTTGATTGAGAGACACGTCATTCGGTGCAGAACGTAGCTTTCTTCCTGCTCTGGACAGTGACAATAAATTTGAGGGATGTATTTTCGCCCACAAAATTGTATTTAATGACAATTGTATTTGAAATACCCATGTTTTAATATTTAAATACACACGCCAAATACATTACCCAATTTGTAATTACATACAAATGCAAAATACACAAAGTATTTGAAATACGTATTTCAAATACGTGTATTTAAAATACGGCCCATCCCTGATTATAACAATGTTCGCTTTGAGGGATGTAAATGCACACCAGTATCTCGAAACAGCATGAGAGGAGGAGTGTGACGCTATATGTAAAAAAAAAAACATCTATAAGTTCCCCATTCATTTCAAAATACTCAAAATTAAGCCCACATTATGAATCACTTGCGATTAAGTGTGCGAGTACCGTATTTGTTGTTGTACAGTAACAATGTTTCTAGGCTTTATTTAAAATATGCTAGGACATTGCTCTCAAATCGGTATGCATACCATTATTTGTGGTGACATTAATATATAGGGTAGTTCAAGTCACCAGGCTCGATCTAAAATGGACCGTAAAAATCGACGCTTGCACGAAGCAATCTAAACTTTTCGTCAAAGGTGTAATTCACAGGTCGTTTTTTTCTGGTAAAGTTACAAAGCTTAGCTCTCTTTCTGTAAAAAATAAGGCAAAGAAACTTGCCAGGGTCTACGGCAGGAAGCAACGCAGACGACAGGGGTCCAGTAGCGGGGTGTGTTTGGCGTTCGTATTGATAGATGGCGCTACCTCCTTAACGCGACGGCTCGCGACCACCGTGGTTTATTAAATCCAATATAATCTTTTTGAAATGCAACTTCGGTTAAAAAATAAATGCGAACAATAAGAGCAAAACTTAAAGTAAAACAAAAAAACGCGCCTGCATAACGGCGGCGCTTTTGCTGCCAACGGATTTCGTCTGCCTGTCGTCTGCTATCTTTCGCTGGTCGGCTGCACCTTCAGAGGCTGCTCCCGACGCCACCTATGAATACGAACGCCAAACACACCCCACTACTGGACTTGGTCGTCTGAGTCGCTGCCCGCCGTAGACCCTGGCAAGTTTCTTGGCCCTATGTTTTTACAGAAAGAGAACTACGCTTTGTAATTTTATAAGAAAAAACCGACCTGTGAAATACACCTTTGACGAAAGGTTTAGATGGCTACGTGCAGGCGTCGATTTTTACGGTCCATTTTAGATGAAGCCTGGTGACTTGAACCACCCAATAGATATGTTGTCCGCAGACCCAGCCAGGAGAAAACTGCTTGATGTATTTTATCCTTTTGGCTATGTGAATGTTATTTATGTACCCACTAGGGTCACTGATGTGTCCCAGACATTGCTGAACTTTTGTTTTACGAAGTGTCAAATGAATTAATTTGAAGCGGGTGTACTGGTAACGGATCTTAGTGACCACTTGCCTTTTTTATGTTTTTATGCCTAATTGAACGCGGCACAAACGGCCCTTAAAATTCACGCCCATTTCGTACAAACAGACTAAGGACGCTAAAATCATGTTGTCCCAAAGCTTAGTGAAAAAAAAACTGGAATGACTCTCTTAAGTTGGTCAACCCCATTCCATCATACAACCTGTTTTCAATAAAAATAAAAAAAGCTTTATGAGAAAGCCTTTACTCTAGTGAAATTTAGAAAAAACAAGAAATAAAAAAGGCCTTAAATTAATGCCACACTTCTTTAAGAAAAAACATGTTAAGATGTACGCACTACTTCATAAAGAGACGTCCGGACTATCAGGCTGAATTTAAGGAAATAAGAAGTAAACAAGACTCTGAAATTAAACGAGCAAGAACTACCTATTATCAAAATAGGTTTTAAGATATGTTTAATGATCATAGGAAAGTGTGGAGAAGGGTAAATAACCTCTTGTCAAAAAACAAAGATGTACGCCTGTTTCGCCGGTGTGTGGATAATAAAGCTACCCGTGACCAGCTAATTTAGATCCGCTCACCTTGAACGGAGGGGTCAAGGAGAAATAGCTCATTTCACGTACCAAAATGGCGACCATACGGGGAGCTTGACGCTATTTTCCCAGGATCAAGTGGCTTTAGTTTTGACGAAAACCCGGCAGTGTCTGTCAGTTTGTCAGCGTCGGGGTTAGAGGGAGAGGTTGACGCGTCCTGACTTCAGTGCTTCGGACCAATCGGAGTGTCGCACGCGTCACCCTTTCCCCCTCTTTCACCCTCTCTCCCCGGGCTTACAAACAGAAGTTTGTCAGAGCCGTCAAAACGAGCGTTCTAATGCTAATACACTAAAAAAAGAATGAGCACATCTTGTTTTCAAGAGGTGTTACAAGGCTCATAGAACCTTCACAAATTAGCTCGCCCTAAATTACGTCCAAAAAATGATATTTCTAAAGTAGTGGTTCTATTTTTATCTTAAACAATAAATTATAAGCAATGTCCGCAATCGTTGATCCCGAATAAGTGAGCCGAGATCCTGGCCAAGGAACCAGCAATGTGGCGGAGGCTTATTGCGATACAGGCGCCGTAAAACTGAGATTTTGGTTTAACGATGAGGCAACTAGTATCTGAATTTATGCTCAACCTTTCGCCCGAGGAAAAACGTCGTTTATTGACCAGAATTAACTTTCAGTGCGGTAAGAAGTTTCCAGAACTCAGCTCGAGTAACCTCTCGTCCATTTACGATCCAACCATCATCAATAACTCCCAGGACAGTTAAGCCGAACTTGCCCATTTTAAATTTTCCATTTAGTGAATCGTTCTATGATTTTTCTTTTTAATGCGATAGCATTATTAAAATACTCATCACAAATTTCTGCTTATGTATGCCGCCTCTAATGTAGTCAATTTTCCGCTAAATTGAGCGGAAAATTTACTTTACCTGACCTATGCAGCAATCCAGGTTCCCCGTTAAATTTAGCGGAATCAGGTTCCCGATAAATATAGCGAAAAATTCATTTCACATGACCTGCATGCAGGTCATGTGAAATTCGCTAAATTCAGCGGAATCAGGTCCTTTGCTAGGTTTAGAGGAAATTGACTTTACGGTACCTATGCACCAATTGACGTTCCCGCTAAATTTAGTGGAAAATTGACCAATTCAGTTTCCCCGTAAAATTTAGCAGAAAATTTACCAAGTCAGGTTCCCCGCTAAATTTAGCGGAACATTTACGTTAAGTTGCACACAGGTTCTCTACTAAATTTAACGGGGAACCGGACACCAGCCCGTGTGTGCAAGGATAAATGCTATCGCACTCATAAATAATGACCCTGTAATTTCTATAAATTTGCCTCCACCAATAATTTTTAAATAAATAAGTATGTGCTATCACTTTGACTTGCAATTAAAAAAAAAAAGAATGAGACATTTACAAATCTCCGTAACGCGAAATTAGAGCGCAGCTCTTGAGGAAGAGGAGGGGAGGGTATACTCCTCCTCCTCCTCCATACAATTCAGATTGGTGTTAAGGTCACGTGACGTCAGTTTTCCCGCTAAACCTAGCGGAGAAACTCAATTTGTTCACGGGTGACAGGACACGAAGTCATCTGATGTCATTTTTTCGCTAAATTTAGCGGGAAAATAGGCGTCACGTAAGCTCAACACCAATTCCATTTTCCTCTAAACTTAGAGGAACGGTTACCCCGGGGGCGACGCCGACGCTGCGAAACCCTGAAACGGGCGCCAAAGAGCTGCGCTCTAAAATGAAAGACGTTTACAAATTTGTGTAATGCGAAATTAGAGCGCATCTCTTGGAGGAGGAGGAAGGGATGGTACGGAGGGGAGGGTATGCCCCTCCAACCCCTCCCCTCTACCTCTCCTCCTTTCCTCCCCTTTGTCCCCTCCTCCCCCCCCCCTCCTCCTCTCTTCTCTTCCTCCTCCTCCTCATTCTCCTTCTCCGATAAAAAAACATTTGAGTGGTCGATTGAGTGTGCCATCGGGTTCAAATGAAATGCGAAAAGTATCGGAACTTCGAGCCCTCTACCGGCGAAGCTTCCAAGCTTGGGTTGTGCATGGCGAGGCCCAGACACTACGGAGTAGGGCGCTGCGACCTGCGTCCCACGCCGATGTGTTTGAAATTCACCAAGCACAACCCAAACTTGGAAGCTGCGCCGGTAGAGGGCTCGAAGTTCCGTCACTGTTCGCATTTCATTTGAATCCGACGGGACATAACCGAAGACGCTTACATGCTTGCTTTGACATGAAATGATGTCAATAAGATGGCACGTCACTGCGATCGACGGGTCGCTCATTCAGAGGGGGTTCCAAATTCCGAGCAGAAAGTGTGACACGTAAAACCGCCCTCTAGTGAGATATTTCCGTTGAATAAGTCTCCGAACATCCACCCCTTCGGGTAAGACGTTGTCACGTCAAGACAAACATTGGTAAACACTTTCGCATCCCGTAAGGTGAAACAAAGCGACAGCTGAGGTGTCACGTCGGAGCCACTAAGGTGACATTTCGGAGCAGATGGACTGTGAACGGTGTGCGAGAGCGCACCAGACTCCGCATAGGCGTGCCGTATTAAACCGAGTAGCACACCGGACCAAACTTTTATGGAGTTTTTGAACAATGAGGTTTGGTTCTGTAATAATAAGGGTGTATTCAATAAAGAGCCTTTCGTGAACCTGTAAAACAATTTTATTGGACACAAACTAGGACTGTCTTGTGGTAATAGAAAAACACTTCGAAAATCGCGCTCCCAAGTTTGAAATCCAGAAAACGACGAAACTGCATCTGTATGCATGAACCGTTCCCTGCCGTTTTTGTGGCTGTCTAAACGTCTTATGCAATGTTGTTGGACACAAACTAACAGAGCCTTGTGGTCAATGAAGAACACGTTTAAATTCGCGCAATCAAGTTTCAACCTTTGTAGCTCCACCTGATTTCCCGCCCGTGGTTTCTCCGGCCTAACACCCACCTAGCTTTATTGGTTTTATCGCCCGAAAACCTTTCTAGCATAATTAGCGAAAAGGCTTTGTTTTTAATATTTCCATTATCAGCAGTTTCATGTTTATATTTCAACATGCCGCCATGGTGTCATATGACGGCGTATTGTCACGTGACGTCGTGACATCACCTGACGTCATTAAGTCGCGTGGCGTCACTGTGCGACGTAACTTGACATGACAATGTCACGTCATGGTGTCAGCAGACGCCAGGTATCAGGTGACGTGATGCGCAGAGTGACGTCAGCGCGAGCGGCGTGACGTCAATGTGGAAATTTTGGGCGGAGTTCTGAAAATGGGCAGCGTCCATTTGGAGTGCGGTCAACGGCACGAAACCCGCGAAGTGTCCCACTAACAGCTATCGCGGTAATAAAACAAGTTTAGTGCGCAAGAGCGTAGCCTCTTAAGGCAAAAATATGGCGACACTGTTGCCCACTCTGGATGAAAACATTAGCCGGTAAAGGACGACTACTCTAGCCTTGGATATTTAACGTGCATCGCGCAGTATAGCGTTAGACGTCCGCGCGCCGTACACGATGCCCATCCAGATCGAAAAGCTCGGGGATGGGGATTGAATAGCTCAGGGTCACAGGGTTCAATCTCTGGAATAAATCCAAAGGTTTCATGACCCTTTCAAAGGGCCAACAAAACGTTCGGAAACAACAACAAAACGAGCGAATTAAAATGCTGACTTTTTGTTATTCTACCACGATCACAACTATGCTACAAGTGGGCCAACTGTGGTGACGCAACGCACACGGTATGCATAAAGATGGACCCTACGAATAGTTCTAATAACTAGAATATGATGTAACAAATCTACTGAAAGATCCATGGAAGGAACGTGCGGCAAGCAATCCACGAACTTCATAAGGCGGCACGTGTACATTGTGCGCAGCGAAGCCACCACTGTTCTGACGCCGGGAGAAATATGTCGCTTCTTCGCAGCATATTCGTTCCATGTGGCTCAGGAGTCCAGTTGATATAAAAAAGGGAAAATGACAATAGCCGTTCTCTATGCACATTACCCGACAATCTCGGAGCGGAGGCCTTCAAAAGCCACCGGCTGCACGTACCAACCAAAGTCCTTTAAGCCGGGGTCACCCTGCTTATAAGGAGTATTCACTGGGCGCCATATTTGTGCATGCTGTTTAGAGCGCATGCTCTGAACGAGTCCGCATGAATAGGATGCTAACACCGGCAATCTTGAGGGTGCGGAATGGAGGTTACAAAAGAACTGTGGAAGCTCGCCATCAGCACGCGCTCAGCAGACGTGCACACAGCTATGGCCGCCAGTGAATACTTCCTATACATCATACAAAAGAAGGCCTGCAAACACGAGTCACCGCAATATTTGTGGTTCAAATGCCGCCTGCCAAGTTTCTTCATCAACTCATTGCCATGCAGCATTCGAAGCACGGATCTCGGTGTGACTATCGTTCGAATCTGTATACAGGCTGTTTTTTATATGATGCATTATGCATAAGCAGTTTGACCCCGGCTTAACTTCAGTCGCAGACCGTAATTGAGGACGTTGGTACTTTAATCGATTTTTAGGCTCTCGGTAAAAATAAAACAGAAGCTTGACAAAAAAAAAAAAAAGCTCGCTATGTTTTACGAAAGTCGAGGTTTGCTCTGCAAAGCCAAAATACGAGTAATTTGTGCGTTTCTGATGATAACGGTAAAAGCGAATGGACAAGCTGTCTTTGATGTTGCACGTGATCAGCTTCTGTTTCAAAAAGCGCCGTTTTATCTCGCCGCGATTTGAAATGACAATACTGTGTAGACTTTTTAAAGGGTGTATCAGGGCGAAAACATGACAGATACAGAGTGATATTAAATCTTTACGTGTTCATATTTTATTAAAGGATAGGTAGGGAAAGAGGGGAGGGGGAGGGCTGAGCGTAGGAGGTAAGAACGATGGATTTGAAGATCGATCCCAGGAAAGTAGTGTACGCTTTGTCTTTTTCAATGTTACAAAGTACAAAAGGCACGTCTCTTGCCAAAACGCTGGATCCAATACTGAAGGTCTCCAGAGCGTGGTGCACGTTAAAGACCCCAGGCTAGCAGTTGTGTACTGCACTGGTTAAATTGCTCATCTACAGCGATTGACTCGTCGCAACTTTGAAAATGGCTGACCAACTACACGCTGTATAAATAACCATGCAACCCCAATTATTTATTTTCTGCAGAGCCCAAGATTCCAGAGCATTGTGCGCACTAACGTGGCTCTCGCCTCGACGGGGATTCCTATGAGGGTCCACGCGAAATTGGCCGCCAGATGGTGCTGCTACTATTGTGTTCGTTCCAGCATCCCAATGAGCAGTTTGACCGCGGTTTAAGTGTCGCTCGAACGAGGGGCTCTCCTTCCTTCGGGATGCCCCGTCAACGCGACTTCCTTCAATTTCCGGGAGCAACCGGAAACCCAGTGCAGCTCGCGGGTTGCTCCAAGACGTTGCCCCGGCAGGCACCAACAGCAAGTCGAGACGGGGCTTTTCCAGTCGCGCTACGTCGCTGTCTTGAATTACGCGAACAGAGACCGCACCACAGCAGACACAGCATGCGCGTGCACATGAGACGCAAAATGAAAATAAATAATAATAAAAAAAGGCTGCACGAGCGAAGCAAAAGGGAAAGGGACCATCTTCCGCCGCGGCGAGTACTTTTCCATTTGCTCCCTCCCACGCATCCGCTCAACAGGGCGTTGGCAGAAACGCCTTTTGTTGGTGTGCCTAGATTTGGGAGTGCTTCCACCTGCTCGATCGAGATCACATAGTTTACAGGCCGCGTTGGCAGCGCGAGCCGGGAGGAGGTGACGAAAATGTAGATCGCCTGTAGGCATTGCGACAAGTGTCTCCGCCTCTGCGCCCCCATTCCTCCTCGCCACGTGACAGCACAACGCATGTGCACTTGCGACCAATCTGCTGCCTCGGAGGCGTCCATTATTAAATTGCAAACGCTATCCGTGGCTTGAGTTGCTCCCTCTCTTCAATCTAGGGTCTTTACCCTAGATTTTCCCATACCTTAGAAAAAAAGACTTAACCAACATCAAAAAAAAAAAAAAAAAAAACGCGATTTTTTACGAAATTTAAGATTCGCCCTGCAAAGCCAGAATGCGAGTAATTTATGCGTTTCTGGTGTTAACGGTAAAAGCGAATAGAGAAGTTTCTTCGACTTTGCAAGTAATCCACTTTTGTTAAAAAAAAAAAAAACGTTTTAGCTTGCTTCGACTTTTAAATGACAATAATGAGTAGACTTTGTAAAGAGTGTATCAGGGCGAAAACATGACAAATAAAGAATGATATTTAATCTTCGCTCATTTATATTTCATTAAATGGTAAGTGTGGGCGTCCGCCATTAAATTGCAAAAGCTTTACGTGGTTTGAGTTGCTCTCTCTCTTTCTCTCTCTTAAATCTAGGGTCTTTACTTATGTAAATGACGCACATCTCCACAAGTGTACATGCTTTTGTATGGGCGTCATTCATCACGCTCTAGCTGCGAAACTTGAATAGCTGCCACAAAAAAAAAAAAAGAAAAAGACTTTAGGTGGTACTTATTTTGTTTGTTAAAGGAATGTTCTCGGCACATACGTGCCTTTGGGAATAGCGGCATTTGCTAGGACGTTTGCAAACGGGCTCATGCGGCCGTTTCCTTTTGAAGAAATCTCTTAATTGCAAAACCAAGTAATGAAAAAAAGTGGAAGGAACAGCGCTGCTGTCCTTCCAGAGCGACCCACAAAACTCGCATGCGGGTTTCGTAACTGTTTTTATTATTGTTTTGCACGGTTTCGTGGTAAAATAGATAAGTTAGCTCGTCGCGCGTGGCACCTGAGAAAATACAGCCAAAGCAATGTATATAATTTTTCGTTCCCTCGACACTGAAAGAGCCTTTTCTATCTCATTTCCTAATATAATAGCAAAACTATTTTTCGCCAATATTTAAGATATATATGTACCTCTCCTGTTCTGCTCTTCTCAAGAAGACCGGTCACGCCTCGAGGCTATTACAATTTCGCTGCTGCTACTGCTGTTAACTCCAAGTCCATGTTTTGCCAATCATTACGATTTACAGGAGGTGCTTAGCGAAGCTAGCGAATGCAAAGTTAAAAATAATATTTTATCTAACAATGAGTGATCTTCACGCTGGGACGCTTCTGTGAGTCGTGCTTATTATAGTGCTGCGCGAAATAATCTACAAGAGTATCTCGGGTGAAACAGCAAACACTAAATGTCCAGTCGAAAATGCATTTAGGGAAGAATTCCAGTTGACCTTCCTAGAAAGCATCTTGAGCAAAGTGCGGGTACTTCGGGAAATAATTGAATAGCATTTGAAGATACTTCTAAAAAAGAATCAAGTTGGTAATATATGAATAAAATGGAGAAATTGCGGTGCTCTATTCGTGGTCACTTCGCTGGAAAGCCCTCCCTCTGCTGATCTTTATGACTTTTGAAACGCCTTGGTTACTCCAAAGTTTACTTTGAAAGACTACGCAAAAGAATAGCCATTGAAAGACGCTATGACGAGGTAAGAACGCCATGAAGGAGCTTCAGCTGCACCGCCTTTGGCGAGAACTTTCTATGTTAGTCTTGTACACATTACTCGAAGGAAGTAGTCGATTACAATTGCAATTTCTCTTGGTTAGAGAGTATTCAATCAGATTACTTAATCACTTAAGAACAAAAGGAATTGGACGTTACTCACAAAAGTAACAGTTACTTTTCCTTTAAAAACGACAAATGTTTCTTTCGGTTTGAAACCGGGCCTTTACTATTGTCCATTCCTCGATTGGGATGACCGAATTATAAACTAGTTATCTCCTGAGCAAATTCCTGACTGAACATATCTTCGAGACACAAAAATATTGACAAAAATTAAGTAAAATGTCCTGAGTAGAATATTTAAGGTAGCTTCAAGTCTGGCTGATTTTCACAGGACAAGAGGCATTTTTTGGACCCGAAAATTATTTGACCTTTGTCATTGATAGACATGCCCTCCCACTAATTTTAATGATTATTATAATTGAATTAAATATTGCATTAGTTGGTGCGTTCTTAGTTGGGTATGATCGAGACACGGGATATTTTTAATCAAGAAGGACCCCCATCTTTCACCAGGTAACATGTACCGCTTTTTCCGGACTATAGTCCGCACCCGATACATAGCCCGCACGCCGTGCATAGTCAGCACTTAGCGCCTAGTCCGAACCTAAAACTTATCATACGCAGCACACTTTGACAAATGCCTGCTGTATTAGCTCACAAATAAGCTTGTATCATACGTAAATCAACCTTATTTTACTCCGTTATTCATACAATTCTTCCCGCCCTGTCACAGTGAACGATCTAGAAAAAAAAAACAAATTATTTTATATTCCGCACCTGTAGATAGACCGCATCAGGTAACATTTCAACTTTCAAACATGTATAGCCCGCAGACTATAATCCGGAAATACAGTATAAGCAGTGCCACCGCATCTGGCCAAGTGAAGCCGAGTGCATAATAAAAACAAGCGACCATGAGCACTGACAAACGCCACCATAAACCGACGGAGGATTGAAACCGCACAAATCAAACCAGCTTGAACCTATAAAAATGAATGCACTGCAAGATAAGACAGATTCGTCTTCACCGTTCATTGGTTGGTAGCGGTAAGTACACATTGCTTGTGCACATCCAGCTATGGAACGGAAGCAACCTGTATACGTTTGCAAGCAGCCACGCTCCGAACGCTAATGTGGCCATACTGGATGAAAGACTAAGTCGGGTCGCCAGTCTGTCAACCGTGGGCACGCCTTGGAAAGGCTTGACTATCAGACGATCTACACACACCGGCAGCAAGATGGCGGCGCCCGTATGGCCGCACTTACGAACCTGTATAAGAGCGTGGGTTTACTTCGGTTGATCGAATGCCATTTCATCGAAGCACGTTTTAGAGAATGGGCACGTTTTATCGAAGCACGGTTTAAAGAAAGCAGAGCCTCAGTTTAGAGAAACGCCGTTTATCGAAAAGGGGACGCTTTTTAAAAAAAAAGGCTTTTCTACTTCTCGCGTGTATCACTGGTGCGCGTGTTAAGCCATGCCCCCCGCTGCGTTCCCGCCGCTTCGCGGCGGCAGTCTGCGGCGGCTCATTACAAAAATGTTAACTCACCTGATTTACCGGTAAATGCCGCTTCGCGGCGGCCGAATTCGCTAAAAGAAGACTCAGCGCCATTTTCTCTAAACTGTGTTCTTTATAAAGGCATTCGATAAACCGCGGTCGGTAAAATAGCGTTCGCTAAAACGAGCTTCTCTAAACCGTATACCTCCGTAAGCTCAACTTAACTGCAGTTGCGCTTCACCACAAAGCTCTTTCCGAAGGAAAAGAGTGGGCGTGCACAGCTTTGGATGAGCGCTCAAAATTTGCAAGCGCACGTGCGACCACCAGCTTTCATTGTATAGCTACAGAAAGTTGTCTAATACATAGCTTGCACTGACGTCACTTGATCAGATATAAGTGAGGAAAAGGCGCCTGAGAGGGTAGCTTCCGCCTCGCTAACAAGGCGCGTCTTGCCACCCGAAAGAGGGGCGGACTTGGGGGAAAGGGCACGTGTGAACGTAGCTTCTGCTGCGTTCACGAGGCTTCTGGTCACCAGAAAAAGCGGCAGAGTGACGTCACGTGCAAGCCATGTATACGCCATATAGTTACACACGCACAGTTAACTGCGGTTGCTCCAAGCCACAGTCACCGCACTATACTCTTGGATAACTTTATTTGGCTATGCAGCCGAAGCTATGGGCGCTGGTGCGCTTCCTCATCTTGAGCGCCCATCAAAGCTATGCCCGCCCACTCTGGTTTTTCTCCGAAAAACAAAAACTAAAACAAAACCTTGAGTGGACAAAAACATTAAAAGCAAGGTACAAATGCACCCCCCCCCCCCCCCCCCTTAATGCGGACCTTCTTCTACAAGATGTCCGGATGCTGTATTTGTTCTTATCTGTGTCTTTAGTGTGTGTCCATCTGAGCTAATGTTAGCACAGCCTAGCCCGCTTCTCTATGACTTTTCCAAAATTAAGAATGACAATTGTCCGCTTTTCGCGGTCGAGGTGCTTCCAAGTTCCGCTGACGCCACACCCGTGTTTGATGTGTGCCTCGATCTTGTCCCTTGCAGGTGACGTAGTAAGTCCAGTGCTTCGGCCTTACTGTCTGGGGTGTGCTGCCGGTAAACGACAGGGCGACGCGAGCGTGCGAGAGGCCGTCTGTGACATCACGGGGAAAGGGGCTGGTATAGAGGGAAAGGAGTGAGCGGCGTGAACGTGGCGCTGGCCCTTTACATATCAGCGGCGTCGCGACACAGGCCCCGGTTTTTTTCCACGGACAAATATTTCCGCTCTAGTGTGGGCTCGCCCGACAGGCCAGATACAGGAGCGCCGCTCTCATCGTCGGAATTCCTCTTACCTTCTTTCATTCCTACATTCCGTGTCGTCTTCCACCTCCCACATTTTCTTTTTTTAGCTTTAAGAAAAGTTAGCTTTACAAGGAGTTTAACCTTCAAGTCCTTGTAAAGTGATGTATGCGGAAATTTATTTCCATTGGTCGATGAACATCCACTTTCTATTAACAAACAGAGTTTTCTTTAAATATCATTTTCGAGGTCAGTCATACTAAGGCTTCATTAAACAAAACGTTCTTTTCTTTAGTTTTTCATTCCTGCTTTTTGCCTTGATATGTTAAGGCAGATTGTTTTTCAAGGACGTTTTTCTTTTGCCTTTTTGTTGTTTTTTTGTAGGAAAATATTATTCCGATTTATAGTTTTTTTCGGTATGTTTTATCGCTCAGAACGGACTTTTTTTTTAGATTGGACCTTACTCCATTTTGAAATCTTTTAGCCCTCTTTTCTTCTCCTTTGTTTTAATGTTTCCCTTCGACGTTTTTCAAAGTTGTCAATTATTTATAACAACGGAACGAGGAAAATAAATCATTTCGTTCGTTTTTATTCTTTAAACTTAGGGAACCCTCGATGAATGTAAAAATATATAAGATTACCAAAATGAATTAAATAAATAGAGTCAAACGTAGGCGCCGTAACGAGCCTAAAGGCGGGGTCACACTGCTTTTATGTCGTACGAAGTACGGTCTGCATACAGATTCGAATGCGAGTCACCGCGAGATTCGTGCTTCAAATGCTGCATGGCAATGAGTTTAAAAAAAAAAAAAAAACTTAGCACGTCGCATTCGAACGACGGATATTGCAGTGACTCGTGTCTGAAGATTGTCCTTTGTATGATGTATGAAAAGTGTGACCCCGGCTTAAAGGGGCCCTGCAATCATATTTAAGCATCTACCTTTTTTCCGGTTTCCACGTCTCTTGGGGTTCGGGCAAGCCAGCGGGCACGGAGAGAGTAACTAAATATCAGTGCGTCATATTTTAACCGGACGACGCGGAAACCTCCTCCACCGACGAGGGCGACCCACGTTACCGAAAGCGCGCAAAATGTGACGTCTTTGGTCCTGGGCTTGTCACTGGTCAAAGCCGCTAAGAGCTTTTTTTTAGTCGAGATACAAAATAAAAGTGTCGCGAACCGTTTCAATTGTGTATGAAAGTAGTTTTTGTTCACTATTTTAGATCAGAAAAGAAACAAATGCAGTTTAGAAAGTACGGAAACGAGAAGTGACCCGTCGACATACCCGCCACCAAGCGGCGGAGAAAAACGGCGCATACTAGAAAAGGCTGGTGGGATGAGGCTACGTCGAACAAGGAGCGTAGAAAGGTCCCGGATGTACGCGGCGGCGCTGTGGTCATATACCGGCTCAAGAATCCGACCGGTTCCGAGCGTTTCGAAGGCCTTCGGCGCGGGCCCTGCTGGCGATTTGGCCATTTGGCGGTGCGTCAGCGCGAAGTGGCTCCCGTTCTGAATTGATCTTTACCCCGTTGTTTGCTGTAGTTTGTGGCCAATGAAATGTTATGCCGAATTAGTGATTAGTCGCGCAGCAATTGCAATGCGAGCTGCCCTAGCCGCCCGCTTCATACAGTGTATCCAACACGTGGTTTAGTAGCGCCCTCTCGAGGCGTCGACACGGAGTGCGGCAGCCGTGTGCGCTCGATGAGCTCACTCAGCTCACTACTCCTCCTCTAGTTCAAGGCAACTCAAGCCAGGACCTACAACGTCACGAAGGAGGTTATTTTTTGCTTGTTTTTGTAATTCTAATTTGCCTATAACTTTTAAAATAAAGCGAAATTTGAGAAAAGAAAAGTTGGATTAAGTTACTACGTTCTGTCCGCTCAGGTTCAGTGCAAGTTAAAAACCAGTCAAAAAGTCATTGCAGGGCCCCTTTAATGGTGCGCTTACACGGAGCCTCCCGAGTACAGTGTTCTAGAGGGTGTAGTGGCAAAAGCGGCGCCCGCTTACAATGAAGCGCGTGAAGACGGTCGATGTAGATACCGCGAGTGGCGCTGGAGTTCTGTGCCCTAGGAGAATTAATGGCACGTGTGCGATGAACGAAGAAGACGACGAGGGTGACGCGGTACGCTTCTCCGAATTGTAGCACCGTAGAGCTTCTTTCGCAGCTACTAAGCCTGCAGCCCAAGTGATAGCGTTGCTGAACGATGTGTCAGTACTAGGGGAGGGGGGGGGGGGGGAGTCGATATTAATTAAATAATCTCCCTCAAAACACGGGAATATTTCAAGTAGAGGATAGCACACACTCTAGAGGCATTAGTCCAAAGGCAGAACTACAATTTACTATTAGCGATGTACGCGGCCAAAAGCGTCGCTTTGGTCAGCTTTCCACGATTGGCCAAACCACGGGCATATAAGCACTGTCATATTGTCAACTTTGACGGTGTTAGTTTCGGATTGCGATGGCTCCTAGCTTCTACAGTGCTTTTTAAACACACCATCGAACTCGTCGTCGCACCCGGTGGTAAGTAGCCAGAATAACAACTGGTGACGTCACGGCGAGGCAAATCCCAGTCGTGACGACACGGAGGGAAACCATAAGAGGGCGCCACCAAAACATCTCGGCGCTAATACTTCGTTTCACCTTATGTTGTACCGCAGCGAAGGCTAGAAGCGCGAGCTCATAGCGTTGGCAGCTGCTCTTAATTCACGAGAGCGTGGGCCGCCGAGATGTGCCCCAGAGCAAAGAGCTTGCGCTTGTAGCCTTTCCTGCGGTAGATCATAAGGTGAAACAGAGTATACAGAACAACATTAGCAGTTGTTTCGCACCGCGAAAAGCTCCAGTCAAACCACAGTAGTAAGCGCCTAACAGCGCTGATGATGGGGCTGACTGGGGCGCGCTCCTAGGGCACAGAACAGCAGCGCCATGGTGTCGTCTACGCGCAAAATCTTCACAAAGCGGCCGCCGTTCTTGCCACCACAATCCCCTCTAAAACACTGTATCCCGAGCCACGTCCAGTTGAACGAGGCGAGAGCAGTGGCGCACCGACAGAGGGAAGAGGGGGAGTTGAAACCCCCCCGAGATTTTCTTTTTTAACTTGACGCCGAAGGTTGGTAGGATGGAGAAAACAAAAAAAACAAGATATTTCTGCCTGACGAGTTGGAACCTTTCCGAATTTCAGTCTGCTCACTTCACTCGGGGTCATCATCGGAGTGTAGGACATTTGTGAGAACACGCTATTAGCGGCGAGATGTTTGGGTGGCGCCCTCCTATGGTGACCTTTCGTGACGTCATTCCCCGGTGAACAACAAGTCCGATGGTGTTTCTAATGAGCATGGTGGCAGCTGGAAATCATTGCGCTTTTAAACCAATACTGCCAGCACCGTGGAAAATGAAGTTCTTCCATTACTCTTATTTCCGTGGATGAGGAATCCTTCGCTGACGTCAAAGTCAGCATTGGGTCAATCGTGGGGGGCCGACCACCGCAACGCTTTCGATCGGTCGCCAATACCTCATTATGGCTAGTCTGGACACATCTGTATTATTATTTTCTGAAGCAGTGAAAGCGGGTGTAGAAGATAATGCTCCCGGAACAACTGGTCCCAAGTGTAAGGTGAAAAAAAAAAAAAAAAAGATCTCACGATTGCAGTGAAAATAAAGAACAGAATTCATTGAATAAAAATACAAACTTCCTCAAGCAAAAAAACAAACAAAAAAACGCTCGAGATTGTTTTGTCTTTGTTTTTTGCCTCTGAACGAATCCAGGCTGAGCCTTTTTGTGCGAAATCGTCAATAGCCAGATTGGACCATTGTGGCGTCTATAAAGAAAGCGAAATATGTAATAGAAATTAAACAAAATGTACTTAGATATCCTCCCTAGTTTGTCAAAATAAACACGGCAGTGACCCAAAAATCATTTGCTGTTTACACGCGATCGGAATATAGAAAATAGAGATTTTTGTTTCTATGCTCCTTTACTAAGTGAACCAACCATTCCATACGTTTACTTAACAGATGCAACACCTTATTTTACCTTTGTGCTTATTTACACCAAAATTTGTTTAAAAAGTCGATATGGCTCTCAATTTCAGAGTGTGGCCGCCTTCAGATTCGACCTGTATATTTCATATATTCATTCAATTGTCTATCTAATTGATAAACATTTGAGACCTGCTAATTTGGAACAAGTGAGTGAGGTTTTCTCAAATGTTATTTTAATAAGTGTTGCGGGAAAAAATAAGCAGGTGGGGTGAAAGTGCCAGGTATTTTCTTTTTATTTAGTAATTTAAAACATTGTTTAGATAGGAGTTCTTACTCAATAAGGAGTCCCTTAAAGTTGTAGGTTTCGAATATCTTCTGATAAAAGTCATCTCTCATCTCCGTTCTTATATTTCGTCGGGGGTCATCTGCAACTTGCATGTATGCTTTCTCCACTTTCCCCTTCTAAAACATAACAGGCAATAACAAAAAAAAAAAAAAAAAAAAGAACTATACAAATCAGGCAGGCAGGCACGTAGCCAGAATTTGTTTTCGGGGGGGGAGGGCGCCTATGACAGAATGCGGTATGAGGGGGAGGGGTGGAGGAGGTCCCAGCAAAATAGAAGATTTCGGGGGGGGGGGGGGGGGGGAGGGGGGGGAGGCCGGGCCCCATGCCCCCCCCCCCTGGCTACATGCCTGCAGGCAGGCAAAAATGCTGTGTTCGACAGCACGAGCACATATATATTCGATGAGGATTTCGATTGTTGAAATCCATTGAAGGGACTGCAAGAGTTGTCGCCTGGTTCAGGGATCGCCAAAGCAATTTGGCGGCCCTCGTAAAGCTATCAGACGCTAACTGTTTCGAAGAGACCGACAACTATCCGACGCCAATTTTGACGGGCCCGCTGAGGCCCGCTCTATTTTCGCCATGACAGCTCGCTTGCTACTGCTACATATGTTGACTACGGTGATCGATAGTCAGTAAAGTAATCGTCTTTTTTTTCTTTTTTGATGATGTTATTAGTCAGACAAATCTGCGGGCCGTTGACTACGGTGATCGATAGTCAATGTAGTAATCATCCCTTTTTTCCCTGCTTTTATTAGGCAGAGAAATCTGTGGGCCAATAGTGTGTCAATGCGGAGTTTGGAGGACGTTGTATAAAAGGCTACAGTGCTACTTGACGTGCACAGAATTCTTCGTTCGCGTGAACGCACGTGCTCTGTGAGGTATGGAGTCACGTCGGGTGTTCTTCGGGGGTCAGTGTTGGGGCCACTTTTCCATCGTTGTGAACCATGCTGCTAACATAGGGCTATTCTAATGTACGCTAAAGGTTCAACTGGCGCTCGTGTCTTTGCAGCCAGGGGTTTCCCCAGGAATTGAAAATAGGGGGGGGGGGGGGGGGTTAGAGGGGCATTGACAATGGAGGAGTCGTTGCGAATTAAGGAGGTGCCTTCAGAAAAACAATGGAGGGAGGGGGGTGTACATCCCCCTAGGAAGTGTGTAGGGAAATCGCTGTATGCGACTTCCGGTATGCAACTTGAAGCACACAGCAACCAGTATACTTTTCCGGTGCTCCTGAGCATTCATATCAGAAAACGCGCGTGCATTTTGTCTCTTCGCCGGAATATAACATGACTCATTTTGGTTATTTCGGCCGTACAGAATAGTTTGTGCCTTTATTATCACTGGAAGGGTGTAATTGTTTTAGTTACAGTGTTTTTCTTTACCGGTGGACGATGTTAGCTATATTTCAGGATCAACCTCTCTTCCATAGCAGATCTGCAAAAAGGAGCGACGATTCTAAGCAAAATAACAATCGAAAGGAATATAGAGTGTGTTCAATGTTCGCCAGCATTCTGGTGGCTTATATATTGGTGATGTGCCCGTCCCGTCACTATATGATAATGACTCCGTCGCGCATGTCTACGAGCGGTTAAACACATTTTAGACTTTAAGAATAAAGTACATAGGCTATGAAAGATGTTTTTTCTTATTATTTACTATGTCTGGTAGGTTTTATCGGGTACTTGTTCTCTGGCGTCTCCATATTTTCAAAGATTTCAAGCGTGCGGGTGCAGTTTTGAATATGGAACAAGCATCTTCTTACTTGTTCATGAGTAGAAAGAGTAAAGCAGTACTTGTTTATTGCGAATCGGACTGTTGTCTTCGATTTATTTTGATCGTCTACATGCGCAAAGAGTTCCTGATGCCGTCCTAATGCGCAGTTCTCGCCGTCTCTCAGTTTTCAAGGTATTCTGCGTTCGTTTGGGACGTATATCCCCCATGCTGAAACGCGTCAACACCGTGTTCGCGCTAACAGTGTTCGACAGTGCACATAAATGCACGTATGAAGCTGTTTTAGCAGTGTGTTCAATGCCGTGAATGATAATGCAACTCAATGCAAGCTGCGAGTGAGTCGTACAAGAATGACGAAAATAATTCCTGGAGTAGGGGAAGAAGGTGGACAAAGGACAAGCACAAATATCTCCAAAATTGTGTTTGTCCTGTGCCCCCCTCGTACCCTCCTCCAGGAATTATTTTCGTCTACTAGTAAGTAAGAATTATTCGTGATACTTGCCCTTCTTATTTTTATTTTATTTTATTTAAAATACATTAAATGTTTTACCGGAAGCCAATTTCAGTCTGGTTTCTCTCTGGTTCAATTTGAGACAGCACACAAGCGCCAGTTCAACCTTTAGCGTACATTATAATAACTTGACGGCTGCCAAGGTCGTTTTGAATATTAAGTTTTACAACCTGCAGATGATATTGAGTTATTTCGTGAGATTCAGAATGTTGGCGATTGCAAGATGCTTATGATGGGTGTGTGCGCGTTCAGTGACTCGTGTTTATAGAATAATCGGCTCTTGAATAAATCTAAAATAAAGGTAATGTCTTACACGCGTAAAACAGACAGCATATGGTTTCCTCGCAACATTTATGTCGGGGCCCTGCGTTGTGTCAGCGATATTCGGGACCTGGGAGTGACTTCGCCCTGCGCTTTGAAGCACATATTTCTAGATTATTCCTGTTTGCCTTTCGCACGCTGGCTGCTGCCTGCAGAGTGACTCAAAAATTTTCCAACTCGGACACTTTACCTCTTTTGTAGATTATGCCTCCACAGTCTGGAACGGCCGCCTCAGTAAAGGGCGATTCACACACTTGCGTCGAATCCAACCAAATACAACTGCAAATGCTTGCGACGTACGGGTTGCTATGGCAACAGCTTCGTTGATTCAAACAAAACCGGGATTTACCCCGTTTTGTTGGAGCCCACGCAGATGTTGCCATAGCAAACCGCACGTCGCAAGCCGTTGCAGTCGCGCTCGGTCGCACTCGTGTGCAGAACAAAGTTCTATCAATCTATCGATATCGCTACTGTTCCGACATTCGAAATCATTTGCGCAATAAATCTGTCATGTGTAACTTGAATTTGTGTAGCCTAGAGACCTTTCTAAAAAAAAATGAAAGCCGTTTACAACTCCCTGTAACGCCGAATTAGAGCGCAGCTCTTGAGGAGGAGGAGGGAAGGGTACTGGGGGGGGGGGTGGGTCAAGTGACCTCGGGGGGCGGGGGGTCACGTGACCTTTGGGCGTCACGTGACGTCGGGGGTCACGTGACCTGGGGCCACGTGACGATGCCGATGACGTCACTGATGACGCCATCAGTGATGATGATGATGACGATGCGGATGCCGGTGACGTCATCAGTGACGTCACTGATGACGTCATCAGTGATGATGACGATGACGATGCGGATGCCGGTGACGTCGTCGGTGACGTCACTGATGACGTCATCAGTGGCTATGACGTCAACGGGGGTCTCGTGACCGCGGGGGGTATCCCCAGGTCACATGACCCCGGGGGGTCACGTGACCTGGGTAACCATCGTGACCCTCATGAGGGTAACCCTAGTAACCCTTGTGAGGGCAACTCTCGTGACCCTCGTGAGGGTAACTCTCGAGACCCGCTTGAGGGTAACTCTCATAACCCTCGTGACCCTCGTGAGGGTAACCCTCGTGAAGGTAACCCTTTTGAGGGTAACTAACCCTCGTAACCCTCGTGAGGGTTACGAGGGTAAGTAACCCTCGTGGCCCTCGTGATCCTCGTGAGGGTAACCCTCATGAGATTAACCCTCGTAACCCTCGTAACCCTCACGAGGGTTACGAGGGTTGCAGTTACGCCGACGGCGACGCCGACGGCGACGCCGACGCCGACGCCGCTCAAGCCGGGAACGGGCCCCTAAGAGCTGCGCTCTAAAAGAGCGTGTGGCCGGTGCCATCGTGAGTGTTCGCGCGTACGGCGCGTGCTTTCCTCGCTTTCCGAAGCGACGAACGCGCATGTGCTGTTCTGTGAAGATCGCACGCTGGAATGTGATTCTGTAGACATTGGGAAGGTCTATATCATCTCGGTAACAAATCCAATTTGTTCTTTTAGAGCGCAGCTCTTAGGGGCCCGTTCCCGGCTTGAGCGGCATCGGCGTCGCCGTCGCCGTCGCCGTCGGCGTAACCAAGGTCATCCCAAGGTCACTTGACCCCCAAGGTCATCCCAAGGTCACGTGACCCCAAGGTCACCCCAAGGTCACGCGACCCCTCCCCAAGGGTCACCGGGGGTCACGTGACTCCCCAAGGTCACGTGACCCCTTCCCCAAGGTCACGTGACACCCAAAGTCACGTGGCTCCCCAAGTCACGTGACCCCCGGGGTCACGTGACCCCCGATGACGTCATCAGTGACGTCACTGATAACGTCACCGGCATCCGCATCGTCATCGTCATCATAACTGATGGCGTCACCGGCATCCGCATCGTCATTGTCATCATCACTGATAACGTCATCAGTGACGTCGCGGATGACGTCACCGACATCCGCATCGTCATCGTCATCATCACTGATGACGTCACCGGCATTCGCATCGTCATCGTCATCATCGCTGATGACGTCATCAGTGACGTCACTGAGGACGTCACCGGCATCCGCATCGTCATCGTCATCATCACTGATGACGTCACCGGCATTCGCATCGTCATCGTCATCATCGCTGATGACGTCATCAGTGACGTCACTGATGACGTCACCGGCATCCGCATTGTCATCGTCATCATCGCTGATGACGTCATCAGTGACGTCACTGGCATCCGCATCGTCATCGTCATCATCACTGATGACGTCACCGGCATCCGCATCGTCATTGTCATCATCACTGATGACGTCGTCGGTATCCGCATTGTCATCGTTACTGATGACGTCATCAGCATCGTCATCGTCACGTGACCCCCCCTAGGTCACGTGACCCCCACCAAGGTCAGTTGATCCCCCCCAGTACCCTTCCCTCCTCCTCCTCAAGAGCTGCGCTCTAATTCGGCGTTACAGGGAGTTGTAAACGGCTTTCACTTTTTGTTCAGTCTTTCACGGTATTTTTGACTGTCCTCACTTGCTGACGCAACTATCACTCAGAGTCCTATGCGTGGCTATCCGCTTTCCAACACCATTCAGTGTTCCCAGTTCGCGTACTCATGATCCACTCTGTCACATATGTAGGGCATTCAACGGTCATGCTGGAGTCAGATGTTTTTGGTGCGTGCCAAGCGATTTTCATCAAATACCTATCCACACTATATTTGGCTCCTCAAACATAACACTGCTATGATGCTCATCAGTTTGAAAATGTTATTTCCGTTGACTTTTCTTCCAACTATATTTATTGTGCGTGGCCTGAAATACGTCGGCATTGATATATTTTATGTGCAAATTATATCTGTTTTGAAGTGTGCGCGTTTATTTTTTATTGATGTTTTCTTTTTTGATATGCGTTTTTCTTTTATTATCATTTTAATGTTCTTATGCGGCGATGCATATATCTACGCTCGTTCAATTTTGATTTTTTTTTTACTGTACTTTCTGGGTACCTTGTTGTTTTGGGTTTGCCAGTACCAAGGTCACAAGGCCGTTCCTGGGCACCAAATAAAACATTATTATTATTATTATTATTAACTGTTCGTAAGAAAGAGTACGTACATATTTATAGCTGTATAATATGTGAACCAAATTAGAGAAATACTCGTCAGTCTGTCTAGTATGCTCGACACTTTCGATGAAGCAATAGAATGAGGTGCGAAGTGACTCAGTGAAAGAGACATCTAGGTTATTTAAGATATAGCCTGTGTCAGGTCGCTGAAATACGTACCCTCTTAATGGACACGCACTTCATGATGCAATGACGATATCCTTCCGTCGGTGTTTCCCATAAGGTGCGATAACGTGGCGTTGAGATAATAAGAACAGACAGGACGGCTTGATCGTGTCAAGTCTCTCTCTTCAGGTCGCTCTCTTCTTACAATTAACTTATGATTTTTACTCGCAAACTTTACTCGAATCATTTACTGATAACATGATCTCAATGAGGCAAAAAATATAGTAAGGCACAAGAAACGAAATAAGATTGCTGTGAAGGAAAAATTCGTCGCCCAGCAACTCAAATTTTTATGTTTCTAAACACCAAGAAAAAAAAACCTCCGGGTTTAGGCACCAACAGTGTCTACCTGTTTTAATTACTTCAACAAAAAAAAATGTACGTGTCAGCACAATATTTTTATAAAAAAAAACTCCCCTTTAAAGAAGTCTGAGGTTCACAGTTTTGTAGGGAAATTTTGATTTCCTTCGCAAATTTTGCCGTTATTCTAAGTGTCGACTCTACTCAAGCTGCTAGTATTTTCTTCCGTACTATCGCAAACCGTATGAGCGGGAACGCCAAAGCGCATGGCCTTCGATACATGCTGCGCTACCTCGAGACTGATAAAACTGTGGAATGGAGAGGGGGCTGAAGGAGTACGCGCTTACTCCGATGTGCGCACTCTCGCAGCCCCCATCTCCATTACACTGTTTTGTCAGGCTCGAGGGAGCGCAGCATGTATCGAAGGCTATGCGCCCCGGCGTTGCCGCTCACACACAATCTTTAGAAGAAATAAAAAAAAAACGTGTGTAATATGTTTTTTAACAAACACCTTAGACGTGTTGTTTTAGCAGCCTCACATCCAGATTAATGAACAGAATTAACCGTTAAAAACTATGACAAAAAAAAGCTATCAGACCGTATAGGTACAAACATAGTCTATCCGATGGCACGTTGTTCGTATTGGTAACATATTAAGAAATTGTGTGTTTTTACCAACTTGTTAAAAAACCTTATGTCAATATCTGTAAGGCGTTGTGTTTTGTTCAAAAAGGTATTTCTTAATTTTATCCTAGCTTTCTGTATTGACACTTTATAACGTTGCAAATAACTATTAGCTAAACATTGGATGACCTTTTTGTTTTCTACTCGGAACAACCATTGAAATAGGGCGCATTTTTACTTGAATCTCAATATTCGACTTGTGAACCCTGGCTGCTTCACTACGAACTTGTTGAACAGTAGATGTGTCAAAAAAGTATTTTACCATGACGCATTCCCTCCTATGTGTTTCATAGCATCCCAGATGGAACCGCAAAACATCACCCCGGGCTAATATGAATCACTTTGTGCTTCACATTAGACCTATTGTTACAGAAAGTGCACTCAGTTCTCCCCTAATCACTGACCGTGGTGATCTGTTACAAAGAGTTCACTAAGGTTGCCCCTAATCACCGACCGTGGCGAGCCAGACTTCATACTTCGAGCTCTGCCAGGAGAGTATTTTCTGTATTAGAATAATCGCTGAAGTATCACGTGATAACAAAAAACACATAAAGTTGAGTGAACACAAATTAATCAACAATAAAAAAGGTTAACACCCGAGTCGATTACGTGCGGTAATTACGCGCATCGAATTGAATTCGATGTTCGCCTTGCGTGAACAAGCTGTGCAGAGATAAATGTCATGACATGACAATAAAATATTACTAGATAAGCCCTTATAGAGAAAAGATATGCTTCACTAGTTGCACAAGTGGAGTATGCTTTCGTCCCAGAGCAATTTTGCCTTAAATTTTAACGGCGAAACAAAAGTGCCTGCTAAAGCCTGATTCACATAGTGCGATGTTACTTCCGATTTCGCAGTTGCCTGTGCGGCAAAAAAAAAGAAATCAAAACCGTGGTGGAAGCTGCAGCGCTCACCACCGCACTTGCAAAATCACAAATAAAATCGCACCATGCGAACCGGGTTTTTGTTTTAAGGCTGAACCTCATGGGAGGAACATGGTGCAAAAAATCGACCAAGTTTGCCCGGCGGCTTTTGCTCTGCAAGCGGAATCAGCAGTGGCTGCTACGTCGCGCGCAAAGTGAGCGTGCCGTCGGGCGACGTTCGTCAGTTATTCGTCGCATAATACGCTCCATGGAGCTCAACCTTTAAGCAATAAAACGCATGCGGGTGGGTAGCTGTAAATGAAGGCTATCATGTAGTATTCTCATCGTGAATGTAAACAATATAAAATAAATTAACATGTAATTCGAGGTTGCCAACCTCTCAAATCGTTAGATACTTCAAGTAGACTTTTTTCAGAAAGGTATTTCTTTTAATTATCTTCTAACTCTCTCTTTAGTTCACTCGGTTGTTAAGAATGGGGCACAATTTTTCTTGTCATTTTTGTTATGAATCGAATTGGGGGCTCTACACGCTAAACCAACGAATGGCATCTGGTGCAACCCCTTCTGAAGGCTGACAATTAATGTGCAGTGCTGGAAATGACAGATGGTGATTTGGAGCAGCTCTTGTAGCACGAAAGAACGAGTTTTGGAGCAGAAATTCCCACTTTTGGAGCAGACAATATTGAGCTTTCATGTTAAATATTTTATACTGTCTTTTTAAAAGCTATCCTGTCGAAAATCTTCAGTTTCTGGAGTGTTGTGAGACTACTTAAGGTATAGCTTTCAGGGGACCTGGCCGCTACAGATTATTTATTTATTGAAAAATCATACGCTGGTAATTTTCTAGATGTCTCAATTAACCTATTAAAGGTACCGACGGCGTCTTTGGTTTGTGGTTGATGTAAAAAACACAGCTTTGGCTACTTTGTAGGGTTTGCATTATTGTGAGCTAATTGTCGCGAGTTCGACATCAAACAGACACTTTTGCGTTAAATGTGTCTCACGCTGCCCTCGCGTGTATTCAACCTGCTACTGTTCTTAGAGCGCCTAAGCGGAGCAAATTGCTATGCTCTCTGATTACGAGTAGCACTACCTATTCGTGCAATCGATGTGAGCACCGTTCTCACAGAAACCGATAACTCTTCGTTAATAATGTGCAAATAACGAATTTTGGGTTGAAAGCAAATTCAAAGTGAAGAGTGGTTTTGGTCGAATATTTTTTAATACAATATTGAATAGTTCCTGCGCCTTTCTCCATGCATTTCCCTACTGTTACACCATGCTCAAACAAAAATTCAGCTGACCTCGCAAAGGTTGTTCCCAAGCTTCTAATTGCCCACTTATGAGCTCTGTTTAAATTGAATCTAGCTATATTTTTAAACTGTGGTCTCAGGAAGTCCAATGCCTACATTAGTGTGACAAGTAAATGACAAATTTGACATAAAATTAAACCTATAAGGAAGCACCGCCCTACCTAATTGAGGGGATTTAAAAATTTTGAATTTCTTAAATTCTGAGTTAAAACAAAGCCAGGTTGTTAAAGCCTCGGTGTCTAACGTACACCCCTGCATAAAAGTCACATTTAAATTTTGAAGAATTTACTGCAATATAAATATCAACAATCACAACGTTTTCTTTTTTTATTGCACCAGGCGCGCGCGATCGCGTTTTAAAACTTTGAAAATGTGTTTTTTGCCTAAGTGCGTGACTGCGGTGCGGCAAAGCGAGTCGCAAGATCGCGGTGTCAGCTATGTGGGTATTGCTTCTCCGTAGCGCATAGTTGCTTGACGAAAAGCGCACTCAAGGAGGCTAACCGGCCGCGATCAACACTTCGAAAAGTATGAACATTGCAGTTAATTTTAAAGCGAATGTCAGATAGCGTATAATTTGAAACTAGTATTTGATAATTCGAATATTCCCACAGCCCTACTCTTCGCACATAGTACTTTATCATCCTGGAAAAAAAGAAAAACTTATTTTTTAATATTTACTGTCATTGCAAACATTTCAGTTTCCTTCTTGAAGAACAGTTCCTTTTTGGTACAGACATGGCGCAAAATGTGCACAAATACAACCTTTGGAGCAGCATGTAGTGGGAGTTTTGTTCTGGCGCAGTCTGCCGCAAATGGCGCAGCAGTTTCACCACTGAATGTGGACCAGCTGGGAGTCCTTCGACGTGCAGACAAAATCTCGGTAATGCCTGATTCACATGGTGCGAATTTGCCTGCGATTTCGCAATTGCGACGCCGTTCTTGCGGCACAACGCAGTTGCGGTGCGAATTCGACTAATTCGCAACTCCGTATTTTGCCAAACTTTCCTTGCGAACGGCCGCTCTTGCGAAGGGGACGGACAGCCAATCAAACGCGGCTCGTGAAAGACGTCACGGTGGTCATAGCAACGTGGGAATCAAAAATACGAAAAATGCGTCACCTACGTCGTCGTCTTCAAAATTTGTTGCGGGGGTGGGGCGGCGGATGTGCTTCTTCCATAATATTTTTCCCCGGGGGATGTAAGCTTCAGCTCGGCATTAAAACGATCTGGCTTTTGCGTACCACGCGAGGGTTGTGGTTGCTTCCTTTGTAAAATTGCAGGCGATAATAATTGACGCTTCTGTTCGATCACTTTGCGTAAGGGACTCGTGGCATAGTAGAAAGATCCTTTCTTCAAATCTGTTTGCAGATGACGCGAAGGTCTGTCTAGAAACCGAGAAACGCTGAACAGCACCTTGTTATTAAAGCCATTTGATAAAAATCGAGCTTCACATTTTTACGTATAGTGACAACAACTATTGATATGTAAACGCGCTGGACGCGTGCTACGCGAGCGACACGCGTGTAAAATGGCTTTAATTACAAGGTGCCGATCAGCGATTCTCGGTTTCTGGACAGACCATCCTGTCAGATCCCCAGACAGATTTCAAGAAAGGGTTTGTCTACTATTCAATGAGTCCCCTACGCAAATGTCACACGTGCCACGCGTGACATTTGTCATAGAAATCCTGCGAAAATTTGGTTTCGTGCATAGTTTGCGATTATTTCACCAACATGATTGTTTTGGCTTTTTTTGCATCTGAAAACCTTTTTTTTTTTATTTATGCCGTTTCCTTTATCTTCAGTGTTGTTGTCATGTCGTAATCGCTAATATTGTTTTGAATTTAAAAAAAAGCTAAACATTTACGTTGGCTTGTTCATGCTGACCTACACTGAAGTACAGAATGTGTTCTGCACGTCCAGCGTGTCGTTCATTTCATGAAAGTCGGCCGATAAAACGCGTTCTGTGTTAAGTAAAGACCCGATTGGGCAGCGTAGGTCCAACGAAAACAGTAAAATAGCACCTCACCCTGTGGGGAATCAGCCAGTATTCTGTCGATCTACTTTGGGCTATACCTGCCTCAAAACGTTTCCGCCAGTTTGTCCGTAAAAGAGGCAAAGACCACAACCCATTTTCTACAAAAAAAAGTGACTGATTTGCAGGCAACAGGTCCGGGGTGGAAATGAACTAGAGAGATGACATGAGGCAGGGGTGATCCAGAAATAAATTTTTTATTGCTGGCTTTAAATGTTGAAAGATAACAACTAACAAAAGACAAAAAAGATGCAATTACAAAAGAAAAAAAAATCAAGTACAGGCTCACCTTTTTGGCAGACATCAAATATGAATAAAGAGGAACATAACACGTTGCTGGAGTCATGGGGTGCACCGGCGCCAAAAGGCAAATATTTTAATTGTGCGCCGGTGTTGCAAGGCCGCCCGCTCATCTACGCACGCCGCCGACGATCCGAGTACCCCTTGTCAATGGCCAGACGAAATCGACCCCTACGTGACCCGAAAGCTACAACGCAAGGCACGACGAGAAGGAAAATCGCCGTGCCTTCTGTTATAGTTTCGTCGTAACCACATAACCTCCTACAGCCCATCCCAAACTGCAAAGAGGGCAGATGCTACGCTTCTTCGGCGTGTACAAACACACTCCCTCTCAACGCTACACTACCTCCAGCACGTTGCAGATCTACCTGAACCACCTAAATGCACATACTTCGGAGACTATTCAAATAACTCTCACACACCAAGTTAAAGGGAAGCTGAAGCGGTTTTGTATTTGAGGAAACACACTTAAATCGTCTTCATTTCCCCTCCAGGATCTCGAATATAGAAATTATTTATTTTATAATTTGGTGCATGGAGGTTGCAGAAAATCATTTTCAAAGTACCGCCGAAGGCCCTCCTTCCAGGAGCGTGTCGCCACAAAAGGAGTTTTTGGAATCTTCCTTCAAGCAGCGTCCACCAAAGCTATGCACGCGTACTCTTGCTATTTGTTTTTAAGAAGGGCAGAAAAAGATGTTAACACGTGTGCCAGTACGGGGGAATACACCTGGCAAGCTAGGGATTGCATGCGCGGCCCTCGGGCGACACGAGCTTTGCGGCCGAAAGGCCCTCTTATGAAGCCACGACGGGTCGGGTGTTTTTCGTGTTTTCTCGAGTTTAGTTACATCTTCGGGGAAAACGGACGCGATATTCATATCCACGGGATAAAACTACGCTAGAATCAAGCTCTATCTCATTTTTTTTTAAAGAAGTGTTCCGGCTTCCCTTTAAGGACTGCGCCTCAGTTCAGGATCTTGCAGAACGTGCACTGAAAACACTCGTCCCACTTATCCAACCAAGGATCTGAGAGGACTTTGTCACTCCTCCACAGGCGGCAGAGTATAAATTACGTCCACTCCTAGTTAAGCACATTAAGAGCGTTCATGAACAGGGAGAGTCCCTAATTTCATCCCCCTCCAAGAGCACCGGTATTGGTAAAATACAGATGTTTTACTTTCTCTGTTCAAAGTCCTAGTGGGCCTCACACGGAAGCCGTCTTTCACCAGAGCGCCCGTTCAAAAGTAGCCAACTCGAAGCGGCAGAATATTGTTGTAATGGTGGCCTCAGCTCCCTGTTCCACCGGAAATAGGTCAGACGATCCCCACACACAAAAACTTGAAAACTTCGTGATTTGTCACCACACCGCTGACACTACTTAGGATTTCAATCCAGCGCGGTTCCTTTGCCATGACACTGCAGCTTCCTTTACAAAGTACCTTCAGTACAGGTCTCTCGCTGCGGTGGCCACTGCGTTGCATTTTCGGGCAGATTGGTCGACGTGCCGCGAACTCAGCCTCGGTAGGTGGAGGAACGCGTTTGTCTGTTGAGAGACCTCCTTGCGCCACTGGCCATCAACGATGTTGCCGAAGTGGTCGACTTCAATCAGCATTGACATTTAGCATGGGCAACTTGTCGTCTTGTAGTTAGTTGTGCAGTACACAAGCTGCGCGGACGACTCCAGTGGCGTGGTCTGGGAGGAGGTCGATTGGCCTGCGAAAGATGCAAAATCTAGTAGCCAAAATTTCGAATGCGTTCTGGACGCACCTTCTGGAAATGGGACAAAGGCAACACTGTGATTTTTGTTATTATAATGCAAGTGCAACAATTCTAAAGGTTACCTCGCACTACACAGTCGATAGTTGAATATATTTAGATAATCGCTGAGGTATCAACCAGGACAGGGCCTCAGAAAGTCCGACCTCAGTTGAAATGCCTCGTCTCCAACGAAGACGGACGCGGCGATAACATGGGAAGATGGCAGCAGATTTGGTGGTGGACAATTCAAAGCAGCTTGACTGAGGCACTGTCCTATCCTTGATGCCTTGAAGACGCCACCCTCATTTTGGTGGCCATACGCTCCAGCGTCTGTGGCCATAAACCTCGACTTGCTGTCCACGACGGCCATCAGCACTATAGAGTAGGTTACCCTGAAAAGCCAAATGTTACGTCACTTCATGCGCTCTTGCAAAACATGATATGTGTTAAAGTAAATTTGTAGACCCATATACAGCACCTCGTAGTTATAGTACAGGCTTCCAGAATCGGCAAGGGCTTCGATATGTCCGTGTTTTCCGTCAACGCTCCCCACACAATGAGGAAAATTCCGCCCTGTCTCAAAGCCCTTGGCAATTTCCCTTAGTCTGTGATTCTTGATGGGAGGTAGAAGTACAGCACAAAGTTCACACATGGTTTTACGTTGTTATTTAAAAGCCGTTCATGTAATCTTACTTTACCTATAGTAATACTGGTAATAAATGCATCCTCAAATATGAGAAATACTTTTTGACGCTTAACAATTGCGAATACTTTTGTAACTGAATCTGAAAAGCTGTGTGTCTGTTTTTTTTGTTTTTTTTTCCCCGTCGCTCCCTTTTTTCTACGTTCAGCTTAATCTTTCAGAAGCATGTTTAGCCAACTAGCCCAGCTCCAGGCACTCACAACTTACTTTTGTAAGCTATCATTTATGCCCAAGTCAGGCCGGTGTCAGACTGCTTATACAAAAGACAAAAACCAGTCTCCAGACATCGATCGAACGCGACTCACTGACGCATCCGTGTTTCATAAGCCGTGCGACATACAAAGCAGGGATGCTGCGGGGCCTCGAATTACTATTTGTCTGCAAACTGTATTCGTAGGATGCGTAATGTGTGACCCCGTCTTTCAAAGGTGGCGCAGTAATAGCATTGGGGCCCTCAACATCCTCAGGTCTGCAGCCCTCTCTTCCCCAAGTTCGTCCCTATAATCATAGATCAATGGCTCTCTGTTGTGTAAACTTTTTGAGAAACCATTTTTGACAGTACAGCTTTCAACGTGATTCATTTAGATATTTCGGCTGCGAATAGTTAGGAGCAGCTGCAAAGGACGAGTTTGCTGCAGTGATTTGTACACCCGACTCCCATAATTATCTCCAGGTGGGGTGTGACACCCCCCCCCCCCCCCCCAGAATATCTTAAGCAATGTATATAAACTTAAAGCCAGCCCCTTCCAACACCCCCCTATTTATCTCCAGGTTGGGGGCGACACCCCCCAGAATTTCTTGACCAATGCATCTAGACCTAAGGCCACCCCCTCCCAACAGCACCCCCCCCCCCCCCCCCGAATAATTGCAACACCCCCTGATTTCGAATTCTGGATGTTTCCGTGGTTTGGTAGTGTGTAGAAAGAGTACACCGGGGCAGGGGGGGGGGGGACTTGAATTAATCAATTTCCCAATACCACCACAGTGAGTCTTGTTACGAAAATTAAAAAGCGCAAAAGACAAGGACAAGAGGGAGACAACACAGGACAAGCGCTTACTCGCAACTGACGTTTTAATTTGGAAGATGAGGAAGATGAAGAACCCTTATGTTAAATGTTAGAAATATTTATGAGAAAGGAGTGAAAGGATCTGAAAAGACTGAGAATTGAAAAAGAAAAAAGAAAAAAAGAAAAAAAGGAAATTAGTAAAAACATTAGGAAATGGTGGGCATGATTAAAGTAACAGTGAAAGAAATGACAGTGAATATATTAAGAAAAAGAAAGAGGAAGGTAAAGCAAATTAAGAATATCTAAGGGAAATATTTCATGTACTCTAATTCTTTTGATGACAAAGCCACCGAAGGAGCACTGATGCAGGCGTCTTCTTTGGTCGCAATCACTTCAGCCTCAAGGATTTCTCGAGTTCGCTTATCTGGACACCTCTTCAAGATCCTTGTGCTGGACAGTAGCGGGGCGCATCTACAGTCCCTCACATGTAGAGCGAGATGCCCCGACGGAGAGGATTTTAAAGATAGCGAATGTTCTCTGAGCCTTACATTGATGCATCTTCCCGACTGTCCTACATATACCTTCCCACAGGTGAACGGGATCAAATACACTACCCCGCTGCAACAGTTGACGTATTTGTTGCCGTGCTTAACACTGCATTTGTCAGGCTTTGTGCGCGGGGTGTTGACTTTGGGGCAGAGCTTTTTAAGCTTGTCGGGGGCTGAAAACACAACCGGCACTTCGTATTTAGACGCAATTCTCTTGAAGTTGTGAGAGATGCGGTGTATATAAGGGACGACCGCCGGTCGACTTCTTCTTTCTCCACTTCTCTTGCTTGTTCTGTTTTGTTTTATCATGCATTCAACAACGTCAGACAGGATGGAGGTAGGGTAGCCTGACGCTTTGAGCCTTGATACTTGCGCGTCAAAGCTTTCCCTTGCTGAATGAATGCAAGACTTTTTCAGGGCAGCGCTCAAACAACTAGACACAATGCTCCTTTTGACTAGTTTTGAGTGTGCAGATTCATATTGGAGTATTCGTTTCTTGGATCTAGGTGAATACATCCAACAGACGTGGTCATTTTGAAAGGTGAGTCGCGTATCCAGAAACTGAAGGTTGTTGTTAGTCGGAGTCTCGTGGGTGAAATTCAATCCTTGGGCCCGACCTAAGAATATGTTCTTGATGATGGTGATGTCGTTTGCGTCAGGGATTTTTGTCATGAGCACAAGATAGTCGTCAACGTATCTGAATATGCGTGCGACTGGATAGGACGTCAAGCCCTGGAATATGCCCCTGTCACACTTTGAAAGAAAAATGTCACACAAAATGGGAGCTACGCATGACCCGATGCATATTCCTTTTTTCTGTATGTAAGTTTCTCCCGAAAAAGTGACAAACGTCGAGCACAAATAAAACTTCAAAAGCTCTAGGAAAGACGCAACTGGTATGCCACAGGTGTTTTGAAAACCTATGGCTCCATTGGAGTCGATGCATTCGCTGACGGTGTCAAACAATTCTCTGTGTGGTATTGAATAAAATAGGTCTTCAACATCTAGGGAGAACCCATATCGTGTTTGGGTTGAGTCGTCTTTCAGGTATTGAATCACGGCCTCTGAGTTGGAAATCAAGAATGGGTCGTCAAGTTGGAGAACAGACAAATGACGCAGAAGGTACCGCGACATTTCACCCTGCCAAGATCCCTTCTCGGTCACAATTACGCGAAAAGGACATTCTTCCTAGTGGGTCTTGGCCGTGAAAAAAACTGCCAATTGGTTGCCTTTGGATGCGATGATTTGTTTTCGTAGTTGGTTTAAATCCAGCCTGTGGCACAGTTGTAGAGCCTTGGCCTTGACAAGTTTCGATTTGAAGTCAGGCAGGCGGTTGAAGTTTTTTCCCAAGGCCACCTCCGCCTTTTCTAGGTAGATGTTCTGGGGTGCCACAACGAATCCTCCCTCTTTGTCGGACAGTAACAGTTTCATATTGTTACGATGAAAGTGGCCCACAATGCTTGAAAATTTAATCTCGCTTGCACGATTAGGACCCACCCTCAGTAGCACATCAACGCAGTCATCGATGCATCGCGGCCTGTCATTTTCTGGAGCTTTCGCCGCGATGTCGTGAACAGTAGATAACAAGTGGGTGCCTTGCCTTGTGGCATCTTTAAAGGCGGTATTTAGTGGACGCCGTATTGGCGCGCATTGTTCGCAGCTAGAGCTCAAAAAGGACTGCTACGTACTGTTGGCAAAGATAAACAATCTTGACGGTGTGAAATATACGTTGCAGAAGCGTTGTGCAAATTCACTAACAGCACGTGCTCTCAAAAGCAACCGGCGCAAGCTATGGCCCCCAGTGAATACCACACGACTGGAATACCACCTCCATTTTCAAGTGTTTTTTTCATTACGAGACGCCAGCGACTCTTTCACAGCATGCATGCGACACTAAGAATATGGTTGGTTTTGGATGAGGCGCGTTTTTATTGGCTGTCTTTTCGTACCATCGCAGCGGCGCTGGTGACGTCTCGAAAGATGTTTGACAATTGACGCAGCTCCGATTATTTCATAAACGCATTGAACCTGCCTGTTTGCCGCAACAGCGCCGTCGCAACTGCGAAATCGCAACTAAAATCGCTCCATGTGAAACCGTCCTCTTTTCCACAAGTTACCAATAACGAAATCAGATTTCTTTGCTTACCTTCATGTGTTTTGGGCGAAGCACCTTTCATATATGCGGACATCTCTCATGCACGATGGATGCCCCTGTTGGCACTTCAACCTTGAATTGCAGTGCGAGATCCTGCATTGACGTTGCCGATGACAGGTACCTGAATAAAAACAAAACATTGCTGTGTACCTTAATGTCTGGAAGCCGAGAAACTAGTAATGAGTTCGCCATACAAACCAGTTTAATTGCACCTCGTATTCACTCCAAACAGTGCAGTTTAAAGAGAATACTATTTTACCTCAAAGTGATAGCAAGCCGCACCCGCGACGAAATGGGCTCTCTGACGACATATTGCTTCGTAAGCTTTGTTTCCAGGCAAGCGTGTAGTCTTTCAAAGGCGTTCGGCATTATCCGGTAATATCTTCGAAACTGCTCCGGGTGCCTGTGCAGCATAAAGAGGGTCGGCAGAGAAAAAGTATTCCAGAACCTGCTCGCAGAAAAGCACAAGTCGACTTACCAATGAGTAAAACTCCGATTCTTTGGCTCTGTTTTGCCAGCACGGCCTGACCCACCATCACCGCGGGCTTCCGTCTAGGAGAAGCAGTTTTTTTTTTTTTTTTTTTCGCAGAAGTAGGTATTCCTTTTTACAGAGCAGTCTGAACTCGTCGGCATCTAGAGTAGCGGCCATCATGCTCTATGAAAGTCAAGACGTGCTGCTACTTGCCCTCTTTCAATATGGAACATCGTCCACGTGACGAAGCCACCGGGACAACTGTTCGCCTTGCGCGACATGCCAAGCAACGCAACAACTAGCTTGCTCAAGCAGTTATGAGCTGTTGCTCTCCCGGTGTCCTTGTCGCATTCGTCGTACTCGTTGTTTTCGTCGTTTTCGTTGATGCGAATGCAGTCGATGCAAACGTCTGAATCGGCCCTAAATATAAGTATACCGCGTACTTTTTACCAGAAGCTAATAAATAAATCTGAAAATTTTATAATTTTGTTAAATATCGAAATTAGTATCGTCAAACGAATTCAAGGGTTCCAACCATGTGCTTCGCAAGTGCGGAAAATCGCATATGTTCTCAATCAATGTGAAAGGAAACGCGAAATTTCGCATGTGCGGTTCATCGCTTCACCGATTTCGCGGAAGAAAATCGCACCATGTGAATCAGGCTTAACACGGCGCTTTCTCCGCAATCAGCCTCCGTCAGATCGCGGGCACCTCGGCCAGGGTTGGAACCCGCCACCTGGGGATCCGTAGGCCAGCGCTTTACGACAGAATCATAGAGGCGGATATTTTTGTGACAGAGAGTTAAATATAGCTCTACAAGACCCATCTGTGAACCGCGCGCTCCGGCATACTAGCTTCGCCGCAGCTTTGTAAACAATCCCACAAAAAAAAAAAAGAAGGTAGAGGCACTGTTATACAGCTGCCAATGCTACATCACGCCGTTGATATTAGTGTCATCTGTGATATCAGTTCGAAAGAGTATTGCAGAACCGTTTTCAGCGCGCGGTCCATACAAAGCCTGGTAGACTTAAAACAATATGTATCCTCTCTACCGACTCTAGCCCACTCTACTATCATTAAATGGTTTAAAGGCTTTAGTGAAGGATTCCCCTTGCGTTTTATCGCGTGCAGTTGAGAAGCTCCGTAATTGTAATTGAGTCGTGCGTTTGTTTAGACAGCGGGAAGTTGGTCAGCCTTAAGGCAGTCTGTCTGCATGTGTCTCTCCTGTAGATGGAAAATTTAAACAGGCAGTACGACCGCTAGGCTGGGGTCTTTAACCTGCATCACGTAGTGGTGATAAACGACCGCACGTCGTTGCGATGCTCACTCAGATCGAAACCGGTAGGTCAGTGAAAGAGAGATTATGGAAAGACGGAGAGGTTTGCCTGGACCAGTTGTCCTAGCGGGCGGGGTGGAGATTGAACGAGGAGCTCTGTGACACACTAGCCTAGGTATGGAATTTAAATTATATATATATATATATATATATATATATATATATAGTTCATTGCTTCAAGACTTTGGTTGTGTAGCACAATCACAGATTACTGGCCACTAAATTCATCATGTACGATTCTCTTCGTGACATGCTGTATGAAATAAACATTCCAATATAAATAAAGCTATCATGACTCTGTGCGGATCTATGGACGACTCGTCGCGCCTGGTCGTCAGAAGACAACTTGTAGTAGATAGCTCGTCAAGTCAGTCGGTCAACTTTTTGAAGGTAGGCCATCTTTTCAGATAACCAATGCCAGCAGCTTAACGACAATTTATGAAACAACGGTCAAAGTTGCGATAAAAATATCCAATTGAAAAAAAATGTTAGGTTCTCATTTTTCAAGAACAGTTTTATTCATCGCTGGAATTTAGTTACCTTTTTGTTAGTTTTATTTCCCTCTTCGTGCCATTGCCCTTCCCCGTCATATTTGATCGAATTAGATGGAAATCACCCTAACAAGATTCTTTCATATATGTTTATAAACCAACGTGTGACTCTGCCGTCCCACTGCACTGGCGGCGCTGCAGACGGCATGGCGCAGGCGCAGGTGTCTTACCTACCGCAAAGCTGGTTTCTCCACGCGAACGGGAAAAGGCGCGCTTGTTCAAAAGCAGTTAGAAGGTGTCATAAATGAAAGGCTCCTCTAACAACTCCCAGGCAGCAATGCCATAGAGCCGAATCTTCGACGCGTCACGTACAAAATGGTCAATGCGGAGCATATACATATTGGACACCGGTTATACGTCAGCGTCCTGCTATGCCTCGCGTTTAATTAGACAGAACGCGAAGCCCAACCGAACGCTACTGCGAGTGCTCGTGTTCGATACGTTTTCCGCGCTGGCCTCTCGTGGAGGACGTCGAAAATTGATCGCTACGACCTCGCTACCTCCGTTTCCCTTAAAGGCCGGCCTGCAGCAATCGTGTTTTACCGGGCCGAAGAACGGTACCCGGTTTCCTTCTCTTCATTCTCTCCCGCATTATTCTCTCCTCCTCTCCCTGCATGAGCGGGTCTCTGATCTACTCCCCGCCGAAAGGAGGAGGACCTCCCTCTTTTTCAAATCGAGAGGAGGAATTTAGGAAAAGTTCCCTCTTTTCTGGTTCGACCGCAGTCGACGCTGATCCGATGTAACCAATCGTGCCGCGGCAAAAGTGCATCATCATGGCGCTGGTCGTCTTTGTGCGTTTGCTATCGCAAGCACTGTGAATGCGGCGTGATCCTGCGTGTTTTTTTTTTTTCGTTTTTTTATGCGCGCGCGTGATTGGTTTAGCCGCTGACAGCCAACACAAAAAGACGAGGCGCACCGTGACGATGCACTTTTTAGCGCTGCTTGGTTGGTTCCACGGGATTTTCGGCTGCGGTAGAACTGAAAGTGAGACGAAGTTTAAGATGTGTTGGCTGTCCACCTTCCGCAAGAAAGAAAAGAAAATCAAGAGGGTAAGTCGGCGTCGAAGAGCGGACACATCAAGAAGGTTACGTTAGGAAAGCTGAAACGCCGCGATTGTATGCAAGTGATGGAGAGCGCGAGTAAACACTTCCACCGGGAAGTGTCCCGATCGGGTGCTCGCGATTGTGGGTGAACGGACGTCCAAAGATAACCCGCGTAGGCTGCCAACATCACGAAAGTTGGCCGGCTTGCTTGCAACTGCAAGATCCTTTCGATATCTTCGTTCGGTTCCTTCGAATACGCTTCCTTGTTGTGCTTTATCGGCTTGAGCGCCGTTCACACACTTGCAACTGAGTACGACCGAAAGAGACAAGACTGGGTTTTAAGCCTCTTGAGACGGCGTACGACCTGCTTTGCAGCAGAGCATCCAATCCTCCGCCGTCACAAGCAGCTCAAAAACCGGCCTCGTCTCTCTCGGTCGTGCCAATACCATCTAGAAGACAAGGCCTGTGCATTTCCTCCTCTAAACGTCATCACTAGGAGATCCCCTCAGCGAACAATAGGTAGCTCGTCTGCTTGATCGCGCGCTTCAGTGGTCATGCTCAGTGCGAGCTTACATTAATAGGCTGCTAAGACCGGCAATGTTCCTGGTTTTGCATTGCAAATGAACTGTGGAAGCTCGCTTACAGCTCACGCTCAGCAGTCGCGCACACAGCTGTGGCCGCCACTGAATGCGACGTAGTTGTCACGTGGCCCATACTCTCGGCAAGCTTCAGCCTGTTTGCCGCTTGGGGCGGGTCGGGGATCCACTATCCTTTACTACTATCTAAAACCCCTCTATCCTGAGAAAAGTGGCGTCATTCGTTGTTGTGGAAATCCTCGAGACAAGTGCCACGCGCCACTTTTTGGAAGAACATGGCGTCTGAAATCTAGCTCCGTACTGCTACAGTGGTACTGCGCTGTACCGCCATGATTTTCCCAAGGGCTGCACGTGCCTTGTGCATCGACGCACCTTGCGCTACTTCTGATACCATGAAGGGGCTTTACTACTAACGTAACGTCATGCGCAGGCCTTGTCTTCTAGGTGGTATTGGTCGTACTGGGTTGCAAGTGCGTGAGCGGCGGTTTGCAGTTCGTGGCTCGGGAAGTTTAAGAAAAGTTCGTCTCCTCGCGGGGCTTTACAAAGTTCACTCTTAGGAGGTAAATAGACCCTTTTCAAAAAGGCAACACTGGCTTCCACCATATTTTGGTCATTACTTTCTGCGCGAGGCGTGTGATTGGATCCGAGTTCAAGCCGAGCGCTGACGCAGGGCTCGTGTCGAATACATTTGGTTTTGAGTACGCGCGGAACGCTGACGCGACACTTGTGTCCGATGCATGCTCAAAATGCGCGCCCAAAATGACGCCCTCGGATAATTCATGCAGCAGCTACAGGAGGGAGCGCACTTTTGCAAACTCTCCATTGAGATTCTTGTATGTAGATTTACGATTAACTATTTGCTACTAAACAAAACTTCAAACCAAAAAAAGCATCGTTTTTCTCTATGAGAAATGAATCTTGAAGCACTATATACTCGGCGCAGCGTACGAAATATGTCGGAACTTGCTCGTTTCTTGAGGTATCTCGGAGTATAGAGCATTCATAACTCCAGAGGAAGCGATGCCACCAAGCGGGAAAGTCGTAAAAAAGAAAAGCGGGAAGGTACCGCCTATCCGAGCATGCATGCGGAAACCTGGCGCGTCCTGACGGCCGAAATGTGAACGAGAGGAAAGGAGATGAAATGCACGCCGCTGGAGTTTGTCGAATACTTTGTTTCGGTGCATAGCCGACGCCACGAGTTGTAGTGACCAATGAAGCAGCGGTAAAAGCTCGCCATAGTTGGATGTGTCGTCTCTCTGTGCGTGTCATTGGCTATATATGAACCAATCAAACACAGCGATTGCGCAATGACCTTGCGTCCTAGTCCGTGAAATGTATCGTCTGGCATTTTACTGCGCTCTGATTAAAGGCTCGGTCACACAGCCCCGTTTTCTTGCGTTACGTTGTGTTTCGGACGCTTAAAAGGGTCATGAAACGAATTTTCGGTTGGGATAAATGATTTTAAATTGGGACTTTACTAATCGCATATCGTTTAGTTGGCCAAAAGAAAGAGGCTAGAAAGTCAAAAGCCAGCTTTTCGGTACGAACATTTGAAAATATAGCGGACTATTTTGTACCTTCTTGCCTTCGAAAGCTTTCCGCCTTTTCACTATGATACATCCGCGGTTCCACAAGCGCGTCACCGGCGCCAAACTGACGTCAGCAGAGCCCAGCTCACGCATTGGACACGAGAACTGCGCCACTCGGACGTATGCGCTCGTCAACAATCAATCCGTCGACGAATATTTGGATTCGCGTTCGTGGCCAATGAGTGCCCTGACGGAACTTATTGTCACTGGGGAATGACAAGTTTTATGGTGTGCATAAAAAGCACGGTGGAAGCTAGGAGTCATCGCACCGGTGCCGAAGGAATGTCACGACCACGTGATTTCACAGTTCGCGTTTGAGTTGAGGATTAAAGCTAAGGAGAAAGAAGAAGGAAAATCGTTTTATGACCCCTTTAAGGCCACGGTCCCACTGAATGTGGCAGTTTAGGTACTTTTTGGCAGGTCATTACTCATCTCCTTATAAATACTGTTTTGTGGGATATATGTCATTCGAAAGGTAATGCAATTCTCTTTCATTTGATATTATGTATGTGTTGGTTTTTACTGTTCATGCGCGTTTGTAGCGTTGCGAATATGATGGCGCGGACCCTCACTTGCTCCGCTAGTTCATGTTTTATGAACGATCCATTAAAGATAACACGGTTCCAATATAGCAGTTTTGTTAAGATGATGTCGGAGCAAAATGTAACGATACACTTTTTTGGTATTTGCACTACTTTGTTTTTTTTCATCCCTCCAAATATTGCCCTAAAATTGACATTTTTCAGCACAAATATGTTTTTATTGACAAGCGCTAGGGCAATGAAATTAGCTACAGATGTAGTGCTTATAATTGGTAATATGCAGAAAAAAAGTTAATGTTGAGTAAAAATTTCTTGTTTAGATATTTTATATCAAACGTAGCACTTTTTTGTGCTTTGAGTCATCGTACTTCAAATGCCGCTGAGGAAATATTTAAACTATGATAAAATATTTTATAACATTTAGAGCTACAATGGTTGCCCAAGAGGTGGACGATGGCTTTTTTTCATTTTCGAAGTCATAACGCTCCAGGAGCCCTTCAAACTTACCTGTTTTTGACGCATATCTTTTTGGACATCAAACAGATTTATTGGCATCTAATAACATTTATTGTTTGGAATAGGCATACATTGCGATGTATTAAATTTTCACAATGATCTTGCTTTGGTTTCATAATGGGTGTAGAGCTTAGCTAATTTTAAAAACAATTAAAAACTGTTTGGGTGTTTTGTTGCGCTACCTGGTGGATGGCAGACAAAGTGCTGATTTCTAGTGTTCGAAAAATTTCCGAGGGCGGCGTTGGCGTCTGTATCATCATCAATCGCCGTGTCTTTTTACCTTCACATTTAAAAAATATATTGTAAGATTTACTATCGATAAATGAATGGTTTAAGTACAGGGGCAGGTTAATAAATCTAAGACAAATAATTACACACGCGTAGCGTGATATAATGTGGTAATTATTCGATATGATTAAAATCAATAAACAATAAAAACGAAGAGGAAAATAATACACCCGAGTTCACTTCATGCCTAGAGTCACTGAATGAGCTTTAAAGTATCGGCACTCCGTTCCCCAAAATTGTTTTGGGCGCCGCCATTTTGGGTCCTGTTCAGTGCAAACGCAACTGCCGATCGTCATGATCCAAAAGCACGACTTCCTCAGCATTAGATGCGGTGCTAGGAAGCTGATGCAATATTGCAATGCTCTGTCGCGGGTTGTTTAAAGATTTGTGGGGGACGGAAAAGCATTTCCTGTGATTTTAAATAAAGCTTCAGGTAACTGGCAACCATCATCTTAAGCCACAATATGGACAGGTGTCGTTACTCTGAACCGTAGCTAATTTACTGGCACAAGCGGGAACAATGAAGAAGAGGCAGGTGTCAAAAGGTAGTGGCTTGTGGAATCCACGGGGCTTACGTCTTGGCCCCTCCAGCTATTAGAAGCCTCTTGAACAAGAGCATGAATAGTGTCATTAAATAAGCTACGCGTCAGAGTAGCGACACTTGGCCATATTGTGGCTTAAAATCATGGTTGCCAGTTATTTGAAGCTTTATCTGAAATCACAAGAAACGCTTTTCCCTCCTCCACTTTAAACAGTGTGCGACAAAGCGAAGCAACATTACATGAGCTTCCTAACACCGAATCTCATGCTGAGGATGTCGCACTTTTGAATCATGACGATCGGCAGTTGCGCCTGCTCTGCACAAGCGCCAGAATGGCGGCGTTCACAACACTGTCGGGGAAGAGAGTGCCGATACTCTAAGCGCAGCTAATTTATTTTTTCTACTTCCCGCGAAACTCCTTTTCCCTGACTGAAACTGAAAGTAAATATGAATAATACACCATTATTATAGATTATTTAGTTATAACCAACTAGACATAATGAGAGGAGGAAGCGGCCAGGTAGGAGAAACGCGGGTTTTATGTGCGACCGTTCTAACCGTCTCAAAAAAAAAAAAAAGAATGCGCGAGCTTGCGCTGGTTTAAAAAAAAGGCATCCAAAGAAAAGAGGCGGCACGCTGTGCTCTTTGTTATTATGCGTCTAATTGCAAATTGTTGTTTGCATGTTTATACAGCCGGAAGTTAGTCCGCCTCAGTGGGCGTCTGACTCAGTTGTAGATGAGCAATTTCGCCAGTGCCAGAGCCGTATATGTAGAGAGTTTGGCCATTCGTTGGGAAGTATAGGAGACAAATGAGGAGGCGCTATTGGCCGAAAGCGGGCTGGGCGTGTTCCAGGGCGTCTTCAGATGTTCGAATGTGACCAACCAGAAGCCGGAAATAATACCCTGGCGGTGGTCGCGAGAAACAAACCTGATAACTGCATGGGAGTAACTCTCGATGGCTGAAAATACGGTACACGTGATGTTTCAATCACACTCATCTAAAATGATGGTGGAAGAGTGCGACTAGCGGAAAGATCGACATAATCCTTACGCCGAGCGCCGGGAATCTGCCGTCAGAGCGGTCACACTCTGTCCGCGCAAAACAGAGTTGAGCGGCGCATTCGTTTCTTACATCTTTCTGCATGATCATGATGAAACAACACGTGCGCCCTATTTTCAACCACAAGGAGTTACTACACTTCACTCTTACGCACTTATTAAAACCATATACGAACAGAAACCTTCGATGACCGATCGGCTCAGAACTGTTTCTCGCTACCACCGCTAGGGGATTCTTTTCGGCTTCTGGTTGGTCAAGAGAGCATGCCAAGCCCTATTTCCGAGTCTGCCGCAAGCCCTGGCTCTGCCCACGCCTCCCATTGATGAAACTCTCTACATATACGGCTCTGGCCAGTGCGGTACAACCGCAAACCTGGTGTCTTTAACGTGCACCACGCAGTAGTGATACACGACCACACGCCGGTAGGATGCTCTTCCAGATCGAAACGGGCAGGGGCGGGGTGGCTTCTGCAGCGCGAGCTTTCGCTCCAGTGCTCCGAGCTGGTGTGCGCTAGACCATGCACTCGGCCACCGACCCCCCCCCCCCCCCCCCCTTGTGCGTTTAATTTATATACAGGTATAAGTATTTGCAGATCGATGATGGGCGTCGATCGTCTCGAGGTAATGTAACGTAATAACATTATATAAATAATAAACTTGTTGAAGGACTCAACGACTCAATTTTTTAATTCTTGGATTGTAATATGGCGGTAGCCTATTGTACTTGCTATTGATGAAGAGCAATATGAGGTGACGAGGTAATGATTAAATGGTGAGGCTCTATAAGGACGACGACATTAGGGAGTGTCGAACCACAACGCACAGTGCCATACTTGTTTCAAGTATCGTGTACCCAAAGACTTTCTTCACCCGCAACAGAATATGGTAGAATCAATGAGGATGCTAGTTTATATCTGTACGTGGAACAGGAAAACTGCACTGTGCAGAAGTGCGGCTTATTTGTTAATAGGAGGGACGGATTTCTAACAGCATTCCCTGATTGATTACTTGGAACAAATGGCCTCATTGACGTAAAGTGTCCCCGTTACAAAAGATTCTTGAAGCATACTTAAACTGCGGAGTATGAGGCGAAAAATAAGAAAAAGGAGCCTGGTGTGAAAGGTCCAAATCACCCACAATAGCTTCTACTATCAAATACAAGGGCAGTTACACAATACACAAAGAGAGTTTTGCGATTTAGTTATATTTACACTCAAGGGCGTTGATATCCAACGTATACAGAGAGATGACACCTTCTGGTCAACCAACATAGAGCCTTTTCTACTCAAGTTTTACATGGAAGGCCCGACTTCCGCTGAAATTCCTTACGTAGACGAGTTGTCCGACCGAATAAACTGCAATTACTCCCGATCTGGGAATCTCTCGATCTTCGTTTGTAAGCCATAGTATCATGAGATCGAGGGGTCTGGCTCTTCGTCCGCCGAATATTGCTTCGGCGGGTGTTTTTACCGTGTAAGAGGAGACCGTCGACGTGCTGCTGGAACAACAACCTGGCGATTCTTCACTGAAATGCTTCTTCCGTAAGCTTCGAAAGGGCTTTTTTTGTTTCGCACACCATCTGTTCTGCATGCTCGTTAGTTGCAGGATGGTATGGTGCACTAATGTGATGCCTGATGCCGGTTTTTAGAGCGCAGCTCTTAGGCGCCCGTTTCCGGCTTGAGCGGCGTCGCCGTCGGCGTAACCGCGCGGTGCATTATGGGTAAATTTCCCCGCTAAATCTAGCGGAAAAAATTTCCCCGCTAAATCTAGCGGAAAAATTTCCCCGCTAAATCTAGCGGAAAAAATTTCCCCGCTAAATCTAGCGGAAAAAATTTCCCCGCTAAATCTAGCGGAAAATTTCCCCGCTAAATCTAGCGGAAAAAATTTCCCCGCGAAATCTAGCGGAAAACTTTCCCCGCTAAATCTAGCGGAAAAAATTTCCCCGCTAAATCTAGCGGAAAAATTTTGGTCACGTGACCCGGGGGGTCACGTGACCTGGGGAGTCACGTGACCTGGGGAGTCACGTGACCCCCTCCCGAGGTCACGTGACCTCTGAGGGGGCACGTGTTTGCCCCCACGTGACCCCACCAAGGTCACGTGCCCTCGGGGGGGGTCACGTGACCCCCCCCCCCTCCCGAGAACACGTGGCCCTCCTGCAGTACCCTCCCCTCCTCCTCCTCAAGAGCTGCGCTCCAATTCGGCGTTACAGGGAGTGGTAAACGACTTTCACTTTTTTTCTTCAAAAAATGGTTTATTTTGTTTGAAGCAAGATTTGGCGCGTTATCAGAGTGAAGTATTTTTGGTAGGGCAAAAGTAGGTAAAAGAGACCGTAGAACGTCAATGACATGTTTGGACGTCGTGGCAGGCATCGTGTAAACGTCCAGCCACTTAGAGTGCACATCGCCCATGACTCTGCAGATGCGGATACGTTTTCGCTACCCACCGATTGAATAGTGGATCGTTTTCAGTTACTGTTCATGATGGCGTTGGACTCAAGGAAGACTTCGAGTCTTTCCAGAAAGTTAGCCTAGGTGCCAGGACTTTTGTCGAAAGCGGTAAGTGTTCGAAACGTCGACAACGTCGGTAGCCACGTGTTGTGCTTGACACTGGACACTTACCATTCGCTGAGACGAAACTTGCTTGTTCGTCTGCCACGAGTCGTCCAATATCAGGTCATCACCGCAACACCATCTCCCGACAAAAACGCATGTCCATAGTTAGCAATCACGTGAATTTATAAATTCCCGAACGCTCATAACCTGCGTCGCTAAACGCCATTTATTCATAGCGTCATCATTGCAAATAAACGCCTCCCTATTTCTTCTGATGGTTTTCATCATATTCCTCCTAAGCTGTACTTACAACATTATGTGTGTCGGTACTTTCGAAAATATTGCAACGGCGTTTGTTTTCTGGGAACTATAATGTAACCACCTTCACAACATCTTCGGGACCCCGTGAAACATAATATTTCGTGACCTTTTTTTAGTCGTCATTAAGATGATGCGGTAAGTACCGTAAAACCGTAAATCGCGAAGCAGTTTACTTGACGTCCGCTTCCACTGGTGTCTTGGAAGATTGAGTCTACTGAGCGTGCATTCCTGCAGAAGAAATTTTCATTGATAGAATATTAACACGTGAATCAACATTTGATTCCTTCTTGGTAAGATTTATTGCGAAAGCCCGTTACAACCACCGAACCGCATCTCCCTATATCAGAGAACAATTTATACCCAGCCTGGCATTCTCGCATACATCCGTTTGCTGGCCACGCTACTTGAGCTAGCTGAGCACAGCTGGCAGCGGCGCGAGCAAGGCCACGAGGGGAACGTGATGGTGCTCGAGCCATCCCACTGTTAACCAATGTTTCGGCCACCCCACGGGTACGTGTCGCCATCTATTGGTTGAACTAACGCCTTGTTCAAGATGGCTGCCGTGGGACCGCAGCCTTAAGGCTGGTTCACAGAGCTGCGTTGGTTGCGCTCGCATGCAACCGAAACGACTATAACGACAAAGTCACCAGGACAAGTCTTCTGCTATGTTCACGCTACGGACGCAACGCACCAAGTTTTCATAACACACACAAACGTAAGCGCAAGAAGCGGAACGATTTGGTTCGGACTACAAGCAATCGTGGTCTGAACGAACTCGTTCCGCTTGTTGCGCTTGAGTTTGCGTGTGTTATAAAACATCGGCGTCAGCGTGTCACGTCCGTAGTGTGAACATAGTATTCGCCGTTCACATCACGGCAAGAGATGCAAGGTGTAGCTTTGCGAAGCTATCCATGAGTCACGGTTGTTGCGATGTTTTGGTTGGTTAAAGGCAGCAAAGCACGCGCCATAATTGGTGGAGGTCGGGGGAAAACATAAGTACATGGGCGCATCAGACGGTTAAACAAACGCTCGTGGTGCGCAAAAACCAGGCAAACTTGCACACCGTACACTCTCAGAAATAGCGGGCGTAGTACTTAATACTTACAACCCTTGTCCCATATATAAAACCCAAAAAACTACGATTCGACGTCCAGTCCAAGGACGTCGAGCCGACGATACCAACTTTCACGAGAGGCTTGACAGTCGAGTGATTCAACTGATTAAAATGGCTAATGCACGGATTGAAGACTAAAAGAAGACACTCAAGGTTTTGTTGGCCCTGCTGCAAAACCTGTGTGGTTGTCTTTTCCTGTAGTCTTTGATACGTACATTGGCTATTTACTAAGTTATATCACACAGCCGCCAAGCCGATCGTAAAAGTTGGTATCGCCAGTTCGTCTCAGACTTGTGCCTATCTTAAATACACCACTCAATCAGCTGTATTTCAGATACTTTTGGTAGTGTTTCTGTATCTTTCAAATATATTTCGTCCAGAGTATTTGCTACTCTTTCTTTTACTCAGTATCTCAAACACATTTTTCAACTTTCGAAAATCTTTGTCGCCGGAACAATCTACAGAACTAGAAATCGCCAGACTCCAGGGCAAAGCTGAACCGATTGTAGACTTGAAGGCAACTGACGAAACACAGGACAGGAAACAAGGCACGAGCAAAATGCTTTCTCCAAACACCACCTAAAGACCAGATAGATAGCCCTATGGGCTATCTATATGGGCTGTCTATTTGGTGGTCTTTAGGTGGTGTTCGGAGATAGCATTTTGCTCGTGCCTTGTTTCCTGCAGGTAGGGTAGCCTTTAGGTGTCCTCCTGCACGTTTTCTTTCTAGGAGCGAAGCTTCTTGGGGCTAGCCATGTTCGTATGTCCGTCCGCCGTCGGGTGCACGTGCTCCTACTCGTGAGCTCACGCTCTCACCTGCTCATGAGCATGTGCTCCCGTGCTCGTGTAGGGCAAAAAAAAAAACGCATCTCCACGTGGTGAATGATGTTGATTGGGGCGAAGCTCTGGTGGTGCTTGTCTGCGTAGACGGTGAGCCGCAGCATGACGAGCCTTTCGTTCGTTTTTATCCATGTCAGAAAGAGAATGTGTGGTATGGAACGTGGTTATATACGCATTTGAGCACTTGACCGCAGCGTGACATGGTTGAAAACGAACGAAAGGCTCGGCAGGCTGCGGCTCAGCGTCTACGCAGACAAGCACCACCAGAGCTTTGCCCCAATCAACATCATTCACCACGTGGAGATGAGTTTTTTTTTAAGTTGTTTTTGAATGGCACGTTACGCCTGGAGCTAGCGAAGTGCTGGTGACGTCATCCGGCTTTTACGCCTTCTGTCTGAAGCTAGAGTGGTTCCGTTAGCGGAATATTAGGGAGTTTTCGTAGACCGCGTTTCCCTCTCCGTTAAGCCCTCTGCATCGAAGAAGCCGCTACTGTCCCTGCGCGCCGATGGTCTTGACTGGAGTTCCGGGTATCGTAGCGGGTTGCGGAGAGCGTTGCGTGATGGCGAAAACCATCTACGAAAACTCCCTATTGTGACTCCAACGCTCGGTTCTGGTATGAAAATGCGCGAGCATGTTTTCACGTGAGTGCAAACACTCCTTCGGCCTAAAAAAGCTAGGTCCTGCTGACTTTATTGAGCTGCAGTGATCTCCATTTGGCTTCCCCAAAGCCCCTTGTGTGCCTATAGTGGCTCAGCTTTGGCTCCCAAGCTCGTTCAAAATCTTTTATCTCCTTCCAAATGCGCACATTGATTCATTCTCAGAATCCTCCAACCCAGTTTTCCGCCAGGCGGAGCGAGGTATTGAAAGAGGTTTCGTGGAAAGTATATTGTGTTACACCTGTTTTTATCTTGACCTTCCTCACATATTTTTGACAGTTTGAAGGCACCTTCACCTGTACCTTCAAACCTTCAAACTGACAAACTGTCACTACTTTCAAACTGTCAAAAATGTATGTCTCCTCGCCTTTGGCTGGGGATACAAGATACTCGCTCTTGGTTGTTAATCAGCAACAGAGGCTGCTGTCCTTTCGCCGATGTTTCTCTTGAGCGTGCACGTTTGTCGTTCCCTCGCGTACTCACCATCAAGTCTGGCTGCCTGATCAAGTTCTAGTTCGGCTGTTAGGGGTATGCAATGCAGGACTCTGCATCAAGTCCGCCGAATCACGTCAAGGCATGTTACGAACGTATTCCGGAATGGGTCATGAGCCGAGCCTGCTGCCAAACTAAAGCACGCCAGGTGCCATGCCTACAATACGTGAGGTCCCTATGTTCCTAAAATCTTTCGGTACCAATTATGTTGCATGTAACGAATTGTTTAGTAAACTTCGATTACAGCAGCTGGGTCGCTTTTTGAAAGTCATAAAGACCACAGCAGAATGTGATTTGCAGCGAAATCATCGCAAGTCGAGCACCCCTTTTGACATTTTTATTTTTATATTACCAGCTTGCAACCAACTTGCCGAGTATCTTGGAATGTGATTCAATTACTTTTCTAAAGTATTTGTACTCTACTCAAGATAGTTCTTAGTAAAGGTCGCTTAAGTACTACTCTAAACACATTTTCAGATGGGTATTTAGTATCTTATTTTTAATACTTTAGTTGAGTATTTGGCACAACACTGGTTCAACCCAGTATTGTACGGAACGGCGTTCCTGGAACGCGTTGCTTTTAGAAGGAACGAAGGAACGTCGCCGTTCCATTTTGCATCGTTGGAACTGAAACGGGAACGCGTTACATTTTTACTAAAACAGAAAAAGTAACGGCGTTAATTTTTTTTTTTTTTTTTTTCATGGAGTGGAGCAATTTTCTTTCTTTTATTTCTGAGGGAAATTTTACAAGTATGAAAACAATGTGTTACGAAGAGCAGGATCTCCTTAACTTTTTGGATACTTATCTTAGGGATTATTTTGTGTGGCCCTCGCTTGTTAACAGTCGGCTACAGAAAAGCTAGTGGCCATCCATTCTTTTTTCAGTGCCCGAGACTGGCGTGCAAAAACAAAACGTTTAGTCGAAGGAAAAAGCAGAGAAAGAAGGACGTTTCAAACTCAACTAATTTCTTTGATTCCACGAATCCTCATACACCCATAAATCTAAGGCCGACTACAGCCATCACTGAACTTCCACGAAGATACCTACATTTCTAACAAAAGAGCAGGTTATCAGACATCGAACGCACCCTTGTATCACGAAAATTGGTCACTTAAACGATACACAAAAAATTAACCTTTCTTGATTCCCCCCCCCCCCCCCCCCCCCATCCCCCACCTTCAAACTGCAAAACGAATCCAACCTCATGAAGAAGGACTTGTAGTTTTCAAGACTGACCTTCCAAAAGCCCTACACTCTTCTTCACTTGCACGTCTTGCGGACAGCAACAATGAGAATCAACTGTTGTTAAGTTCGAGTTTGTTAGATTGAAACGCGTGAGGTTGTTGTAAAACGCTCGTGCGATATGGGGTAACAGTACATTTGGCTCGTCTAAATCGTCCACCATATAGCGTTAATATGGTTTAAAGCTGAGATTTTTAAAGGTGAATATATCAACAAATGAAACCCCACTCCCGCTTGTTTTTTTCTCCTGGTGCCCTTTCCCCACGGCATTCAAATTCGTATGTTGCCATTTTGATGGGACATATAAAAACAACAAAAACAACCTTGTTTTATCTAACTCGGTGATTGGGTGCCGAGCGTCAGCCGAGGTACTGCTTCGACCAAGTCCTATGCAAACGCAAACGGTTGGTGCCCACTTTGAGACCGCGATCGACCCTCGGGTGGTGACGTCAAAATTCTAGTGCACAGGATTTTCTAGTTTAGATGGTATTGTCACAGCACAGATCGGGACATAAAAACTGCGAGAAAAAAATAGACGTTACGAAGACAAAGACAAGCAAGGAGACGCTGCTTGAAAACAGATATGGGTCGACCGGAAGGATAAATATTTTCTTATCCTTTTCCTGTCGATCTGTGACGCAAGAAGGCTGCGTATATGTGAGTGTGAAGAAGCGCTTTCATCGAACGGATCGTAACTTTTACAAGTATTTCTATTGAAAGGTTTAACTTCGATGCTTAGAACGTTTGGTAAGAATTCCCTGTTGACATTAAAAACGATGGCTAGGTGGCGCAAGCCGCAGTCCAATCAAAGGGGTACAGCTGTATGCGCCCATCCGTCTATTCATTAAACACTTGTGCTTTGTGTTAGAAGGTTTTCAGCTTCCAAAAAATTAAGCTGGAAAAGAAACGATAGTAAAAAAGAAGGAGGGGAAAGTTGGAAAAAGTAAAGCTTCCCAAACTAAGAAGTAATGGGATTCACCCTCTCCCAGCGTCTTTCTCCTTGACTGCATGTGCGACACCATTATTGAGCAAGGGCGTCGGCAAGGAGGAATAGTCTGGACAACTATTCTACATACACGGGCGCTTTAAGAAAGAGAAGCACGCCCGCCCCTAGGACGAGTGTTAACGCACGAGAGAGCAACGAATCACAAGACTAAAGAAGCGCGACAAAGAAGCACCTTTTGCGTGACGCGTTTATCTTCTTCTCTGAAAAAACCGTGCCTACACAAAACAAAAAAACAAAAAACGTTCGGAAGTGAAAGTGGCTTGATAAGACTAAGTGGAATCCATTTCGCGACGTTGGAAGTCACCCAAAAACGCTCAAGAGCGGAGGAAGGCCGTGGTCACCTCGCTGGACTAACCATGGCAACGGGAGCAAGGCTGCAAAGTATTTTCCGATTTCGTTTTTCTTTTTTGCCGTCGACACTTATTGGCAACGTGAGCGATGGAAAGCGTCGCAGAGGTTGGCCTGCCACAATCAGCCGATGCTGACCATGACGTCAACAAAGGATTTCTCATCGACGGAAATAATACTATAAGAACTTCAATTTGGGTGTTGTTGGCAGCGTTGGTTTCAGAGCGCAATGATTTAAAGCTTCCACCATTTACAAACACCATCGAACTTGTTGTTCGCAAGGTTATGACGTCACCAGAAGGAACCATAGGAGGGCGCCACCAAATACTTTATTAGGGGGAAGACATTCCACTCCGCTCATCTGCATTAGACAGAACGCCAACAGCGCCGAATCTAGCCCTGACGGAGATAAGGTCCGCGTCAGTCCACGCGCAAGTGCACGTGGATGTTCGCGGCGGCCGCGGCGGTGTCGTCTCCAATAGACCCTTTCCGAAATTCAGTCTGGCCACTTTGATCACTATCATCATCTGTAGAACGGCATCTGTGCCATACGAATGGCGGCCTTCTAGTGACTGATAAAGGAAAACGTTGAGGATGCTCCTAAGCGGATCTTGCGAGGCCTGTACATAAGGGGGTGGGGGGGGGGGGGGGGGGAAGGGGGAAGGGGGTTCAGTACGACGCGACGTGGGAATGGAACACAAGAGCTACGTAAGCGTTTACTTCTAATAACTCAGATTCAGTCAATCTGTGGGCGGCACACAATCGGCTTTGAAGCACTTTGGTGTATAGAATTTTCTCGAGGCATCTCAGTAGGTTGAAGCTTTGTTCTGAATGCAGGTTCTAGGTCACCATCGAACTGAAAGTAATCGAGAAAGAACTCACACTGAACAATTCCTCGCGTGCCGTTGACTTGCTAAAGTGACGGTGCCGATACAAGTTCATTTCCGCCATTGATATGGCAAAACCTAAACTGCTTTACAAACCACCGGATGGCACTGAATTTCGGAAAGGGTCTATTCCACCTAAAGCCTCTCCATGTTTCAAGAGTAGCGCAAGGTGCGTCGATGCACGAGGCACGTGCAACGTGCAACCCTTGGGGAGATCATGGCGACACAGCGCAGCACTGGAGTGCTATGTTGCGCTTTTTGGACTCACAGGAGACTAGGGAGAAGGAAGTGACGTCAACGATACAGCAAACGCAGATTGGATATTTGACAGAAGAAAACAAAATCAACATCCAATCTGCATTTTCTGCGTTGTTGTTGTCACTTCCTTCTCCCTAGTCTCCTGGGAGTCCAAAAAGCGCAACATAGCACCCCTGAGCTAGATTTTAGACGCTATGTTCTACCTAGAAGTGGCGCGCGGCACGTGTCTCGAGCATTTTCACAACAATGAATTTGGTTTGTAGAACAACCATCATCATCATCATCATTTACAGCCCGATAGCCGAGACCTCCCCGACGATAGGTGACTCTCGCCAAGCCCAGAAAACGTGTCCGCGCCTAGGCTATTTTATTTTTGAGAGGAGTGGAATGTATTCCCCCTAGTTAAGTATTTGGTGCCACCAAGATATCTCGCCTAAAGGGGTATTCACACGAGGGAGAAATCCCGGGGATTTCTCCCCGGCACGCGCATCCCACGACGAAAACGGCAGGCTTTGCGATGTGCAAAAGCCTCGCGATTTCATCTCGTGACTCGCGCGTGCCGGGGAGAAATCCCCGGGATTTCTCCCTCGTGTGAATACCCCTTAAAGCCCCTTCATGTTTCAAAAGTAGCGAAAGGTTCGTCGATGCACGGGGCACGTGCAACACGCAGCCCTTGGAAGATCATGGCGGCACAGCGCAGCATTGAGCTAAATTTCGGACGCCATGAATTTCCCAATAGTGGCGCGCGGCAGGTGCCTCGAGCATACTAAAACAATGAATGGCGCCACTTTTCCCAGCTTAGAGGGGCTTTAATCTCGCCACCAATAGTGTTATTTGTAACATGTTCGTGGAAACCTTGTGGAAAAGTGGTTTCAGCCGCACTGACCCAAAAAATCTCCCCCATCACCTACTGCATGTCACCGAGCCCGATTTCCTTAAAGGCGTGCTTCATGGACAGTAATTTTACATACTGATGAGGTCTTTGCAGTTCGTGTGTTGAGTCCTCAATTAATTTGCCTCTTGTCCTACTGAAAAACTATTTAAGCACGTCCTGATCATATCTGATAAACTAAAAAACGTACAGAATGTGATACGAACGAGCTGGGCACATGCTGTGTATATGTGACGTCACGTGACACCCGAGCATGATGTTCATTGTCACGTGGCGTCATCTGACGCACGGACTTGATATAGAACCAACTTATTTCACAGAGTCACGTGACATCAGTGGCGTCACAAAGAGGGGGGGGGGGGGGGGCAGGTGAGGTGGCGGACCGCCCCGGGCGCTGCGCTTAGGGGGGTGAGAGTGGGCAGTAAAAAGGGGGGTGTCACGGCACGTCACCGCTTCGGCCGCCGCTGACTTCATTATGATGTGACGTGACCTGCGTGTCGGTTAAGCGTGTCACTTTTTTTGCGAAACCCAACAGAGAGTTTGTGTTCAAAACGACTTAAAAGGATACTGAATCAAACGTTTCAGTGTCCATAATAAATGGCGCAAAATCTTTCCCCGATCCAACAGCTGCGGGTGTGCGCGAGAACACGCAACGAAATTGATGTCATGATCCGCTATTTTAAGATGACAGTGAAATGTTTGGGCTTTCGGCAAAAGGAGAATGAAGGCAGGGGGGCTATGTTTCTCGTTTTGGACTCCCAGGAGACTAGGGAGAAGGAAGTGACGTCAACAACACAGCAAATGCAGATTGGATGTTGATTTTGTTGTCTTCTGTCAACATCCAATCTGCGTTTGCTCTAGTCGTTGACGTCACTTCCTTCTCCGAAGTCTCCTGGGAGTCAAAAACGTGCAACATAGCCCCCCAGGATTTTCTTTTCCGCTAGTTAAAGCTACGTGCTTGTTAAAATTTAATCGCCTACCTTTTACACCAGACCCTCCTGTGGACATCATAAACCTGTCTTCATTCTCCTTTTGCCCGGAGCCCATGCATCTCACTGTCATCTGCATTGGTTGCATTTGCATGCAACCGAAAGGACCATAACGACAAAGCCACCGGGACAAGTGTTCGCCGTACACAGCATGGCAAGCGATGCAAGGGTTGGCTTCGCGAAGCAATTCATGAGTATCGTTTCGGTTGCATGCAACCGTTGCAAATGTATGAACCAGGCTTTAGCGTAAATGGAGGATCAGGACGTCAGTTCCGTTGCGTGTGCTCGCGCACACCGGCGGCTACTAGCTCGTCAAAAGATCCTTCGCTCTTTTTATGGACACTAAAATGTTTTGTTCAGTATCCCCTTTAGGCTGGTTCCACAGCGGCCATCTTGAAAAAGCTTAAGGTTGGACCCCAAATGGTGACACCGATCCGTGTGGCCGAGAAACTGTGGTATGGCTCGTGGCACCGATGTTCCGGATAGTCCCCTGTCATAGCCTCCTCTATACTCACAAAGCCTGGCAATTCGACGACGGAGTCATAGAGTGCCCGGTCGCAGATTTGGAGAGCGAGGATCTGGTTGCACAGAGCATCAAAGATTCATTTCTCGGGGAACCTGGAGGTCAGCACAGAGCTTTTGCAGTGGCAAGGACCCGAAACGCACTTGTTCGCTCAAGAGAAGTGCGTTTCGGCGTCTGGCCGCAGCAAGGCGCCACTCACGTGGCTCTCCTCTCATCCGTTGTCTGCCGCTCCACATTTTCCATTTCGGCGGCCGCTTCTCGTGACGATCTGCCAGGATTTGTCAGTATCACGGTGGACGAAACATTTGTGCTTCTTCCACCGTGGTCAGTATATAGGAGGCTATGCCCCTGTATACCGTGGCCCCTGTGCAGGTTGCAGGTTCACCGCGTGCTCTCGACTGCGTCACGCGGTGCCAGCGCTGCCTAGTGTGCTCGGCTGCTAAGCACAACAAGCTAGCCCAGCTAGCTCATCTATCGGCAGTCTTGGGTAGTAACGCGTTACTAGTAACGCGTTACTGTAACTTCGTTACTCTTTTGGTAACTTGTAACTGTAACGAGTTACTTTTTTAAAAATGTAACTTGTAACTGTAGTTCTATTACTTTTCATGAGGTAACGATAAAAGTAACGACGTTACTTTTGACGTTACTTTCCAGTTTTTTTTTTTTAAGTAATATATCACTGAACGAGTACAATTAAGCCATTCTTGGCGCTTTCCAAATTGTCTGTTCCGACATTTCGAGTGTCAAGTTATTTTTTTCACAAACGTTCTTTCTCGCCAGTCACGACCCGAATATAGCCACGTGTAGATTTGGTGAAAAAAAAAAAAAATGTAGTTATCTTTAGCACGCGCTTGTACTTTGTGACTGAACACTTGCATCTTAGTATCTTGAAGAACTATCTCTTTTGCGGTTTTTCTTTTTTCTGCGCAGACGCTTTTTAATCGGGTGAATCAAACGTGAAACAACAATACACGCGGAGGGCACTGCGTATGTTTTGTATTTTGATTAGCGCCACCACTCCGCACTGCGCATGTTTCGTATTTTGATTTGCGCCACTACTCCGGTGGGTTTGTTTCTGGCTTGCCGGGTACGAACTGAATAATGTTCAGGGACTCTATGAACCCAGGGCAACCGTCAACGAGCCAGTAATGTGCTAGTGCTACCAAGGATATAAATGTTGATAAGAACAAAGAAGAACTACCATGGCCGGCGTACAGAAAGTATTTTGCTGTGGTGGAGGTGGTTACTAACAACTTGACCGCAGAAAATGACACCATGTTGCCTCAACGCCTACCCGGCAATCAAACACCTGTTCCGGCGACACAACACAGCAATCCCATCCAGCGCGTTAGACGAGCGCCTGTTCAACAAGGGCAGGGACGTGTTTGTTATCAAACAAGGGAAACTTTCAGAGACTAATTTCGAAAAGCAAGTGCTGCTGAGTTACAATATGAAGTAAAAAGCATACTTTTTAATTTTATGTAAATAAACTTGGTAAAAAGCGTTTTCTAGTTTTTCTATTTTTGTGTCATAAAAAGTAACTGAAAAGTAACGTCGTTACTTTTTAAAAGTAACTGTAACTGTAACTAGTTACTTTTTTGTTGCGGTAACTGTAACGGTAACTTCGTTACTTTTTTTCTGAAAGTAACTGTAACTGTAACGAATTACTTTTTAAAAGTAACTTACCCAAGACTGTCTATCGGAGGATACGAGCTGGATGACTTTTTTTATATATATATTGTACATGCTTCTGTGCAAAACATCACGAAGTGAGAAAAATATTATTCGGCTTGGACTTGTTATTTTTCGTGAATAAAAAAAAAATTGCTAGGCATAAACGTTTAGCATGCCATCTCTTTAAAGACGCAGGCTAACGAGGACGTCTGCTAGAAAGGTAGCGACGCTTGGCGATTGACTGATCTGATCTATACTATAACAATTGAAAAGCGACTGGATCTTATAGTTTACTGCTTCAGCGAACAAAAAGTTAGGGCTCAAACTATCTGGAGATGGTCAAACATATTTTAAGACAACAATCCAAGACTGAAGAAAAAAAAACAAAAAAAAACGAAGGACTTTTTTTTTTTTAACAACAAGAAAGAATAAACACGAAAACTGGACGAAAACTGACGCATAAAACTCTTTGATTGTTGTTTCATTGTTCGTTTCTTTTTCTTTGAGTTTCTTCCAGTCTCAAAGTTTTGTATAAAAAATGAAATACGTTCACAACTCCTTCTGATGCCGAATTAGAGCGCAGCTCTTAAGGAGGAGGAGGGGAGAGTATGAAGGGAACGGTATGGCCCTCCTCCTCCTCCGTACCCACTAAGCCTCCCTCCTCATCTACTCCTCCCATGCTCCTTGCCTCCTCCCCTCTTCCTCCTCCCCCTCCTCCTTCTCCTCCCCCTCGTCGCTCCCGTGCGCGTCACCGTGGTGCATTACGCAACGCGCGCGTCACCGTGGTGCATTACGGGGCGTTTCCCATAATACACCGCGCGGTTACGCCGACGGCGACGCCGACGCCGCTCAAGCCGGAAACGGGCGCCTAGATAAAAGCTGAGCCTAAAGAAAACTGTACTTCTTGAAGTGCAGACTAAGGTAGGTAGTTTGAGTAGATCGTTCTGATATCTCCGGTAACTATACTCGGTACTTCGCCGCGCCTGTGTGCATGCATACAATATTTCTATCAAAGTGTAAAACGTATCTGGACGATTTCATCTCAATTCCAACATAATTTTGAGTCACTAGTTTAATTTTTACAAAAATATATTACTTTTAAATTCATTCTTGAAATGAAGAAAAAAAAAAAAAACGCCAACGAAAAATTGGTAATTTTTGTTTTGTTTCGTGTTATTTACGATTGAAGCGTCCGAGGCCACAACTGGCGTTTCTCCGACCTTCCGCGCATCACAAGTTTGACCACTCTCTATTTTGTCACTCCTCAACCAATACACTAACCGCCGAATTCAGAAACCTCACTCAAACTACACTCAAACTGAAGGGTCCTTCCACTTCCTCGAGGAAGGCGCGAGGGCCGGCGCTGGCCAATCGCGACGGCGGATCCGTCCTCGCGATTGGCCAGCGCCGGCCCTCGCGCCTTCCACGAGGAAGTGGAGGGGCCCTTCAGCTCGAGTGTAGTTTGAGTGAGGTTTCTGGAATTCGGCAGTAAGGCTTTCCTCTGACACTTTGAAAATAAGTTTCATAATGGTAAGTGCAAAATAAAAAAAAAAAAAGAAACCTTCGATTTTAAAATAATAAAATCAAATTTCTAACAATCTCCCGTTGGTGATTTTCGGCCATTTTAATTACCTTGTCATCATAAGAAAGCTTAAGTGACGCTATTATTATTTTATATAATTTCGATAGTATTGTGCAAATGAAGATGTATTAAATATTCGCTTCATTTACCAAGGTATTATCGCGATCTACTATGAAATGTAAATAAAGTATAGCATTTTTTAATGTAACCGGAAATAAAGATGGAATATTTTGAAATGTACGGTTGGAAAACGGCAACCTTTGTTGCGAATTACAATCAACTTTACTTATAATTTCACACAATTTTAGGTGTTTTTATGCATACGTGTTAAAGGCGCACTGAAGTCATTTTTGATAAAGGTCTCTTTTTTTAATCTTATATTGTTTAAAATGAGTTAGTTCCCACATATACCAAGTACTATATCACAAAACCGCCTATTCATCTCAGGGCAAAAGAAAATTACACCATCTTCCCGAGGGGAACCATGGGGTGATGCGGAGCGTCGCGGATCGTTATTAACGGGGTTATTAACGGTGTTAATAACGTTGTTGAACTTCACGGTCCCGAACCTCAGGTTCTGCTGCTCGACGTTCACGAACCAACGCGGCTTCCCGTTCTCGAAGGTCGGGTTCCGCCGCTCGCTTCGTACGTTTACGTTGAACTTCACGGTCCCGAAACTCAGGTTCTGCTGCTCGACATTCTCGAACCGCCGCTGCTTCACGTTGTCGTAGTTCAGCATCCGCCGCTCGACGTTGACGAATGGACGCCGCTTCTCGCTGCATAGTTCAGGGTCTGCCGCTCGCTTCAAGCGTTTGCGCTCAGCGTCGCGTGCCCTTCGCTGCGCAGCTTGTCTTCAGTGGACGTAGCGCTGCTGTTAGTTTGTGGGGTGGTGCTGACGCTTGCTTGCGCCAACCCACTAACTGACGGGACTGTTGCTTCCATCACACTACATCGGAAGAACGGAGTGGAGTCAACAGTGGGTGAACTTAACGCGCGCAGCGCGCTACCGCTGCTTATATTGACACTTGAAGGAGAGGAGACTAGAGGAGGAGAGTTGCGCATGCGCGCGCGGTGTGAGTAGAAGCGAACGCACGCGAAGTGCACGCAGCTGGTAGAGAGAGAGAGCGGAGAGAGTAACGCGCAGCCGTTGGAGAGAGGGAAGGAGGAGAGCTGCGCATGCGTAGTGTGAGTACGGACTACGACGCCGCGGGACATAGACCCGAGCAAGAGATGCTCCGCATCTAAAAACATATGGACTCTTTTTTCTCGCGGACCACATTTTGTAGACCAATGAAAGCCCTACAATACGCGCAGATCCCAAATAATATTATTATAACTCGTTTTGAAGAAAGTCTGATGGGTACAAATTCGGATAAGACTCCTCTCTTTCTCCGCAGGCCAAGTCATCGCTTGCAACTCGCCGACAAGCGCCATTTGTCGACCATTTCACTCAGAAGAAAAGTCTTCCCAAAAAGGGCGCGTCGCGATCTTTGAACACGCTGATAACGAGGAAATAAGCTAGAGCGCTACACGGGGTCGGGCAGGGTAGCAGGCATTTTTTCGGGCCCGCGCCGGGCTTGGGCCTGAACAAAATATTTTTCGGGCCGTGCCGGCCCGGGCCGGCCCGGGGCGTGGCTGGGCAGTCGTGTGCCGCAAATTCTAAATAGTTGATAATAAAAAGTGTGTTCATTGATCTTTTAGGTTCGATGAAAACAAACAAGCGAAATGCGAAAAACATTACGACACTGCTAAAAAAAAAAGACGTCTTGCATTTGGAAAGCTCTCACGTGGATAAAAGGAAGCGTATGGATTCCTCCAGCATAGCGGAAAAGTACGGTCAGGAAAACGAGGGCACTCCAGCTGCAGGGTACAAAATAAAAATCCTTTCCCTCAGCTTAAAAAAAAAAAAAAAACGTGAGCTTGATTTTGCACTTTGTGCATGCGGCCTTACTATGCCACCAAAGATAAGCTAAGTACCATGAATAATTTTACGCTTATACAGCCCTTTTGAAGATGCACTATCGTGATTGTGATTGTTTTTTTACAAAAATATGTAGAGAGGGAAGCTAGTTGTGAAACGAATTGCAATGCGCGTTGTACGTAGTACGACGCTCATCCAGATCAAAACGGGCAGGGGTGTGGACTGGATTGAGCCCAGGATCCCGGTTTCTGCAGCGCCAGCTTTCGCTCCACGTGCTCCGAGCTGGTGTGCGCTAGACCACTCGTACACCGATCCCCCGATTTAAATAAAATTAAATCCTTCACTGCGGAGCGTAGGGACAAATCGGAGCTACGCTGGGGAACTCGCTGCCGCCTGGGGGGCCGGAAATGTAAGAGGAGGAGTGGGAAACTCGCCGGGGCGAAGTCAAAAGACGCTCTTCCCCTCCCCCGTTACGTCGCATCGGAGAGATTCTTGCCGAAGTCGAGCTTAGCCCCTCAGATTCCAGAACGCTATCTGAGAAAACCAAGAACGCGTGAAGGGAATTCTTTTAAATTTTGTCATGATCAAATGGTGTTTACAGAATGACTGCTGGTGTTCCACCTCTAATATTTTTTTATGCTGAGTTCTTATGTTTATCAGAAGCATACCCTTTAATGTCGGTGATGCGTTATGATGTGAAATTGAGTTACGACATTTCAAAATCGCGTAAAAAAAACACTTTTCAATAAATATTTAAAAAAATGGCAGTGTACTAATTAAGAAAGAAACGTAAGTACAGTACAAGTATTTCATCTATTCATTAAAAAAAAGAACGCGACATGAATGCATTACAAGTGTATGGACTTGATATGCGCAGAGGGATGTCTTTGAAAATATCAAAACTTGCACTTTTTGTTTTCTTATTGCGCGTTAAGTTTTAAAAAATGCATCTCACATTCTGAACTAAGACAGTTACAATGAATTTTTCATTTATTTGCAGAATAAACGAAATATGTGGCACGCGCACAGACGCGACAATTGAAAGGCGAATAGGAGCGTTAGCACAGCTGCCACCGCTATTATGGTTGGGGCCGTTGGACCGCCGCCTTAAAGCAGACGTAGTCGTACTCTCAAGGTGGAAAAATGTTGGCAACAAAGTGCCCGAACCGATCCTATATTCGTGTCCCGTTGCACCCAAGTCATGTCGAACAAGTCTCTGAAGGTTCGCAGATCCACGAATGTTATCCTTTTTTTTTTTTTTTTTTTTTCTTGCTACTCCCTATTATTAACCGCATCGAATTCCTTCCCGTCGCCGAGGAACATTCCGAGGCAAGGATCTCGAAGCAACCTGTTACCTATTGGAATAACTATTTTTTGCTTCTATTTTTATGTACTTAACGATGGTAACACTGTTAGCATGAACGAGCGACCGCCAAAATTCTTGTTTTGTCTTTTTTTTTTTTTCTTATAACTGAAAAGCAGCCATAAAATTATCTAGCAAACTTGAGCGCACTGAACGCTGTAACTTAGTGAAACTTTTCTTTTCTCGAAATCTGATTTATTTTAAAAGTTAAAGTCAAATTAAAATTACAAAGACAAGCAAAAATAATCTCCTTCAGAACGTCCCTGGTCCTGGCCTGGGCGGCCAATGATATAGAGACGAAGCGACTGGCCAATCAACAGCGCCTTACGTTGATGGTCGCTTCCCCTGCAGACGCATGCTCATCAACGGGTCGTTGTTAGCTTCAGCACTCCACCGCGCTTTTCGGCATGAATTTACCGGGTCTGCCGGAGTTCCGAACCCTCGATAGAAGTGCGGGGCTGGAAGTTGTACCGTACGAGGACCCTACTCGTAAACGTCCGGAGCGCCCTGGCGAAGCCTCTCGGCCCCAACTCGACGACGCTCAAGTTCCGGGCAAGTTCGAGCGGGTCTCCTGTGGTCTCGCGAGAGGACAAATTCGTACTTTCGGTTTTCGCAAAATGCGCCACCGGCGTCAGGCGTTGTCTGCTAGAATCCGCGGGGCATGGCCTCCGAGATCCCGAAGCGAGCGCGCTTCGACATCACGCGCGGGCGCGCTTGCGCCGCTTCTTCCACCGCTTGGTGGCGGGTATGTCCACGAGTCATCGCGCGTTGTTTCTCGAACTTTCTAAGCTGCATTTGTTTCTTTTCTCATCTAAATTACTGGACAAAAACTACTTTCATAAATACCTGAAACGGTTTGCGCCATTTTTATTTTTGTATTTCGACTAAAAAATGCTTTGAGGGGCTCTAACAGTTGTAAGGCAGGAGCTGACCGGGACGGACGACGTCACGAATTCTTCAAATGCCGCGCGCGTTCGGCACCACCGAGCTTCCCCGTATAGGAGGAGGTTTCCGCATCGTACGGTTAAAATATGAGGCACTGATATTTAGTGAATATATGCGTGCCCGCTGGAGTGCCCGAACCAAATTTTTTTTTTTAAAGGTGCCGATGTTGTGTTTGCGTCAACAGTTTCATTTAATGAACTTCTTGCGGTGGTGTTGTGCTAACCCTGTTGAAACCTAAAAATCATTCACAAAGGCGACCGTAAAAGAAATCACCGACGTTACAGCGTTAGAGATGCTCCCATTTCATTTCATGATCCACAGTCTTACTTTATGCACTATCCGCGGTGTCGAATATCCTACCATTTTGGTTTTGTGTAAACATGATTTCCTATAGGCCACGTAGAGATTCTGTATTCGCATGGCAGGTAAAAACCTAAGTTTCACTGAAATTAAAGTTAAAAAAAATGTTTGTAGGTCTGACATGGCAAGGAAAAGGGGAAGAAGGAACAGACAAATGCAAAACGTTTTGTGTTTCGACATTTTGAACACCCGAGACTATATGAACAAAATGTGAACCTGTGCTTGTGTTGTCCACTTTTTGTTCCTAGTCTCGGCTGTTCAAGACGTTGAAAGTTCACCAGCTCGCCTGCATTTTCTCAGTTATTTCATCCCTTGTTTTTGTTTGTCCTTTCTTCCCCTTGCTCCGGAATCAATACAGGGGTCGTCCAAGACCGACCGGGACTTTGGTTCATAAGGAATCGCTGAACAAGCGTAGCATGGTGAAATTTGCGGAGGGAGTTAACGTAACTCTTCATAAACATCAGACAATGCCTGGAACGACGTAATTGATGCATGCGCAGCAGTTCCAGCTGTCATAGTGGCGAGCAATGTGTCGGTAGCTGTGGAGCATAGATGCACAATCAATATTCTGGTGAAGGAGAGAGATAAACCCGCTGGATATTTTCCCCGAAGATTGCAAGCACAGTAAGGGGAAATGAACGACATTACATACAAGAGTGTACGAATGGTATCAACGGTTTTCCGATGGGCAACAACCGGCGAGAAATGAATCGCACGGACACGCTGATCTGACTACAGACACATAGCTGCAGTTCGTTCTACCCCAAGGAAATCAGGGAGCTGCCAAGAAGGATGGCAGTGGTTCCCCAACGCCCACGGAGAATACTTCGAAAAGCTTATATAGTTGCGTGCTTGTAGGATTTTTCATTTGATCTCATGAAATAAAACTGTCCCGGGCGACCTTGTACCGTCCTTGTATGCGAGTCTTAAACCAGCTAGCTGGCCTGCGCCCTCCGATCGCATTAGCTGCAGGATTGATGATTCCGTGCGGCTGCGAAGGTAATGCACGCGTATAGTTTCTCTCAGTCAGGTATGGGCAATTCGTCGTCACCATGGCAACTGCACCGCGCCGATAACCTTTCCGTTACCGCTGGCCCGACGGCTGACGAAAAAAACAAAATGGGGCCAGGCGGGAAGGAACGTTATCTTCCTGAAATCAATATCTTTGTTTCACGCTTGCTTCCTCTGAAAGGGCTGTTAGCGAATTGGTTCCTATTCCCGGGAACAATTCCCCCCCCCCCGTCCCCCACCAAAAAAGAAAAAAAAAGGAAAAGAAAGAGAAAAACTTGTTTTCGACTATCGCGTCATCGGCACACACTTATCAGTTATGGATTTCCATGACCGCCGCTGTAATTTTGTTTCTTGACTTTCGCTGCATCTCGAAGTGTACCGGTGAGAACAACAATATCTCATTTTGCTTTCTTTTTTTTTTTTCGAACTATTGGTTTTTGTTTGCCCACAATTCAAATTATACTGCGGAAATGTCGCGACTCCAAGTAAATTCTTTCAGGCCCTCACTTAACTGCTTCGCTTGTCACCACCACGCGAACAACAACCTCGTTGCATAAGAATAAATTAGCGCGAGACCCTCGCTAGGCAGGTTCGAATATAAAACGCAATGTGCCGTTTGTTTATACCTTATCTCAGGAGTTTCCTGCAGCAAAGGTACAGCGTACTAGAATACGGAGAAGTGTTTAAAGCCCCTCTATTCTGGGAAAAGTGGCGCCATTCATTGTGGCAGAAATGCTCGAGGCACGTGCCGCGCGCCACTTCTGGGAAATTCACGGCGTCTGAAATCGAGTTCAGTGCTGCGTTGTGCCGCCACGATGTTCCCAAGGGCTGCACGTTGCACGCGCCTCGTGCATCGACGAACATTGCGCTACTTTTGAGAAGTGTTTGGAATGCAGCTACTCGACAATGGGAACTTGTGAGGCTGCGCGTGTAGATAACAATCACGGTGCTGTAATCGACAGGGCAACAGAAAGTCGCTGCAGTCCGCACGTGCCACCCCACTTGCGCGTGCACTCGGTGCACGCGCGTGACCAACACTATACTGACTCTACTGTCGCAGAGCCGAGTTTGGTCAATGGGGGGAGTGGGAAGAGCCAGGGCGTGCTCAAGACGCAGATAGAAGGCTTGACGTGCTCTCTTGGCCAACCAGAAGCCGAAAATAATCTCCTAGCGGTGGTAGCAAGAAACACTTGTAGTAAGTGCGTAAACGTTAAGTGGAGTAACTCTTCATGGTTGAAAAAATTGTATACGTGACGTTTCGATTGTGATCGTGCAAAAATATGTAAGAATCGAATGTGCCTCTCGAACTCTGTTTTGCTCGGTCGGAGCCTGGCCGCTCGAACAACATTTTCCCGGCCATCGGCGCCTGGTCTACAGATCATGTCGATCGTTCTCCTAGATTTTGATTTCTCAAGACCGTGATCAAAAAATCCCGTGCACCATATTTTCAGTCACCAAGAGTTACTCTGACGCATTTCTTAATTTTTTTTTCTCGCAAGCCCCGCCAAAATATTATTCGCAACTTCTGGCCCGCCAAATTCAAAACCGTGAAGATGCCCTGGAACACGCCCACACTCCCATATAATACTCCACCAAACCTTCATTTCGACGTACTAAGCCCTATAGTCGAACAGACGGCGCCAACGTTTACGAGGCGCTTGATAACGGTGCGATATAACTTTTTTAAATATCTAAAGTACGTATCAAAGACCACATAAAGAAAACACCGAGTTTTTACAGTACGGCCAAGAAAAACCCAAATTATTTTTTTTTTTGTAGTCAGTAAAACGTACGTTAGCTATCTTGATAAGTTGTACCACACGGTTATCAAGCCCCTCGTAAAATTTTGGGCCGTCTGTTCGACCATAGGGCGCTGTACGTCGAATTTAAGTTTTGGGGTGTATTATATGGGACAAAGGGTGTGACAATATACCCTTTCACAACCTTTTTTCTCGAGAGTGCAGCCCGCTCTCGGCCAATAGCACCCCTCCTCATTTGTCTTCGATACTTCTCAATGAATGGCAAAACTCTCTTTATATACGACTCTGTACTGCCGATGAGCCGGTGTGGACACCGATGGCGGCACACGCCTCACGCGAGCCGCTCCGATCCCAACACTAAAAGACAAAGGCATAGGCGTGGTTGGAGCAACTAAATGAGCTACTCTTAAGGTCTGTTCACACGATGCATCTTTTAGGCGCGCAACAGTTTCGCGACACTCAAGTTTCGCGAAATGTGCTCGTTCACACGTACCGCTTCACGTGCAAGAACGACGACGTTTAGACTCGCGAAAATAGTTTGGGTGTTGACCATAGAGGTGGCGCTCCAGTTGAAAGCCAACATCATCATCATCATCATCATCATCACCATTAGCCATTCAGCGTCCTGTTCTCCATCTCCCGCCACATTCTAAGAGTCAAAACGCAGGCATGCTGGTGAACAATCATAATTAAGAAATAAAACCTTAAGACAAGGAAACAAAAAGAGACATACACACCACCGCCTTAAAACCAGCACAGCATACAGCTGTCATTTACTTCCATTTACTTAATTTACTCTTAAATTGTCATTTACTAGTTGTTGAATTGTCATTTACTTCCATTTACTTTATTTACTGTTGAATATGTATAATTTGGATGGATGTTGACAAAGAAGAAGACTGTTGTGGAAGTAAATGAGAGCTGTACGCTGTGCTGCTTTTGAGACGGTACTGTGTACGTCCCTTTTTGCTTCATTGTCTCAAGGTTTTATTTTTTAATTATGACTAAAATAGACGCGAATTATCATCATCAACAATTACGTCTTCGTCCATCGCTGGATTTTTTTTTTCCGATATGCTACTCACTTTTCCTTCAGTGGTGCTTGACGTGCTTGCGGAAGCGCCGGCAGTATCCATCGTTCGGGGTTTCGGTTTTTTTCGGATTTGGCTTGGCTACAACACCGGCAGTGAAGTGGTCTTCTCAAACAGCTTGCTCCTCCTCAAAGGCCACGTGAGAGCGTTTCTGAGCGGCCATTGGCGGCGCCTAGAGCCACTAAATAAGCTAAATAAAGGCCCGTTCACACGATGCATTTTTCTCGCGCATCTAGTGTCGCGAAACGTAGTTTCGCGCAATGGTTGCGCCGTTTGAACGAGTCCGAAAAGGACGCGCGCATCTAAATAAAGTTGCGCGCACACCTCGCTTCCGGAGCGAGCTTTTGCTGAAACTTTGCCGAGTCCTGTCAATCACTCTGAGGGCGCCGCCAATGGCCGCTCAGAAACGCTCTCACGTGGCCTCTGAGGGGGGAGCGAGCTGTTTGAGAAGACCACTTCACTGCCGGTGTTGTAGCCGAGCCAAATCCGAAAAAAACGGAAACGACGAACGATGGATACTGCCGGCGCTTCCGCAAGCACGTCAAGCACCACTGAAGGAAAAATGAGTAGCATATCGGAAAAAAATCCAGGGATGGACGAAGACGTAATTGGTGATGATGATAATTCGCGTCTACTTTTAGTCATAATTAAGAAATAAAACCTTGAGACAAGGAAACAAAAAGGGACGTACACAGTACCGTCTCGAAACCAGCACCGCGTACAGCTCTCATTTACTTCCACAACAGTCTTCTTCTTTGTCAACCTCCATCCAAATTGTACATATTCAACAGTGAATAAAGTAAATGGCAGTAAATGACAATTCAACAACTAGTAAATGACAATTTAAGAGTAAATTAAGTAAATGGAAGTAAATGACACGACGCTGAATGGCTAATTGTGATGATGATGATGTTGGCTTTCAACTGAAGCACCACTTTATGGTCAACACCCAAACTATTTTCGCGAGTCTAAAGGTCATCGTTGTTGCACGTGAAGCGGTACGTGAGAACGAGCACATTTCGCGAAACTTGAGTGTCGCAAAACTGTTGCGCGCCTAAAAGATGCATCGTGTGAACAGACCTTTAGTGCCACTAGTGGCGCCCTCAGAGTGATTGACAGGAGTCGGCAAAGTTTCAGCAAAAGCTCGCTCCAGAAGCGAGGTGTGCGCGCAACTTTTTTTTAGATGCGCGCGTCCTTTTCGGACTCGTTCAGACGGCGCAACCATTTCGCGAAACTACGTTTCGCGACACTAGATGCGCGAGAAAAATGCATCGTGTGAACGGGCCTTTAAGGCCTGTTCACACTTGCAGCGGAGCGCTACAAGCATAGCGCTTACCTCGCGCTAAGCGCGTGCTGACGGGAGCGTTCACCCGCTTTGTGTCGCACCGTCAAAACTGTTGCTCATGGCAGACGATAAGTAGCTGACGACACGTGAGGAGCGCTACATCAGCGCTTCGCTGCATGTGGGAACCGGCCTTTTTAATGAAACTCACTGACAACACCAACCTCGCCCCCTTTTAACATACAGCGCGCTGTAGTTCTCACAAAGCAAGAACGCTCCGACACACACATCAAAATGAGAACACCGCAGAACCTACTCTCAATCGACACCGAACATCGGCACTCAAAAACTCCTCGCCCTCAAGCAAATCATCATGCACAGGAAGACGCACAACACCAGCTCCCACATGGTCAATGACCCATCCGATGCCAGGGGTGTGATTCATGGGGTACCACTGAACTAAACAGACGACCTGTCTCCGGCGCCTAGGATAATCGAAGATACTTCAAAAGCCAGTAGACTCTCACAGCAGGAAATACTTTTTATCCTCAGCGAAGGACCAAGGACAGGTTGAGAGCACCGAAACATGTTTCGATGTCTTGCGAAATAACGCACACCGAAGCAACAATATAGTAGAGAGTGTTAGAATAGGGGTTCCCAAAGCTTGGGGACCCCAAAGAAATAGGGTCCTCCCACTGTGCATGCGCCGAACCCAAACTTAGTTTTGTGTTTTGGGTGTGCGCTCCCCCCTAACGCAAAATTCGAAAAATAGCGTGGGGCCCCTGTTTCCTTGGGGCCGGGTGGCGCTCTTTCCGCTTGCTTTGGAGCAAAATCGTCATGGTCGCTGCAGTATTAACCACTTTCATTGCCCATGAATGATGCAGCCAGCTTTCTCTTCGCTTTATCTCGCTCAAGTCACAAAAAAGAAGTGGGTGTTTGGCTCGCCCGATTTTAAAGATCGTCTTCGGATTCTGGCCGTTCCTAAGCCTAAAGAAACGCGGTAACCATTGACATGGCAACGTTTCACTACTCCGAGGCTCCGATTGTGATTTCGTTCGTGGCACGAAACCTCTAGCGCTAAAACTAGTCTTGCAAGGCTTCAAAGTCGTTCCAGGTGCGATCTAAATAGAGCAGCTGCTCGCAGAATATGCTCGCTCGTGTCGCCTCAGTTTTTGCGCAGAGTGCTACGGATTGGACTGTTTTGGTTGATTGCAACCAACAACATTTATACTGATTTTAGATTGTATTTTGTTTTAGCCGGCATTTATTTGGTTTTACCTTTACTGATTTGTGTAAACAAAAAGTACTTGCTAAGCGCACGTGTTTTACATTTTTTTAATATTTTTATTTTTTATTATTACGCTCATTAGCCGCATTGGCGCTGCAAGCCGGAAACGTAAGCTCGCTGCGTTGCGTTGCGAAACCCCTGTTCTATAGGCCGTCAACGCCCACCTTGTTGCGTTTGAGGTCCCCCAATTTCTTAGGGGAACCCAAACGTTGGGGCCCCCTATTCTAAATCTCTGTATTGACTGAGCCTACAACACCGCACGAACGTGTGCCCCAACCGCAACGAGTGTGTACGCTGCACTATCTGCGGCAAACAATTTTCCTCGAATGAAAACCCTGTGGAAACCCACCACGATTGTGAGCTCGAACGCTACAACTTTCACGGAGAACACCCAGCCACAGTCCCCTTCTTCTTTGCCCGTCAAGCAACCACACTGGTTATTCGGGAGAAGAGAAACTCTCCGAAGTAAAGCTCGTGCCCGGCCACCACAACCGCCTCCGGTCTGGGGCATCAACCTGTGGACCGCACTTCCCACGGTCAATCGCTTCGCCCCCCGGGACACGTCCTGTAGACGCAGCTGAAGCCACAGTCACTGTCGCAGGGGGTCCGCTGCAACCCGTCACGCCCGCAGCCAACCACTCAAGGACGGCTTGCGAGGGCGGCCACCGCCAGACGGCGACTACCGCCAGAGTAATTTCACGTCGCCGAAGGAGAACTTTACCACGCGAAGAAATTCGGTATGCCACCGTGGACCTTGGCACCGCAACGCCCACATGAACAGCAGGCGGTCTCTAAGCCCCCCAACCGGGTGAGCGGTCCAGCTCAAACACCCCCGAATCCCATCCTCAAAAACCCCACCCTACAATGCCACCATCCTAGCCAAACCGCCCCACCCTCACCCCTACCCATCTCTCGCCACGAACTAAAACAAATGATAACAGAAATACTCAACCCAATCCTCCCCGACCTCCTGCAACAACTTATTACACCTATAATACAAAAGAGTAACGTCTCTCCAAGAAATCACCACCTGCCGTTCCGCAATCGAAGAAGAACGTCACCCGCAGAAACGGTCATTCATCACCGCACCCGAAACGGCGCAAGCTGAATAACACACCATCAACAATACAGAGGCCTTCGCAAAAAACGCAGCCACATGCGCCAATACATGGCCATTACCCGCAAGCACTCAAACATACTTTGCTGCACGGAACTACAGTGCCTACCCATTGTTGGGCTGCGACATGCACACGCTGTTGACCATACAACAATGTCGTAAGGGCACCCAGCAAGAGACCATAACTTCCATCTTGACGGTTATCTACGTCAAGAAAGACCTCCCCACTACGCAAGCAGATACAGCGCATATCAATTCTCATTTTGAAGAACATTTAGTCACTAGTACGCTCGTCGGCCGCCACAGGCTACACGTCGTCAACAGCTACTGCACTCCCATCCAGCCAGACGCGGCATTCCTCAAAATAGGCACTTTCATGGGAAACGAAAAGGAAACGACACTCCTGATAGGACACTGCAACTCTCCGCACTCCCCATGGGGCTATGACCGAACAACACCTTTAGGTCGCAAACTATATACATTCGCGGGTTTTTAACCACTTCACTCTCCTGAACAACACCACACACCCCACCAGACAAGGCACAAATAAAGAAGCAGATACGTCCCCAGATCTCGCGAGGACCCTTTGCCCCATCCTGGCGACATGGGATAATATGGCCAATAATTGGGAGCGACCACCAAATCCTTGAAATTTGCCTAACTATCGGCAACCATCCTCGGTCCCCGAAAAAGAGCCGTAACACAATACGCATCACGAACTTGCATCAAGCCCGGGCAGAACTCGAGGACACGGACTCGAGTCACCTTCGCACCGATGAGTGGATTTCCCATGTTGTAAATACGATTAATAAACATACCAGGGACATCAGTCACATTAAAAGCTACCCACCAAGTGTATCAGCGCCTTATCACACTCAGAACTAAACGGCGCAGCCTGGTCAAACGATGGCGCCATAATAAACGAAACCACATCCTAGAGGCTGGCATCTACGAGCTGACGCAGGAAGGTCACGAATATGCTGAGAAGCTGGACACAAAAAAGGTGGTTCCAAGTATCTGACAATCTCAAGGGACTACTTCACACGGCCCGCGTCTGGCAACTCTTCCGGACACTCCTCGGACAAAACAAACCCCGTCACACGCTTCAGAAGCTGCAACTCAGCCGAGACATCTTCACTGACGGGACGACCTGATCGGAAAGATCCGAAACATACTTTAAACCCCCCCCCCCCCCCCCCCCAATTCCCACCTCTCGAACTCAGTCAACTATCCGAATTCATAACCCACAGACGAAGACACCGGCATCAATTCGAATTTTACAGATGCGGAACTCTCCATGACTCTTATGCGCCTTATTCGGAACACAGAACTGGGACCGCACAAAATAACATGTGGAATGCTCCGCAAAGTGCCCAGCAACAAGCAAGACGAATGACTCGACCACAATAACCATGCAGGTATGCACCACAGGAGAGATCCCACGGGCATGAAAAGACGCTCGTGTGGTCCTCCTTCCGAAACATGGCAAACCACCGAATACACCTGCCAACTTCTGGCCCATTTCCATTACATCGTGAGCGGGAAAATTAATGGAAAAGTTGGTCTTCACACGCCTAGAATGGCACCTAAAAAACACTCAACAGGTCGCCCCAACAGTCGACGGCTTCCGCAGGCATATCAGCACACAGGACGTCGCAATAGATACACCGGAGGATGTCTACGACGCCCCCAGCACTGCACAACTCTGAGCAATCGCAGGAGTAGATATCAAGAAAGCTTTTGACAGTGTTACTCACGTGGCAATCCTTGCAAACCGTCAAGAAACACAACCAGGCTTTTGCATGTTCCGCTACATCCAAAGCTTCATCTCACAAAGAACAATCCGCTTCATTGATCCTGACGGCCAACTTGCCAAGCCTTATCCCCTCACCAGAGGTACGCCGGAAGGCTCAATCCTTTCTCCCACCCTTTTCAACTTGGTTATGAAGAATCTCCTTTTCAAGCTATTGTAAGTTTAAGACCTCAGTCATGCAATTTGCGCGGACGACATCATGCTTTGGAGTACAACAGGCAGCCCAGGAGAGTAAGAAGATATAATGCAAAGGGGGCTGAACATTATCAATGAACACGCGAGGTCCATCGGCCTTCAGTGTGCCTCAGAGATATGGGAGTTCACGGTCGTCCTCAACCACAACCAAACAAAAAAAAAACGACAAATACAGAGGTTTTTTAACACTCCACGTCAACGGATAAGCCATCCCCGCAAGCCCTACATTCGCATACTCGGATTCGCCTGGCAGCGAGACGGCCGCAGTACGGATTAGACTACTAACATAGTGAAACACAGTCATCACTTCACTACATGCTTACTCGAGTCATTCGTCACAAACACGGCCTAAAAGAACATGAGCTGCAGAAACTCATCGGAGCCGCCGTATACACCCATATCACGTTTGTATATCCATACCTACACCTCACCAAAACGCAAATCCAGAAAATAGAAACGGCGCTACGCAAATGTCTCTGAGCCGAGTTCGGGGTTCCCAACTACGCACCCAACTTTTCTCTCACAGACGTCGCTCTCCACAGTACGCTGGAAAAGAAAACGACAGCCCAACACCGAGGCCCACCATCACCGCCCCACCACCTCACAACAAGGCAGGGCCATCCTGGCAAATCTCGGCTATCCTACAGAACACCTCCCACCGAACCCTTAAAGTCCTCCTCCCTCGGACATTATACTTCGTATCACTGTACGAGATAATGGAGGTCACAGTCAACCAAGGCCGTCGACAGGCCTGGGCTAACGACATGAGGGAGCCCTCGCACGACACTTATTACACTGACGCCAGGCACATGGACGACACCACTACAACTGCATCGGTCTAATCAAAAGATGACGTCATAAAACATCACAGAAAAGTTTTTACTCCCATCGCTGCAGAGACGCAAGCAACAACAGAAGCCATCCTCCTGCATCAACACACCACACACCCGAACACGATAGGTACAGACAGCCAAAGCTCGCTACGTGCCTTTGCCGAATACAACTAACCCAACCACCTCCGGGGCCTCCTCAACACACACATGCACCAACACCCTCAACTCCGCGTCCTCCTGGAATGGATCCCGGGTCATCAAGGTATAGAGAATAATGAACGAGCGCATGCTCTCGCTCGTGATACACAACCACCGAGCAAACCTCCAATCTGGCCCGAAATCTATGACCCCAAAGAGGCGCGCGCCGACCACCACAAGATTCGAAGAGCAAGGCTCCAGGCCAGCCGCACGGACCGCTGTCAGCTTCCCTCACCGTTCTACATTGTCTCTCGACGCGACGTCACTTATATTCGACAAGCTCAAACGCACTCATTACCTTGTGACGTGTTCCACCACCACATTCACAAACGTCCAGGACGCCCACACTGCCAACTGTGTGGAGCGTACCCACACAACGAACATACCTATGGGACATGCCCCAGAGCCACCTAATCCCCCCCCCTTTATCCTCCCCATCCTCCTCCCTTCCCACATCCTCCACACCTGGCGGAGCTGGACCGCCCGACCTAAGAAACTCCAAACCACATTGTGGACACTCCTCGCCACCCATGTCCGCGGCATGCTGGAACCTGAGCAGATAGAACCGTTATTCACACCACGCCAGGAGTTCGAAACCACGAGCTTCCCCAAAGACGCCACGACGTAAACAAAAGCACGACTCGGACCTGGGTTGTATGACTAAGGCAGTATGTCGCCTCAGACAGCGCGTTTCAGACAGCCCTGTTTCAGACAGCGCGCCAGTGATAAGGGGGTCTTCGTGTCTTCGTCCCTTCAAAGGACGTCTGAGAGCGCTGCAAGCGCGACGCGCGTAGGGTGCCTACATGTCTGTCTGTCTCAGGGTGAAGACATCCATTGTTGCCCTGAATGTGCCAGCGCGTGACGCTCTCGCGCACTCGGTGCGTGACTTGGGCGGTAAAATGGCGTATATGCATTAGCCAAAGCTACGCGCTCGAGCTGAGTGACACCGGATTGCGCGCACTTCAAAATTCCTAAAAAAACGATTGGGCAGAAAAGTGGCTGAGATGTCACCACTCAAGCAAAAGCGCGCGTGTGTATGAACGCACTCTAGACGCGCATGAAGCCCCTACATGTTTCAGAAGTAGCGCAGTGTTCGTCGATGCACGAGGCGCGTGCAACGTGCAGCCCTTGGGAAGATCATGGGGGCACAGCCCAGCACTGCGCTAGAGTGTAGCTGAGCTAGATTTCAGACGCCATGAATTTCCCAGAAGTGGCGCGGCACGTGCCTCGAGCATTTCTACAACAATGAATGGCGCCACTTTTCCCAGGATAGAGGGGCTTTAAACGCGCGGGCGCGTTGTCACGTCGTCTTTTTTATATTTCGCGGCCTTTCTTTTTAGGCTAAAAAGAAAAAAGAAACGCAAAGTGTATTAAGCAGCAAACACCTTAGGGGATCGGTGACCGAGCGTGTCTCAATGCCCTCCTGTTTAGGGTGACGCCATCTAGACGGTGGTTTAAAAAGAGCAAAGGACTAAGAGGAAAAGGAGGGGACAGGACAGAGCGCCTACTTACAACTGTCAAATTTAATAGAGCATCTAGAGAACGACAAGGTGGAAGTGAAAAAGGAGAAAAGAAAGATAAAATTAAAGGAGAGGAGGAGGAGCATAGCCTCCTCTTTCTTCCCCTCATCCTCAAGAACTGCGCTCTAATTCGGTGTTTCAGGGGATTGTAAACGTCTTTTATTTTTTAACAAAATATAGGTTCGTGCTGAAACTTTGGTATCTGGTTAGCACCTCTAGCGCTGCCTTTCGGCGGAGAATGAGCGATCGGCGTTTCGTAATTTATTTTTGCAATAAAAAAAAAAAAACCTGTAATTTTTTTCTGTACGTTACGCGTTACTAGTAACTAGTTACTTCTACCTATAGTTAATTTCTTCTGGGACTTGTAACCTATTTAGTTACGTTACTTTTAAGGCCAAGAACTAGCAACGGTGTTTTATTACTTTCGAGGAGTAACGTACAACACTGTTAAAACAGCCTCATTTTAATTGTAACCTGAGTCTATTGCGACAAATGCAGATGGGCAACCCGAAAAACAACTAGGCAGTATTACAGTATGCGGAGAGCAAGTTCGTCTGCTTCGTGCATAGGGGTTGCGATGATGTCAAAATGCCGAGTCCTTATTGGCTGATTAAAAACAAATTAGTGGGTAGACCTTAAAGCATTTAATATTGGAGTCTACCAACTATCATTTTAATCAAAGCCAATCAGAGAAAAGTAAAAGTGCAGGCATGCTGGTGAATTGCAGACATAACAAAACCTGAGACACCAGAAGAATACGAACGACGCACACAATCGAGACGATGTGTGTGTCTTCCTTTTTTCTTTTCTTCGGGTGTTTCAGGTTTTATTATATCTGCCAATCAAAGCTCGGCATCGTTCTGACGTCACCGCAACTCCTGCACAAGAAGCAGATGACTTGCTCTCCGCATAGCAACGTTTATCGCTGAACACGTCAATTGAAATCTAGAGTTGGGAATGTCCTTCACTCAGCGAACGGAATAAAGTTCGTTGGTTGAAGCTCCTAGAATCGCGTGCAGACTGAATGTAAGCCCGGAGGTTGCCAACACGGGAAGGCACAGAACCATTGTCAACCTTTAATTTTAGAAGCAAAGAGAAGAAAGGAGAGAGGAGAATCCCAGATTCAAGCAACTCTTCCTGAAGTACAACACTGCCGCTCCTTCGAGCGCGTCAGATAGAACGACTCTTGAGCATCGCCGGAGATGTATTCTCAAGGAAGAGGGGATACATAACTGATGAAAACTTCGAAAGGCACCTATTATTTAAGTGCAACGACTACTGAAAAGAAAACTATGAACCATGAAACAAAAGCAGTTGTGTATTTGGCCGTCAAAGTAACGAGAACAGTAACTCGCTACTTTCGAGGTAAAGTAACGTGTTCCTTTTGAGAATCGGTAACGAGAAACGTACTTAGTTACTTTTTGGGCGAGTAACGAGTAACGGTATTTGGTTAATTTTGGGGGGCAACATGTACATGTCTGGTTACAACATATGCAAAGAAAAACACTCCTTGTTTCCGACGCCAAGTGGCGCCTCTTTGTTCGCGTAATGAAATCGTATAATTCCAGGAGAAAATGCTACTGCGTCACGCGATTGCATTTCTTTTTGAAAAAAAAAAAAAAAAGAAAGTCGATGCAGAGAAAAAGAAAGGGTCTAAGAGGAACTTGTGATTTTTGTGACATGTTAGAGAAAACAAATTTCTCCAAGTGGGATTGATCTTCAATAAAGACAGCATGCGAAGTTGCAATAGTTGTCTTGCCAGTCGTGGTGTTTATTTTCATATGGTGCATGCTGACTAGATGAAATCAATTCAGACATTTTCTGATGTATAAGCTTCGGCTAAGAATGCAGAAGTCAAAAAAAGCTCGGTTTTATTGATCCATGCTACACGAGAACGATGTATTGGCACCAGAACAAGACCTAGGTATTCAAAGGTCTGCAAAATGTACAGCTGCCGAAAAAAAAATTATTAACAGAGCTTTGGTGCAGAGGAAAGCCTCCCATATTATACTAAAAAAATTCTGGTATGTAAGGTGGAATAGACAATCATTCTTCGATAACAGCAAAACTAAAAGAAAAAATAGCGAGACTATGTAACTTATTCAGCGCTCTCAAACGGCATTTAAGCTTTGAAGAGATATTCCATCACTCGCGCAAGTCACGATTTTTCACATGGGTGTGATATAGGATGGAACTTATTCTTTCTCATAACCAAGCAGACAAAAAAAAAAAAACGGAGATGCGCCAAGCAAAGCATCTCTGCTTTGCTTGGCGCTTTTTCTTCGCTTTAGAGCGCTGGTATCTGTCGTCGCGGCGTGAAAGTTCAAGGTTCATATCGCACTAGGAAGTTGTTGTTGTTTTTTTTTTGTATTTTGCGCGTGTCTTATTTTTTAACTGTAATCCTTTTTACGAATCCTGCACTTGCATTCCTTCGCCTTACACGGCGTTTACTGTTAGTCCCACCTGTTGAATCGAAGCACCGAAAAAAAAAAGAAGGATCAAGTCAAGTTAACGCTTTAATGCAATCGTTTCATAATGTTCATTAAAAGAAAACCAAGATAACAGCATCGGTATGACTTTCACACAAACGGAGCCGAAACAAGCATCCTTTCCCCGGCAACTACCATTTTACGTGTTTTTTTTTAATATACAACGCTCTTGCTACGACTCTTTTCACTAACAGGAGGCGCCTATTTAGTACTAATAAAGGCTGCAGCTGTAACAATTAAAAAAAAACTTCCACAAAATAAACAAAAAAAAAATAAAGACTAGCAGCTGTGGATGCATTGATTGAGCGAAATCCTGCAGGCAAGGCAACAAGTGAAACGTTTGAGAAAGTCGTGAAACCGAAATAAAAGAGATCATACTTTTACTTGCATGGAATGTGAAAAAAAAGTATATTTTTTTACTCTTTACGTTTTGCAGTGGCAATCGTTTTGTAATATTAACACATTACTTGTTGAATTTTAGTTAGAATAGCAAACGATCACAACCGAATGCAGAAATGAATCAGGCCTCGACATCGCAAATGATCTCTGTAACGCAAACACCTAAAATGACTTTGGATCAACAAATGGAATTAATTAGAGGAGTTGGTGAACGGAAACAACAAATTCTAGAGAAATTCAGCAGCACAGTTACCTGGCGAACGAAGAGACGGGCATGGGAAGATATTCTTTACTTTCCGCGGAGTGCACGGCAGATGCAGGAGGCATGGCGGAAGTTGGTAAAGAGGCATGAATGCGCTCTTTCGAGGTCATAAACAACGAACTGGAGAGTCAGAACTACCCACCCAATGATTTTATAGGGCTCATAGAGCCTTGTCTACATCCTTAGTGAGAGTGCAGTCAAATACAAGAAAAACAAGAAGAGTTTTTGGCGCCAATTGAACCCGGGACTTTCACGCCGCGACGACAAGTACCGGCGCTCTAACTTCTCGACCACAGCAGAAAGTTTCTTCATTTTGTTTTTGTCTTTATAACAGTTTTATTCACCATCGGAATGTTCAGGCTACATATACGTTTGCTTAGCACATATCATTAGAAAGTTTGGAGTTTTCACATAATTTTTCACATTTCTTTACCCACGGAGGCAGGTCACCTTGATACGTGCAGGTACAGCGTATTTGTGTTACAAATTCCACGAAGTATGCTTCAACTGGCCGTGGATTAAGGTCTGCGTTTCTAACTGCCATCATGAAGCACCAAATACTGTATTGACCAAGTAGCATTATGAGGTCGTACGGCACAAGTTCATGAGAAGTAACTGGAGGAAAACGAATCGATTGTGACGTTATTTCTAAGTCCTTTTTCAATGTCCTCTGTAACACGTCCCAAAACAAAAGGGCGTGCCAACAAAAAATAAATACATGCTCTATGGTCTCAGGTGTTTTACACAGTACGTAGTTGGTGGTCCAAGGAACAAAAATGCCTTTCTTGTGGAGCCATGCTGTCACTGGGAGGGTCGAGGTGTGAAGTTTAAAGAAGAAACTTTTTGCACGCAGCAAGATCGCCATCTTCTTAACACGGCAAAGAACATCCTGGCCAGGGCTTTGTTTGTACACTGCGCGATACAAAGGCTCCGAGAAGAAGGTGTCATACAGGACATTGGACAGGCCCTTCCTATTTACAGATGACAAAAAGTCCCTCGAAAAGCGAACTGACAAAAAATTTTACGTATCGACAACCTCCTTGAGAAACCCTCCTATTTTGGATGGTTGCTCCCCGGAGCTTGAGACCAAAAAAGTAGGCAAGAGCTACGCCAATTTTGTTTGAATGACAGTGCGCATAAATGGTTCTTCGATGTCTCGTAGAAAAAGGAATCGGACCATAACAGAAAGCGCGAGACGCCGTCGCTGGCGGAGGTATATAGGAATACTGCCACCGCTTTTATCTAGCGTGTTTTTTTTGTTTTGTTTTTTTGGCTCGTAGTTACCCTTCCTGGCCGTAACTTTACCTGCCGCTCCTACAGTATAAAGGGGCGGTCAATTGGACCCCAGTTGAAAGTCCCTGCAGCCAGTTTCTGCGAGCGAAATTAGGCTTTTGTGCTTGAGGCGATACGGATTTCTCCGCCATCAAGGCAGGGACGCTACGTACTTCCGTGTCCCCATGGAGCTGGTCACGTGACATAAAAATCTCTCTTGGCCGCAGCCGTGGCCACATCCGCAAAATGAGCAAACCGGCCCAGGGGCTCCGGAAGTATATCTTATGTGTGAGGGCGACGTCTAAGGGCTCATGTGGCATCGTGTAGTTCACCTCCTTCTCTTTCTCTCGATATATATATATATATGAACGACCACTGACGAAGCCTCACGGGTGTTGGGAGGGGAGAAAAGGGGGGGGGGGGGGGGGGGCCTCTGAGTGTGAGGGTATGCCCCAGGGATTTAGCACCTGTAAGGGCGACTGCCTTCCCCGCACCCCCCCCCCCCCCCCCCCCCCCCCCCCCCGCTTCCTGAGCCCCTGGGAAACACGCAAGACGCGTGCCACGAGCGGGTGCTCCGCTGTCATTTTCCCTTCCGAGGGCCGCTCACTTCAGAGCTGCGCCACCATTTGCTTCCAAGGGCCGCTCGAAACATGGACCTCGTGCACTGGTGCATTTGACGCTACTTGCAAGACCAACGCAAATACATCGAGGGGCTTTATTTCTGGTTACAGCCCCTCGTTGTGTTTGCGTTTGTCTTTCAAGTAGTGACAAATGCGCAAGTGCATGAGGCCCGTGTCTCGAGCGACACTCGGAAGCAAATGGTGGCACAGCATTGAAATGAGCGGCGCTTAGAAGAAAATGACGGCGAAGCACCCGCTCGTGGCACGTGTCTTGCACGTTTCCACAAGAATGGCTGGCGGTACTATAGTAAGCCTGAATTTTATTGAGCGACTTCATTTCTGGAAAGTAGCGCGCGCACTCAAGTGGCGCTTGTGAGGCATTATGGGAACAGTGAGGGTCGCTGCACCGTCGTCTGCTGCGCCACCGTACCGCCTGCGAGAACCACGTTGCCTACGTTCGCGTTTGGTCCTGGTGTACGGCAGACGGCAATACTTGTAGCACCCTGTGCTGCGCTTGCGTTGCCCACATGAAGTGAGATACCCTCCTTCGCAGCACGTCTGTACAGTTTCCTCTTTTGGATGGGCCATCGTTCTGCATAGGCCAGCATTCTTTTTTGAATGGGCCATCGCGCGTGGGCCATCGCGACAAAAGAGCGACGGTACCACTCACGCATCCAACGTGTTTTCCATTTATTTTGCTACGGAAATCAGTTGAGCTAGTTGGTATATTTTATTTTCCTTCGCTCATAAAAAAAAAATTTAAAAAAAAATAAAAACGCAGCTCGTCTTGGTTAGAGACGTATCTGTTACCGACAATTTTCGAGGACTGTTAGCTCGCCATGGGTGCATCACTGGACTAAGAATGGTGAGGCAGTTGGAGTCGTAGCGTGCACCACCTAGCATGCAAAAGCTCGACTAGGCTAGACGTGGCTTGGCTGAAGGGCGTGACACCGTCATAGTTCCCATAATGCTCCGGAGCGCCCACAAGTGGGCCCTATATTTGTATGCTCAAGGAATGGATATCAGTCTAAAGCGCCTTACTAAACTTAAGGGATGATTTAAACGGGGACACCGAGTGGAGGACAACCTATTTACACTCACGTAGTGCATTGAAGTCACGAATGGAAGCACGACGTTTATGTGCTGTATTCTGGACATTGCTAAGGCGTACGACAGTTATCCACGCGCACTGCTAACACAGTGCTTACAGCAGCTGGAACTGTCGAAGCGGTGTGCCAACCTCGTGCGTCGTCTCTACTTGAAAAATGCGGTACGAGCAGAGCTGGGAGGGGCAGAGTCGGATGAAGTGACAGTGACAAGGGGCCTTCGACAGGAATGCCCGCTTTCCCCGTTTCTCTATATGTTGTACGTGGCTGGGATGGATGAGAGACGGCTTCCGTCGGAAGTGAGTTTTTCCCTTGCTTACTTGGAAAATGACGAGGAAGTCAACTGAGTGCTGTCAGGGCTAAACTTTCCCGAGGACATCGTGCTCACAGCGGAGACTGTGGAAGATCTGCGCAGCGGCTACTAGACCTATGTGCCACAATGGCTGCCGCACGACATTTAAAGTTCAATGCCAACAAGTCGGCAGTCGTCCAGTTCTCGAAACGCGCACGGACAACTCCCTCCGGTTGAGTGGCGAGGCCGCGAAGGTCGAAAGTGCCTACAAGTACTTGGGAGTCATCCTTTCCAACACACCGGACTCCCTTCAGGAGCACCATGCACACATGTCAGCCGTGCGAGGAGGCAACATCCTCCGGAAACGTAGCCTGTGGAGCTGCAACAGGTTCGTTGTCATCCACAGGATTGTAAACGTTACCTCAAAAATGTACCTAAGACACATTTACAGTTACTCATACGAAAAGGTATCTAGGTACTGGCTTAAAAATGTACCTAGGTACAGGTACGGTCACTTTAAAGGTACTTTCTTTATTTTCCTCAAATTCGTCGGAATATATTGTAAGCAAAGCTTTTTATACTAATGATACACAGAAAAACAAGTTCGATAAATGTGCTTTGTTGGTGTCCGTGCGATGTCCACATCACAGTTGAGTCCTCATTAGCCTTCTCCCCACGCTCGAATTGATTCACCGAGGCCACAACATCCACTGTTTACCACGTCACGCCGGAACCGCCGAAACTCGCTTGTTGACGTTCTTGCCCTCGAGCCGGTGCTGACGTCGACGGGCCCAGAAGACGTCGGCCGCATGAGAAACGCATGAGTCGAGTGCATATGCACCTAAGCTTCGCAACGACGCGCAAAAAACTTCAAGCTTCCTCAATTTTTTTTTTTTTAATAGTCGGAAGAAAATTGCGTTTTTTTTTTCTTTTTCTTTTGGATCGTTTTCAGTTTTAATAACTGCCAAAATTTTAGTTCGATTTATTGAGTGGAAACTGTATTATATCCGCGATGTTACATTGTTTTACGATTGTACTTATAATTTATTTTCAATTATATTTTATATAGTATTTATGGCACAAGAGTGCCACCACCAGGACAAGATACAGGAAACAGAGACTGCGCACATCTTCTTTCGAGTTTTCTCCTCCCCTGTATTGCTGTCAGAGGAGCTTCAAACACGCAATGAAGTCGATTTCAATTCGAGATGAACGGAGCAGGTCGCTATATTCCCTAAACGGAGTTCCGAAGCGATTCGATAAATTGGTGTAGCTAGATCGGCATCGATAATCCACCGTTCGCTCAAATGGACACCGCCATTCACTAAAGTGTCGTTCGATGAAACATCATAGACGGGGCTTCGTTCGCTAAAACGTCGTTCGATCAAGTCAGTGCCTCCCAGGGCCGGTTTTCTCGAAGCGATGGTAAACCCATATGGTAAACCACGGTGCCTAGGAAGGAAAAAGTACCTAGGTCCTGTAATAAACGGCTGGATATAGAACAACCATAATTATTTTTGATTGGGCAGTAAGATGCGCCATCTATCGGTGAAACAAGTCAGTCATTTTATTTATCCTCTTTTTCCGTTGGTTGTTATCGATCGAGTACGGTATTTTAAGTCAATATACAGTGATTTACTATAAGACCACTTTATTTGCTTCAGATGGTACGAAGAAATTTTTGCTACTATGCTAGACTTTGTCGACGAACATTCGAAAATGTAAGAAACATTTCCTTCAATACGTTTCGCCATAAACAACGCTTAACTTTCCCGTGTGCCTTCCAGTCTGTCAACGCCGGTGCTGTAGTCTTGTTTTTGTTCCTTGCGATGAACGTTTCTGCGATTCCTGCTGAACTCAACTGTTTGCCCCCTCTTCCGTTTGCCCAACCGATCCACCGGTGTCGAGAAGCTAAGCTTCTCGTCCCCGTTGAATTGCTGGCCACCGGGGACATGTAGAAACCTCGATGCTGTCGGCATACTATCGGCGCACTGCCACGGCCACTCGATTAGGACTCCCCTTGCACTGCGAACAAAAAAACTGTACAATGTCCCAGCTGTTCACCGGGAAGGAAGACTTTATCGAGGATAACCCCCTTTCTCTGTAAAGTAATCGCTACTCACGAGTTGGCGTGCATAGTGTAACAAATTAAACGTGTTAGTATAAATATATACCAACACTTGTTCGCAAGACATTTTTTTACTCACCATAAAAACACTTGCAAGGGTTAAACACCGCCATATGTCTCGGATCCCGGACTGCTGAAGAGTGATGCGTTCGCGGAATGCTGCCGTCGGTAGTTTAGTGGTCCCTCTGAACTACCGCTTTGCTTGACGTGCTAATAAGCTGATGGTGCGTCATTAATATAACATCCGGATCGAAATGAATGTTCAGCAGAACCAAGCAGAACTATTAACCCTCATTAAGCGACGTCGCGACCATTTTGCTTGTAGGTACTGCTCCTCCCTCGGCGCCCCTGCTCTCCCAGTCACGTGACCTAAAATTTCCTCTTCTGGGGCAATAGTTAACTTTAAACCACGGTTCGCGTTCGAGAAAACGGGCCCAGGTCGTACCCAATTCAACATTAATCACGGCACATGGTAGTGTGTTAATCCTTCAAGATTCATAGTTTCTACCATTTTGACGAAGGGAATAGAAAAGTGCCTGTAAAAAGTAAGTTCACTTAGTTACAAGTTATAGAAAATGTACCTAAGATACAGATACAGATACCGAGAAATGAAACTACCTAGGTTTGTACTTCAGGTACAATAAAAGTACCGAGATATCGATTTCCAATAACTTGTACCTAGGTACTTAGAAACCCCGGTCATCCGGGAGGTGTGGAAGCCAGTGACGGTGCCTGGACTGACATTCTTCAACGCTGTTGTTTGCGTCCCTGGGGATGTACGCAACCTCCCGGAGAGGCGACAGTGAGAGCTTGGTCGCCAGGCCCTGGGCTGGCGCGGCAATGTCGCCAACGAATTTGCTTAAGGAAACTTGGGATTGTCGAGCTTCGAGGCAAAGGAGGCAGCGAGTAAAATAGGGTATGATGGAAGACTGCGGCACATGCAACGGTGCCGTTCGGCCAAAAAACCTTTTTGTATATACCCACCTCACTGGAGTGCAGACCGGGTGGCAGGGGCGGCTTTACCCACTCGAGAAAAAGTATGGTTTCTTTTCTGAGCCCGTGGAAGCCTCAAGGAAAGAAAAGTGGGGCGCTAAGTTCGGAGGAGAGTGCGCGAGAGCGAGACCTTTCAGCTGGATGAAGTAGCCCAAGGAAAGTCAGCTCTGCTGGTCTACAGAGAAAACAGAAAGCAGATATCGACTGCAGCTGAACTGTGTGACAACAGTTTAGGCAGTCGTGTTTTGTTCGAGGCACGGGCGGGGGCCCTGTCGACATTGATTTATATGAAACGATTTGATTCTAAAGCGACTTCTACCATCTGTCGAGTGTGCGAGAAAGACGCAGAGACAGAAGGCCCTGGTGCACTTCTGCCAGGGCCTGTTGCCACCTTCGACGGATCATTGCCGGCCTCACCCCGAATGGACCCACGCGGACGCCTTGGAGTTCAAGCAGACGACATGCGAGGGCAGCCTGGACTCTAATGCGCCAGGGGAAACTGCCACATGAGCAGTGCGGGTGTATCAACAGCGGAAACACGTGTGAACCGATCATGCGTCCAGTGTGTGAGGACAACAAAGGCTCGACTGGAGCTCTGGTGGTGCGTTATTTAGGACAGTAAGCATAAAAACCTTATTATTATTATTTGAGTCTTGGCTAGGGCACGACGCTTTTTTGAGCTCGCCCGATGCCTAACTTCTTAAGCTATCAAATTGGTTACGAATAAATCAATTGAAACATGTAAGACTACATATGTAATTTTCAAGCCAGTCCGTAAGCCCTATTAACATCGAATTTTAAGAGACGATTCTCGGGCAAGTGGCCGAACAAAAGTTTCTAGGCGTCTGGTTTAGAGAAGAACTCGGATGGCCTACGCATGTCAATAAACTAAAGTCTGAGCTTGCTCGAATTACTGGTATAATATATAAAATAAAAAAATCGATACCCATTTTATTAAAATTACGTTATATTATTCCGTTTTACTCTAAGATTAGTTATGGAATACTAGTGTGGGGTACGACAACTAAATCAAAGTATAACAAAATTATCATTCAGAAAAAAAAATATTCGTATTTGCAAAAATTGTCAAGGCGATACAAAAAAAAAAAAAAAAGAAACTTGAGCACCGCACCATTTTTTATTGAATATAATATATTAAAAGCAACCCAAATATATCACCTTAAATTATTTCAATGGATACACCGAAATAAGTTTTACTCGGTAATGGCAAAGGTTTCTAGTTCATGCGCATTAAGAGACCCGAGATGCAGAATCCTAAACATCTGAGCTAATTACGGCAATGAAATATTAAAATATCAGATTACTAAATTAATAAATTGCTCAGCTATCGTCATTGATTACTCTCTCCGTTTTCTAGGTTAAAACAAGGCTGTAGAGGATCTCTTGTTTGCAGTGATATCGCAATTTCGTTTTCTAGATAACTTAATATAAATATAATTTGACGATATAAATTACTTCTCTATTTTTATACAATCTGTGTAGCCTTGGTTCAATATTTCTCTTTATATACGAACTGGTGTCTATTTCTGTCTTCCCTTTGTGTATCTGCAGTGTCACCATATGAAGTTCAAAATCGGGTTGTTTATATACATATATACCTTCTTAATAAACATCGCCTTATTACCATGTATTTGAGAGCGTTTGTATTCTGAATTATTGATGCTGCTACGTGACGAGACAAGTGTTGTATTGTTGTTGTTGTTTTTTGTTGGTGTTGTATTGTTTTCTTGTATCTATATTGTGTATGTATTTTTAAGCTGTTGAACTGAATTCGGGGGGCGGAGGCACTGTCGGGCACCATGCCTTTTTCTCAACCCCCTCAGCGGATAATATACGCAACACAAGTAAAGAGAAAAAGGGAAGAAGCCGCACAATCATCATCACCTGCAGCAGCAGCAGCATCAGCATCATCAGCATTATCAGGTACATTACACCTGCGTTCCGTAGCGCGGGCTTTTGTTTCACATGTTCCGAGCTGTGGTGCGCGTTAACAGTGGGCCACCGAGTGGGTGGCAGTCCGGGGACCGAGCCGGCGACCTCTAAACACCACGTCGCCGGGCTTCCTGTTTGTCGGCCAACCCAGTTTCGAAATCAATCGAGGGTTCAAGTGTAACAATCAAGGGCGGCTGCGTACGCAGAGGAGGCGTTCATGGACCTCTCTTTTGGAAGTCTGAACACGCCGCTCGCGCAGTCTACGCATTGCTCTTGGTAACAAGACTTACCTATGCGTAACTCCACCGATGCAGTAGCACGTCCTCAAAACAGAACTCGGACAAAATACAAAACAAAAAGCAACGGACCTGTGTGTTTCCGTTGCTTCGCTGCGCTGCGGACAAGGGCCGAAATTAAATTAAATTGTGACGAACACCTAAGGCGAGTTCACACATCACTGTTCATTTTTACTAGAAGGCTTAGATAGGCTTACGTCGAGATACGGCCGCAAGTCACCCGGCACATCCGTGCTTCGTAAAAAGCGCTGCATCCAGTTAGGGAAGCAGCTGGGCACGCGGAATACGGAGTACGGATGTAGCCGTGACATACGGTCGTATTTTTATGTACGCGTATGTAAGTTGCGTAATGTAAAGCCTGGTTCAGACAGCTGCGTTGCTTGCGTTCAGAGCGACTTAAACGACAGCAACGGCAAAGTCACCGGGAGGAGTGTTAGATGTACACAACGAGCCAAGCAATGTAAAAAGTTACTTCGTGAGTCGCTGTTGTTCCGATGTTTTGATCGTTGCGGTCGTTTTGGCTGCTCTGGACAAACCCGTCTCAAATGAGAACAACCGACCTTTAACAGGAATGAAATGATTTTTCAAATTATTCATCCTTAGCTTTCATCCTTAACTGAAAATTGAAATGAGAAATCACGTGGTCGTGACGTAGTATTTCACCGCAAGCGATGACTCTAAGCTCCCACCGCGTTTTGTAAGCGGTATTCATGCGAGAGAGAAACCCCGGAGATTTCTCCCCGAAGCGCGTATCACGCGACGAAATCATGAGGCTCTTGCGATGTGGGACTGTGGTGTCAGATCCGCGGCGGAGGGAGGCCTCATTCACACTGGCGGTTGAACCTCATTCGCGAAGCGGTTGCTAAAGCGGTTGGTTAAAGATTTAGTGCAGTTTCACGCGAATTCGATGATAAAAACAAGAGGATTCGCTTCGCGGTTGCGATTCGAACGCCAGTGTGACTGTGAATGCAGCAGGAGGTAGAGTTGCTCGGGCGACACAAATAATCCCGGTTCGGCGGTGGATCCGTTTGTTCTTTAACAATAGTTTTTCATTAAACACTGTGGTGTCGAATGCAGAGGTCGCTAAATTCGTCTGCGGTGGTGTAAAGAAGGGAAACCGCTATATTGAACTGCAAACGCTGACATCCCCTGCCCCTCGCCGGTGAGACCGACAGAGCTGAGGATGGATTTGTGTCCGCTGTCGACGTGACGCACATCCCTCCGCGGATTTCTTCCCCGTATGAATACCGCTTGACGCTATGAAACTTTTCATCCGTGAGGTGACGATAAGTGTCGTCAGGGCACTCATTGGCCACGAACGCGAATCCAAATATTCGCCGACGGATTGATCGTTGCCGAGCGCATACGTCTGAGCGACGCAGTGCATGCTCGTGTCCAAAGCGCGAGCTGGGGCCGGCTGACGTGCTTTGGCTGCCGCGGATGCATCACAGTGAAAAGGCGGAGAAATTTCGAAGGAAAGGAGGTACGAGATAGTCCGCTATATTTTCAGATCTTCGTACAGAAAAGCAGCCTTTTGAATTCTACCTTCTTTCGTTTGACCCACTAAACGATATGCGAGTTGCGAAGTGCCAGTATGAAATCATTTACCCCCCCCCCCCCCAACATTTATTTGACGGTCCCTTTAAGAAAACGGTGCTGGTGAGCCAGTGGGTAAGTCAATCTAACGTTTGTACATGTTCCTTTAAAGGCGGTCAATCTCAGTACGTCGCCGCTCCTGTACAGATGTCTCCTTCGTCTTCGAAGGCAAGAAAACTGCGGCACATCCAGCGAGCGACTCGTTCCGCGACTCAAGCGTGCGCGGGACGAGGAGTCTAGAATGGCACGTAATAACTATCGCTTCACATGTCTGAGCACTATGGTTGAGCGTCAACTGAAAACCTAGGACAGCCTGTGTTTGATCCTCCATAGGGGATGTTCAGAAATATGTTCTTTCCTCATAATTTATCCACTTATTACTCTTCCGCGAATGCGAATGCGTTTCGTGTTACAGAACCGAATTTTTCTTGGAAGACTGCCCAAAGAAATGCCCTGTCGCATTTAGAAACACCGCCAATACAAACGTGCTGAGTGTTTCGCAACTATTGCCTCTGTCTGGCGTAGGAAGTTAAGGAGTAATGGAAACCTGGAAGAAAGATTGGTAGCTGCTAAAGTTGCGTCTCCGGTGACCCAAATTCTTTCCATGCTACTGTCTACTTGTTATAAATCCTTGCAATGAAGATTGCTCAGTTGATTGTCGGGTAATCTTTGATGTACAAAAAGGAAGAACTTCGACCAGGAAGTTGTTATCTGAAATGAGGAAAACGAATGAGCCAAAATTAAAAGTCTATCTGCGAGACAGAAAACGGTGTGCAAAGGCGCTCACAACAAGCGCTCTTCTTGATTTATTTCCACTTTTTTTCTCCTTCAATACGTGACATCCAAGTGAGATCTTGGCACTGATTTTACGAAACATTGACAATGGTCAAACCGCATCGTTATAAATTGGTAAATGACCCACAGCTATTGATATGAAGTTTATATGGACTTCCAAGAGCCGAATTTGGAAGAAATCGATCTATAAACAAAAGGCATTTCCACCCGAGCGAGGCCTCCACCACGTAGTTTACAAGTACGCAGAATTGTACAAAAACTACAATACATACAGAAAAAAAACTGGTTTGACACATTCTTGCGTACTGAATGTAAACAGAGTACAGACCACGAGATAGTTGTTGAGCCAAACGTGACGTCCTCACACAATGGCGAGGATTAATCCAACCTACTGCTTGCTCTGCAATGCCTGTTCGGTGATGTTAACCTTTTACAGTAAAGAACAGTCTTCGCGGATATATGGCACCATACCACTTGCGAAGTACTCCCTACACGTAATTGATCACTTCCAATGAATTACTTTTCGGATTACTTTTATAATAATTTGATTATATTTATTAGGTAGTAATTACAAAGAGTAATCGAATCACTTCTGAAAGTAATAAAATTACTTGTGACCGTTACTACTTTTCCCACCCCTTCCTAATGGCACCCTTTGTTTCCACAACTTTCCCACCAAGGAATCCTGGAACCAAGTTTCCGATAAGGGAACGGTCTACCAAGAGTGGTGGATTTAGAAGAGGAAAAGCTTGTAATCAAGTAATTCTAATTCAATAATGGGCGGTACGAAAGGCTCGTTTTCATATCGGCAGAAAGATATGCCGTTTCGGAAATCTGAAATAATCAAAACGCAACGGGTGCTTTTTTTTTTTTTTCATACAATGGTAATTTACTTCTTCTCTCAAGTAATCAAGTAATCTAATCGAATATGTTTAGCCAAGAGTAATAGTAATTATAATCTATTACTTCTTTTTTTTTTGGCGTAAGGTGCACAATACAGGGCACCATTACGGCAGTGCAAATCATGTGAGTGTAAGATATATCTGTGTCAAATTGCTTAGACGCCGCGGTGTCATGATGGTTTCTCACGAAATCCGTGAGGTCACCGCTTTTTGAGAACCCAATGCCCGAGTGTTTCTACGAGAATGCAGTCGACGAATTCTACGAACATATGTCTGCGGTCCCGAGGAACATTGCGTATCACGTTGTGGTGAAACGCACGGTCAAACACCGTAATGCGTCGAACTATTCGTGCGGCATTTCTTCGATGTAATTGTCGGTAATATCCTATACTGTGCAGCGTTCGACGGCAAAGAGAAACGCTTATCTCCTTTTTGCACATCCGTTTTGAATTCGGGTAACAGCAAAGGCTACAGGCGTGTGGGCCGAACCTCCAGTTAAGGCAGTCTTCTCTCCCGAGATGACAGTGCGGTGGAAACGATGTGCCAGTTGAACCAATAATAAATCTCTCCTTGGCCACGTGAGAAAAAAAAATGGTTTTAGGTATGCTTATACAGCCTTGAAGTTAGTTTGCCTTCAACGAGCGACTTGTCACTCAGCTGTAGATGAACAACTTAGCCCAAGCAGTACAACTGCTAGCCTGGGGTCTTTAACGTGCACCACGCAGTAGAATACACGACCGCACGCCGGTACAATGCTCATTCAGACCGAGACGGGCGGGGGTGGAGATTGAACCCAGGATCCTGGTTTCTGCAGCGCGAGCTTTCGCTCCCCGTGCTCCAAGCTGGTGTGCGCTAGACCACTCGGCCACCGATCCCCCGGCCACGTGATCAGCCTCCTGCCCACACCCACTAGCAGCGAAAGGCGGTCGATAGGCCCGGCGAGAGCGTAGCTCCCACCGCACGGTTAACCTAAGCCGGGGTCACACTGCTTACACGTCATACAAAAGCCAGTCTGTATCCAGATCCGAACGGGAGTCTCCGCGAGATCCGTGCCTCAAATCCCGCACGGTAATGAGCTCAAGTAGGAAACTTGACACGGCGGCATTCGAACCGCAGATATTGCTGTGACTCGTGTTTGCAGCAGTGTTGTACGGAACGGTGTCCCGAGGAACGGCGTTCCTGGAACGCGTTCCTTTTAGGAGGAACTAAGGAACGCCGCCGTTACATTTTGCATCATTGGAACGGGAACGCGTTACATTGGTTATAATGCAATTAAATGTAAAGGTGCAAGCGAGCTAGACCAGAATGACGAAAATAATCCCTGGAGAAGGTGAACAATACGGACAAAAGACAAACACAAATCTCTGAACACAGCTAAGTGACTGGTGCGCAACCGAAAAAATCCGCCTAGTCCGGATATCGAACCCGGACCAGGCGGATTTTTTCGGTCCCCTTTGTCCCCCTTGGTACTCTTTTCCGGGGATTATTCGCGTTACATATTTTTACTAAAATAAAAAAAGAAATGCGTTCTTTCTTTTTTTTTTTTTATCTCCACTGGGCTAATTTTCATTTTATTTCTAAGAGGGAAATCCTAAGATTATGAAAATACTATATTTACGAAGAGCAGTATCTTGCTAACTTTTTGGTTACCTATCTTATGGTGAATTCCGCTGGCAGATATCGAGCGCTCCAAAAGCGCTCCATTTGGAGCGCGCATATTCTGCTCGCAGATCTGGCTCGAGCTGGTCATCTTCTGCTCGCAGATCTCTAAATCCCCGCCTCACTTTCTCTGCGGTATTTCACAGATCTTTCCGGAAGTACAGAGCACTCTACGTCATTTCCTCGGCATGGCGCATGCGTGGCGAGGTTGGCGGTAGTGATGGGACGAATCTTTATCGAAAGCGAGATTCGGAGCCGAATCTGAAAATTCGGAAAGATTCGGAAGAGTAGCCAAATCTCTAGAGATTCGGAAAAGTTCAGAAAGATTCGGATCGTTTCCATGGTTGCCAGGTCACGTTGATGAGTGTTTCAGCTTTTCGTGATATTAAATTCACTTAAATCTACAAAGTGTACAAAATAATGTTGTAATATAATATCATACTAATAAATAAAATTTTCCGCTTGCTTATATTATTTTGGATGTTTGTCGAGAACGGTATCGCGGGAAAATTGGTTTCGGTTTCGGATTACGACCAAAATAGGCATGCTTGGGGCACGTGGAAATACAAGCGAAAGGACAGTGAGTGTGCAGGCGAGCTGGTGATTGCTAATCATGTCATATAACATCTGAGACTGTGGTGGAAGAAATTCGAAACTTTTTAGTAGAAGGAACAGACACAGAAAGGAACGTCCCTTTCTGTGTTCCTTCTACTAAAAAGTTTCCATTTTCTTCCACCACAGTCTCAGGTGTTCTACGACATGAAATACAAGCGCATGTTTTCATCACCGCAAGCGATCGATGCTTACGTGCTGTTCGATAGAGACACATTTCGTGCCCATAGTTACGGTCATAGTGGCACACACCACACAAGCATGTTCCATTCGATTATCTCCAGCGTGTGTTCACTGAGGTATTGTTAACCTTGCGCCGTACTATTAGTCTCCTGTACTGCATTTGTACCCTTCTGGTTAATGATATCCGATTTAGTTAGTGTTTGTTTCCGAACAATAAAGTTGCTTTGGACACGCCTGTGTTGTTTCTTTTTCATCATATAAATTTCACGTACACAAAACTTGCTGCCAAGAACGGAGAAACGACAGCGCGACGTTTTTCTTCGCCACCGGTGTCGGTAGGCGGTCGAAGTTGTGACGAACAGCATTCATCTCGCTCTCGCTCCTTACAGGTACAGACATACGCAGCTCTAGAGAAGGAAACGAAGCATTTCCTCCCCTGAATATATTTATTGTGCGTTGCGCCACATAATACACAGCATTTCGCTACATTTTACCGATCACCGCGAAACCGCACGGAAAATGAGACCGTGGATTGGTTAGGCCTGTGTGAACCACACCGATCAGCTCAGCTGGACCTGGGCGCGTGCCAAGGTTTAGAATGGCAGTACAGTACATACCATAAGTTGAAATAAATAAGACGAAATCTGGTTATATGCAGCAACAGTACCTAGAAAAAAACACAACTGACCGAATTCGCGAGGTTTACGACAAGGTTCACGCCACTGCCATCTGCAACCAGCGACGAATCTCCAAATCTGCCGAATATTCGCCGCGGGAAATTCGGAAATTTCCGAATCTGTCCGAATCCGAATCTCCGGTGATTCGTCCCATCGCTAGTTGGCGGGGTCAGCGGGCCAGGCCCGGTGGGGCCACGTTCGGGTCGTCGAGTTGGATCTGTTCGGGTGCGTCGGTAGTTTACGCGGGATTGTGACGGCTCGAACGCTTCTACCTCGCGCAGATCAGGGATACAAAGCCGTGACTGTGGAGCGTGGTAAATCGTAACCGCCGACATCTGTGATCGTGAGAGGAAGAACGAGAAAAAGAACGACAGAAAAGCCGGCAGACGCTAGGTTATAACTGCACGGCACAACTAGCCCGAACACGACATCGATTCATTCTTTGCCATTGTATTTATACACCGTAACGTATACCATCATATTTTATCATCAAAATTTGAGTTTTGATTCTTATTATGCCGCGGGATCGACTATGCTAGGCCTGTTCATTCTGCAGCCAATGATCGTTTACCTTTCTACACTGCATTCCGTCGGCGTTTTCCCGTGAAATAAAGGAAGAGATTAGGCAACGACCGTGCAAGTGATGGTTTGTTACCTCTGTGTTCATTAAAGTCCTACCAGGGCCGGCTTGCTAGAACAGCGTCTCAGCTGAGACTGAGTGAAAGAAAGCAGTGCACAGGGTGGGGCGCGCGACTGCCTTGAGACGCGGCTTGGGTCCCGCTCAGCTCGAGCGCTGGCTTTTGCATTGCTTTCTTTCCCAAAGTCTCAGCTGAGACGCTGTTTCTAGCAAGTCGGACCAGAAATCTGGGCCGGCTTGTTAGAAGTAGTGACTCAGTTGAGACTGCTCAAAGAAATCGCTGCCAACGCTCGGGCGCGCCAGCGTCTGAGATTCTGTTTAAGCTCGAGCGCTAGCCTTGGCAGCGCTTTCTTCGAGCAGTCTCAATTAAGACTATGCTTTGAGCAAGCCGGCCCACAACTCCACCGCGGGCAATTGGCGACGTGCACGACCGAAAGCGTCGCTGTGGCCGGCCTTCCACGATTGGCCCAAAAGCTGACTATGACGTCGGAAAGGGTATACCATCCACGGAAATAAGAGGAATGAAAGAACTTTAATTTCGACGGTGTTGGCAGTGTTTCTTTGAGAGCGCAATGATTTCAGGCTTCCACCATGCCCAGTACAAACACCAATGAACTTGTTGTTCGGAAGGTAATGACGTCACAAGGGGGAACCATAGGAGGGCGCCACCAAAACATCTCGCCGCTAATCGCCGTCCGTGCCCCGGCCGCTGCCTCGCGGTGGCCGAAAGGTATGTGACGGTGCCGAACGCGGACGTCTTCGTTATTTGCGACATGGGCGCCGTATACGTATAATTTTGCCCGGCCTGTGTCGCGTGTTATTTCTGCGTCGGAAAAGTCAGTCGGTGAGGCGTTAGTGGGCTTGTCAAGTCATAGTGACAAGTTTGAGCAGCGGCCATTTCGAACGGCGGATGGGGAAGCGGTGGGGAGGGGTGTGGGGGAAGTCGCTGGGAGGTGTTGGGTTGCTCCAAAAATGCGAGTTTATCTTCCCCTCGTCGATTTGAAGCGGGTCCCACGGAGCGGAATTTCGAATCCTTATCGGATTTCGGAAAGCGCTCCGTATCTACAAGTGAAATTCATCTTAAGGGTTTATTCTGTGTGGTCCTCGCTTGGTAGGAGGCGGGTGCAGGAGAGCTAGAGATCGCTAGCAGTGACGTCGGAGTGCATCCGTGCGAATGCCGTCGAGGGCGCTCGTGGCTCCGGGCTCTCGAGGGCGCAATTCAAAGGAACGGCATCATCCCTTTGAATTTCGTTAGTGGACTCATTGTCGGACGAAGGTTCTGAAGAATATGAGTAGCAACGCTCGTGCACTTCCAGTTTTATTGCGTACAAGGCAATTAAATAAATGTGCCGTGTTTTCTCGTCTTGCTTGGCCAAATTTGTTACCAAGGTAAGGTTGCAATTTCTTGCCATAAAAACTTTTTTTCGCTTTTTGCAATTTGTAAATTAGGGGGTCGACCTATATTCCACTTCAACCAATGGTCCAGTTTATACGGTATCACAGCCACGTGACATCTGCCACGTCTCTCCTCTTCTATATTTCCTCTTCCTCCCCAGACCAGTCTCGGTTTTGGTTTCGAGCAGTTGCGTTTTTTTACTTCATTAAAAATATATGTGACGCTGTAGAAAAACATTGATTGGGTATTCTTCTGACACTATTATGAATCGGCTGGGAAAAAAAATTGGGGGGGGGGGGGTGTCAGTGTCTTTTTAAATTTATTTTGCGGGCGAGCTGTTTGTGAGTGTGAAGAAGTGCCGCCAGGTGATCCAGTCGAGCCTGCCCCATCATCGACCGTACAAAGATTTTGAGTCGCCATAGAGAAGTAAATGACCTCTTTGAGCTGTATGACGTGACTGGTATGGCCAACGCAATTTTGACTAACTTCGCCATCTCCGGCAAAATATCTGCATTACGTCGTGGAATGTCTGTAGGGGTACAGAGTTGCGCTGCTTTACAATATCTATCAGCATGTCTCTGTGTAGCAACGGGCGTCCTGGTTCTAGATCGCCCAGGTAGAATTTCGTGACCTACGTGAGATCTTGATTTCCTATGGCAAACTGCTCGATGTGTGCCATATGTTGCCACACGCCAGGCGGATACCTGTTCCTCAGTGGCAAGAGCACGGTGTCGAGCACTTCGATGAACCGCCGGCGGCACATGTCCATCGCCGATGGAAATATGCGAGTAGTAGAACCTTGCTCATAACGTCGTGGGGTCTTGCTTTGCCTGACAACTGTAACAGAGGGATGGTCAACGCCCACCTTGTCAGCCTCTTCCAATTCTTTCTCTCAAAAGCGCCCCCGTAGTCGGCGCCTATTGCTTTTGGGCATCGATTTTTTTTTTTTTTTTTTTTCAGTGCCAGAGACTGCGGTACAAAAAGCAAAACTTTTAGACGGAGGAAAAGACACAGAAAGATGAATGTTTCAAACTCAGCTACTTTCTTTGCTTCCACGAGTCGTCATACACCCAGAAATCTAAGGTCGCCTACAGCCATCATTGAACTTCCACAAAGAAACCTACAGTAACAACAAAAGAAAAAGTTATCAGAAATCGAACACACCCTTGTATCCCGAACATGGGTCACTTAAAAGATTCATACAAATTACCTTTTATTCCTTCTCTCTTTGTCCCCCACCTTCAAATTGAACATCGAATCCAACCTTCACGGAGAAGGACTTGTAGTTTCCAAGGCTGACCTTCCAAAAGCCCTACCCACTTCTTCACTTGCTCATCTTGCGGACAAGAACATCGAGAAGTAACTGTTGTTAAGTTCGAGCAAGGGAGTTTATTACATTGAAACGTGTGAGATTGTTGTAAAACGCTCGTGCAATGGGGGGCAACAGTGCATTGACCGCGGCTTTAGGGGTGAACGGAGTATAAAAGCTCCTTCTGTGAAAACCCTCGTCGACAGGACGACGTGTTTTCTGGTCTAGCAAAGTATGAAGTACTCACAGTATTTTATTACAAGCTTATAAACGCTGTAAAAAAAGTATGTTTGTTGCGCGAATTGGTGACTCAATACAAAGCTCCCTTTTTGCTTTCGCGAATGGATCACGAAGGCATTTAGAAGACATTCAAACAAAATATCAATCAGGGGCTCACCTTCAGAACTGAGAAAATTGAAGGTACGTAGAATATATATTATAATTTTGCCTTCTTAAGGACCTAACGTGATCTCAACGTAGCATAAAATCTACAACTTAAAAATAAACTACTCATGGTATGACTCAGGGTCACATTCCACGGCAGTTATCTTGAGCTCTCGCAGAGATTACATGACACGTAACATAAGCTGTCAAGATACGGCAAGTGTTACTTCTGTTTGCGACACACGCATTTGTGAGGACATTCTAGACAAAATATCGTGTTTCACTGCGTCTCGACGAATTAGAAAACTGGAGCAGTCAAAAGAGTCTAACTGCATGCCGCAAAAACCTCAGCTTTAACCCGCCAGCATAAAAATTGGAATCCACTCAACATTCATTGCTTCATACGTTTAATAAATAACGATTATTAATATTAACGTAATGACACTCCCCCCTCTCCCCACCCCCTCCCCCTTTTCCCGCTCTCCCCTTGCCATCCGTAACTACCCCCTCCTTCCCCCTTTCCAGAGAAAAGAAAAAGGACAGTCATGTGTTTATCTCCACCAGGGGTCTCCAAACACTTCGGAACAATATTAAAAAAGTTAATTACGCAAAAATGATTAACAACTTAATTATCTTGGACTTTAATAATTTTCCTAAATGGGTCTCTGGCCCAGGACCAAAACGCCGCAAGCCTTTTTTCCTTGCGATGAGTAGTTTTCGCAGATGCGATTTGGCCTGCGTTTTCTGAAACACCCTGTATATGTATATATATATATATAACGTAACCAACACAATATATTGTGTTGGTTACGTTAATGCTTTGGCCCAGATTTGTGCCTATCTTAAATACTCTACTCAAAATATTTCAAATACGTTTGGTAGTATTTCGGTATCTTGCAAATACATTTCGCCTAGAGTATCTGCTACTTTATCTTGATTAGATTTCTCACTACCTTCTACTCACTATCTCAAATCGATTCTCAACCTTCGAACATATTTGTTTGCTGGAACAATCTACGGAACTAGGAATCGTCAGACTCCAAGGCAAAGCTGAACCGATTGCTTAATTGAAGGCAAGCGACCAAACACAGGAGAGGAAACAAGGCCCGAGAAAAACGCAGTCTCGGAACGCCAACAAAAGACTAACTGAATAGCCCCAATTACGCCAGCCTTTATGAGTCCTCCTGTCTATTTCTTTTTTTTAATAGCACGTTATGCTGGGAGCTAGCAAAGTGCTGGTGGTGTCATCGGAAATTTACACCTTTTCTTTCAAGCCAGAGTGGTTCGTCAGCGGAAGATTGTGACGCTACGCTGGGTATGGTCATAGTAGACCATTCTCGGGAATCGCCGGTTCAGGGGGTTCTGGTATGAAAATGCGCGAGCACGTTTTCAAGTGAGCGCGAAAGCTCTTTCGCCCCCCCCCCCCCCCCCCCCCCAAAAAAAAAAAGCTAGATCCTGCTGACGTTATTGAGCTGCACCGATATAAATCGGGCTTCCCCAAAGCCCCTTGTGTGCCTATTGGGAATTAACTTTGGCTCCCAAGCTAGTTCAAAAGCGTTTCTTTTATCTCCTTCCGATTGCGCAGATTGCATCGCTCTCAGAATCCTGCAGCCCAGTTTTCCGCCAGGTAGAGTCAGGGATTAAAAGAGGTTTCGTGGACACTTTGTTGGATTACTCGTGCTTCCGTCTTGACCCTCCTAATATATATATATATATATATATATATATATATATATATATATTTTTTTTTTTTTTTTTTTTTTTTTTTTTTTTTTACAGTATGAAGGCACACGCGCTCCTCTCACCCTTGGCTTGGGAGACAAAATACTCGCTCTTAATTGTTGATCAGCGAAAGAGGCTGCTCTCCTCTAGCCGATGTTTCCCCTGTGCGTGCACGTTTGTCATTCACTCGCGTATACCCATCGTCAAGTCTGGCTGCCTGATCAACTCCTAGTTCGTTTGTTAGGAATAAATACAATGCCGGACTACGGGTCAAGTCGGCCGAATCGCCGCAAGGCATATTACGAACTTCTTGCGGAATTAGTCATGACACGAGCCTGCCGCCAAACTAAAGCACGCCAGTTACCATGCCTACAAGGGGAGTCCCCCTTGCTCCTCAGATATTTCGATACTGATTATGTTCTGTATTCATAATCATGTAAAGGCGCGATGTAACGGTTTTAGTACTTTGCGAAAATGCCACTTAGGACGAATCCCTGATGATGCAGAAAAAAAAATAAAAGAACAAAAACTAGCAGCGTTCATCCGCTCCACTCGCAGTCAGAACAAGCGGCCACGTGATCTGGAGCCAATTATATGCCGCCAATGTTGATCACAAGGCGCGCTGAATTCCACATTGTTATGGTTCGGCTATTGTCGTTATTACAGCGATTGGGAACGGACCCCAACCCGAATTCTTGTCGAGCTATTGCTTATCACGAGTCCAAATCGAGTGCTCACGCAATGTTCGAGCCCAATCTATGAACCGCACTCAGATATTCTCACTGGGGGATACTGGGACCCCCAGCTGCGTCTTCAAATTTCGCGGAGATTGAAAGAAAACGCTCGCTCTTATCCTTGAAACTACGCCGCAACGGAGGAGTTTCTTGGTCAGTGGCGTTGCGTGCAAGTATACCGGGGTCGCACTAGTGCCAGTAAGCTCATTAAAAGTGGAAAAAAAACATCCCAAGCAAATATCGTCACACGATACCGTTAATGTGAACTTTGATTACCGCAGCTAAGTCGCTTTCTGAAAGTCATAAAGATGACAGCAGAATGTCATTTTCAGCGAAGTCGTCACAAGTAGAACAACCTTTATTTATTTTATTTTTATATTACCAGCTGGGCAACCTACTTGCTGAGCATCTTCGAATGTATTTCAATTACTTTTTCAAAGTATTTCTACTTTACGCAAGATATTTCGTAGTAAAAGTAACTTAAATACTATTCTAAATATTTGACTAAAAACTCCGAGACTGGGACGAGCAGGGACGGACAAACACAAAGACTCACACTTGAGACTTTGTGTTTGTCCGTCCCTGCTCTTCGCAGTCCCGGTGGTTTTAGTCAAATGTTTAACCATGACTAGCTCGTTTGCGCCGTAACCTTTTGTTCAGTTACACTAAATACATTTTCCAATGGGTATTAAGTATCTTAAATACATTTGTCGAGTACTTAGCAGAACACTGCAGTGCAGTTTACCTGAACCACACTGTGCCAGCTCATATCACTGCTCTTTTACGTTGTCGAACATTGCAGCAAGAGCTTCAATGTAGCCTCCCAACTCGCGGGCGTTCGCACGTCATAGCGGAACGAACATTCTGTACCGACCATTTTCTGCAGTTATACATACAGGTACGCGAGCTCAGCCTCCATAAGATGACTCGTTCATTCGCACAAGCGCTCTAGCAACGAAGAAGGAAAACAAATCCGCATTCTAAATTCACAACGCCGCATAGAGCTCCTGAGATGGAATACGGCCAGGTCGCGTATCAACAGCATCACCCAAGCGAAATGGAAGCAAGAAAAATGCTACGGCAGACGCCAGCAGAATGATAAAGAGCAAAAGTAACACCGCGAGCGCGGCCAAAAGCAGCTGAGCCAGCTGAGCCAGCAGCCACTCAGGCGGTCGTCGAATGCAGCGAGTCCCATATCGTCTCTCTGGAGCTGGCCCAGTGCGCGGGTGCTCGGCGCGCGGAAGCCGCGGTGTTTGTGGCGGCGTCCGCCAGGGGCGCGACCTATACCGGCGTCGCGAGCGTCGCGCTGTGCCGGGGCCAATGGACGGCGAGGGTGGAAATTTCCGATGGTTCGTCTGCTCTTCGCCTAAAGAAAGGCGCGCTCTTCCGAGGGAGAAAGATTTTTCCACCTCAGCCGGCGGCAACGTGCTGAAATAACGGTCAAGCTCGGATTTTTTTTTCCACCGAGCAAGTTCGTCCGTTCAATTTTTGTATCGGGGAAAAAAATATATCAAAGAAACCCATCGGGAAGAAAACGTAGAGAACGGACTGCGACAGTATCAAGTGTGTGTTTCTTTCTCACCCTGAGGATTCCTCGTTAGAGAAGGCGTCTTGCGAGGAAACAACAGACTGGGATCTCGTGCAAGACGCCTGTCATTTTGAGTTCCTTCATCCGTGACTGACAGACAGATTCATCTCCATCACGCTGAGGTAAGAAGACCCATTTCGTGGTTTGAACCTGTCGTACGCTCATTTCTATATATTTTGATTCGTTTTTTCGCGATAGTTTATTTTGTATCTTTATTCGTTTGGAGTCAAGAAAGGCCGTGCTAATTGGCGGCTTCCCGTAACAACATCCGTTAACGGTCTACTCCAGTTACTCCGTCTGAACGCGAGGAGAAATGTACCGGCGCCTTTCGTGCGCTGCGGCGTTTGTGATGCATCGCGTTTGGAGGGCAAGGTCAGGTTTCGTGTTTCTTCTTTTTTTTTTTTTTTCCTTCTTGCGTCGAGCGTTAGGTTGAAAGAACACCTGGGTGCTGTTTCTTACATTGATACTGTATTTTTGTTACATGTAACACTTTTGTTTGGAGCGTGTTATAGAAAAAAAAATATTAATCGAAAGATGTCTGATACCATTTGACAGTGGGAACAATTGATCAGCTGAAGAGAGATTTCAAAGTTTTAACAAAGGAAAACAAAAAAAGTCCCTACTTTTGGTACGCACTTAACTCGTTTTTACCTCAAGAACCGTAAAAGAAGAAGAAAAAAAGTCCGGCTCCTTGCTTTTATCTGAAGAATTAATATATATATATATATATATATATATATATATATATATATATATATATATATATATATTAACAAGTACGCGCTTCGAACGCCAAAAGCATCCTCAGACAATCAAATCTAGTGAGAAATACTTCGCACGGCGTATGAACCATTCGCAAAACTTATTTTTATTCAAAAAAGAGTATAGTTACTTTGTATATTGAAGCGTACAACATGTGTAACATTCTTGTATGGGCCATAATGTGTGAGCCTACACATATAGCACGTTCCAATACGTGCCTACATTCTGTAACGTACACAACAAGCGTTCCAGTATGTGCCTACATATTGAAACGTACAAAAAAAATGTTTTAGCATGTGCCTACGTATTGGGAACGTACACATATAGTACGTTCCTAGATGTTCCGAGATATTTTAGAGCTTGGGTGCTCGTTTGCGTGCGTGCATGCTTTCTTATATAATAGACGATCACTAAACAACATACCCGTTCCGCTGCAGCATTTCGGTTGTTCAAAGTTTACCGAGTACCTCCTCTATCTTCATCGGTTTTTGTGGGTAAGAAATAAGTTGTTGCCTTCCGTTTGTTGTTGTTGTAGTTTTTTTTTTTTTTTTTTTCAGCTTTAGGAGTTTTATAAGTGTTTGGATGGTCTCACTTTAGGTGCCTAAACCCAACGCCGATCCGGTGCATTTTGTTATAGCATTTTCTTTCTCTTGCTTCCAGCACTCTTCTAAAAGTAGTACATGCCTGACAGCAGCTCTCGTGTATTTAGCGGTTTCGCCGACGACGATCCTGCCGCGGTCGCCACAAAAAAAGACATACGGATAAAGAAACAGGTCTCTTCGTGACTTACGAAATGCTGTTGGAAGTTCCCAGACTAAATCCCGGGTTACTTCGATTAATTTCGTATTGCAGCTTTCGTAAAGAAATATGCGGCCCCTCAGCGGTCTTAATTAAAAATATTCTCCGTTTGTCTTTTTTTACTCTTTGTTTTAATTTTTTTTTATCGGTATATGAAAACAAGCTTGAAAAATGAAACAATTTTCACAGCATCGATGCACTAGACGGCTAGAAAAGGTGTTCGATTCAGAATTCTGAGCACGTGAACGTCTTAGTGGTGGCGCAGTGCGGTGTGTTTTCCTTTAAAGGCATAAACACGTTTGGGCGTATGGTGATTAACTTCTGTAAATGAAAGTGATTCGCTTTCCGAATCATACAGCTGAAAGAAAAACCCGCTAATGTTAGTTAAAATTTTAAAAAAGAATAAAATTCGGACAAACACGGTGTGCCATTGAAATGTGAGGCTTTCCCAGGTCTTAAATCCGGCAATGTTAGTATATTCCACGGTATCCAAATAGTTCACGAACCTGCGGGAACCGTTTGAAAGACTACGCAATATGTTCCCTTGGTTTATAACGAGATAGCAATGGCCCCGGGGGTTGAGTGAGGGGATCGGTGGCCGAGAGTGTTAGCGCCTCGTAGCTCGGCGCATGTAGCGCTAAAGCTCGCGCTGCGAACAAAGGAATTCGGGGTTCAATCCCGGCCTCTGCACATTTAGACTGGATAAGCGTCGAACCGGCGTGCGGTCGTGTATCACTACTCCGTGAAGCAGGTTAATGACCCCAGGTTACCAGTGACGTTCTGCACTGGGTATACATCTCTCATCGACAACTGAGGCACCAGACGCGTATTGCGGCTGCCTAACTTCCCGTTGTTATGCGTACACACAGCACAATTTTAACGGCTCCAGTTCCGGTGCACAGATGGCGACGTTTATGTTCCAGAAGCAGGGTTGCAAACAAAATATATTTCCTGCGTTTGCGAAACCAGTGTTTGCATCTCGTTCGCTTAATCAGAGGAGGCGTATCGAAGAGCAGAGCACTACGAATTCTACATACTAAAGAATATTTAGTTAAATACTAAAATTAAAAAAAAAATATATATATATATATGTGTGTGTGTTTGTGGGGGCCGGGGGTGGGGGGTGTATTCTGTACACCTTTTTAAGGGACAAAAACGACACGGCTAGGAATTGACATGATGTGAAGATATATGTGCAACTCTTAGAGGATAATTTAAATTGAAGGAAACCGTATACTGTTTTTCGTTGTGCTTTAGCGCACACAGTATTTCACTCTTTTGAAATAAAAAAAAATACAATTTTTCTCCCTCTGCTTTTCGTCGATTTAAAGGTTTCTCTACTAGCTGCAGAACTAAAAATAAACTGCTAGAAATAGGGGTACTCGGATGTTCTTTGTAAGCAAGAGTGCTTCATGCTTCAGCTTCGCCAACTGGTTCAGAAACAGCCGGTTTGGAAACGAGCAGTAAAACAAAAAATTTAGATAATTCGAAAAAAAAAAAATTGGTTGTTGTAGTCAACTAAAAACCAGTGTTTTTTTAGCGCCAGTAACCGAAATTGGTGGATCATTTTCGCAGACCCATTGAGGCCGCAGGGCTCGGAGCGTTCTTCACTCCGAAAACGCTGGTCCCCTACAGCGGCTACAATAATATCGATACTAAATACTATATGGCCATCGACAGCTAAAGAGGCGACGGGCGTGGCGAGTCCCGAGCATCTCATTATCGCTCCATAGCCAATCAGACTGCAGCATGAGCCAATAAGAAGGCCGAACAACCAATCACGAAGCCAGGAGCGTGATAATACTCACAGGCCCCGCCCCACGTTTCTTAAGCAGTCAGCGATTGCGGCCCCCTCATCGGTGTGGCGACGGAATCTCGCTGTAGCAGTGTTGTTTGCCTGAGCAGTGCAGGCTGAGTCTGATGCGCTAAACACAACTCACGTCGCAGTTACGTTTTTTTTTTTTTTTTTTTTTCTCTCTCTTTTTTTTTTTTTTTTTGGACGATGAGAATTTTTGTGCGAAGACGTGTCACAGGAGAAATTCGTCGCGTTTCGGAGGCGGTGATCGTTCTTGACGGTGTGCCAGCAGAATCGAGACCAGTTTATTTTTGTTGGCGCACCCGGAAACGACGCGGGATGAGATGCCGGCAGGTCACCCCAAATCCTCGAGGGTTTCCCTTTTGTTTTCCCCAATAAGTTTTTGATTGATTTTACCTATTTCAAAGCTCCACTGTAATCAAATGTAACGAATAAAACGTTTTTGCACAAAAACTTGTTTTTTGGCGGGGCTGCGAGTTGGTGGGACCACCCAGACAGCGTTAAAAGTGCCTGCTTATATCATCGCCGAACCAATCATAAACAGGAAAAGGCCTAGTGACTCGCGCTTTTGACGCTGCTTGGTGGGTACCATTACTTCGTAGCGTTCGCTGCGTACGGAGTTCGGCTAAATTGTAGGTGTACATCTTTTGTGCGGTCTCGGTGTATTGGCCTAACCTCCATTCCTGTTTATTCTTGAAACACGAGTGCAATGTACCCTTTTCAAAAGTGTGCCCCCTATTATAGTAGCTGCAGCGCCACTAATCCGAATCCGCCATGGCTTGATGACGTACTCTGAGCAGGGATTGGACACGAGGGCTGCGTCAGTGCTCGACGAGGACTCGGGTCCAATCACACGCTTCGTGCCCAAGAAATGGCGGCCTCCAATGTTGCTCGACGAAGTTTTCAAAAGGTCTTTTGCTATTCCTCCCGGTTTCAATATAAACGGGAGTTGTGCCTGCATCACCTCTCGTTATATATATATATGAACGATTTAGAAGAAAAAAATGTTGCCGCTTTGCCGTACTACGGAGAGAGGGGAAACATTTATTGTAAAACAAAACCTCGTCCGGTGTTTGAGGAGTACATCTACCACTCTTTCCCAGGCACGTTGAGAACGTGATGTATCAAGAGTGGCAGTAGGTCGGGTCGGTGTTCTTTTGGTGGAGGGAGCCAGCTCTAGCTTGGGAAGGGTTGTTGTAAAGTGACGAACACGAGTGGTAGCGTGGCAAAGGATAGCGCAGGATGCGATGCGTGTTGGTGTGGAGGAATTGTACACCTGCGGAGACTGGATGGCGCGAATGGTAGCTGGTTCCCATCTTCTGCGGAGGGAATGTGAGTGCGACTTTCTCTGAGCCCGTTGGAGTGTGAGACGCAGTAAATGGAGCGCGCGGAAAACAGAGCAATTAAAACGCGGCAGCGCCGAGTAAAACTCTAACGCCAGCTAGTAAAAAGAAAAAGAAAAAAAATTAAGCACTTGTACATACTTTAAGCCGTTGCCACCGTTACGGCAAGGCGAGCGACGGAGCGTCTGCTTTTCTTTTTTTCTGCTTTTCTGCCGCTCTCTCTCGCGCTCGTTCTTTGCGAAAGCCAGGAGCGCGCTCGTTTCACAAAGCAGGGCGCCGCTATACGCCTAATCACGTGGTGTTTTTCCCCCGCCGGGAGTAACGCAGATGCAGTCGAAAAGGACGTTCGTTTGGCACTGGTGTCCAATCAGTGAGAAGACGAGCACCGGGTCGGCGTTCGGGTGGCAGGTCATCTTATAGACTTCCGTCCCACGGGTCGTTTTCAGCGCGATTATGTACATTGGTCATCGACAACTTAAGAAACAAAGGGCGTGGCGAATCCCAGGCATCTGTACGTCATAATCGATCCGGAGCCAATATTAAGCCAATCAATCAATATATTTTACATCAAGAATTAATGTAAACTGCAAAGTTAAAACGTAAAAAAAAAAAAAAAAAAACAGTATGGCTTGGCAAGGCTTCTACAGCCTTACAATTTGGTACACGGCAACAGCAAAAAAAGAGGTGAAAAAAAAAGCAAGAACAGCAAGAAAGAAACTCATGCACGCGCTGCGTTTCTTAAACTGTCGTTGTTGACATGTGGTACGGCGTAACTGAGAAGTCGCAAGATTAATATTCAACGAGCGATAGCGCGAATCGGAGCGAACGTGAAACCTCTGAGATCGTGTGCGCGACGATCGTCCTTCACACGTGCGTATGATATGCTCAGCCGATTCCGTGAACTTGACCCGGTGAAAAAGCTCCGTCTTATACGGACGGGAACGGGAATTCCTCGCTCCCACTAGAATTTGTCGGAATCGTCCGAAATCTGGGGCAAGGTTCGTACTTTCACATGACTGAGCGAGGATTTTGTTCTTCCATAGAGAACCGGCTGGTAAGAACGGCATTTCTCCTCTTCGCGCGACAAACCCTTATGAGTATCATCGCTGTCCTTTGGTGTGATGCGCAATTACTCATGCGTGCTCGTGTAATTTCTGCGTACTTGTTAAGCCAGGGTCACACTGCTCATACGTCATACAAAAGACCGTCTGCATACATATTCGAACGCGGGTCAGCGCGAGATCCGTGCTTCGAATGCCGCATAGCAATGAGTTGAAGGAGAAAACTTGGGCACGCGGCATTCGAACCACGGATATTGCGTTGACTCGTGTTTGCAGATTGTTTTTCGTATGATATATGATCAGTGTGACCCCGGATTTATGATACGTCATGCATCCTCGGTGTAAATTTTGCTGAAAAAAAATGTATGTCTAATACAGAGTTTAGGCGTTTTTTACTCATTTTTGTAAGATTCTTAGTGAGGCACATGCTGTGATATGAAACAGTAATTCGGATCGTGACACGCCTGCCATTTGGTGGCAGGAAGGAGCCACGGCAGTCGCTTTGGTAAATTTTGCTCGGAAACACTCATTAAAATATGAGAGGAACAGACGTCAATCTAAATTATTTATAGTTTTTTTTTTTTTTTTTGTCGATGATACTGAAAGGAAGAAAACTAGAGCAGTATGAGCCCGTCTGACAGTCTTCTGACTGTGACCTGATTTTTTGATGCAAATCTCGTACATTACGGGCCCTGACGCAGCGGTACAAGACACTAGTTGCACAGTTTTGATCGTGTAGAATGAAAGGAGTACATCTGACTTTTGCCTCTCCGCGTGGTGTCACACTGCGGATGTTATTACAGCTGGTCTATGATTCTTCGCGGTTACAATAACAGGTAAATGGTCAGCTAGAACGAGAGGGACAAACACAGACAGGGAGAGACAGAGACATACACACCGCTGACTATCAACTAAGACTTTATCTTTCTTCTTCTTCACTGTGACCCACAAATTCACACCTAAAGTAATGCCAATGAATGACCCTAAATCCTTACAGTACACTAATAAATGAAAATACAGATTAAATAATATTAAATTAAAATTTAAACTAATTAATTACATTAAATTATTAATTAAATATTAATTTTGGTACAACCCACAGACCACCGCCGAAACATGTCCCTCCTAGTCCCTTTCACGGCGCCGTGCCACACTGCAAAAACTGCCTTTCTTTCTTGCTGACCGTGATGGAGGGCATGCTCACGCAGTCGTCGCCGGTTTGCTCAATGGCCAGGGCCTCGAGGATCTCGCGCGCGAAAGCATTCCTGTGTCTGTTCATAATGGAGACGCTACTAAATTGTGGCCTGCACCCGCACGTGCGGCAATGGGCAGCAAGGTGCCCTGCTCCCGTGCCTTGCACCGACGCCGCGTGCTCCCTGACTCTGTCGTTAACGCAGCGTCCCGTCTGCCCAATGTAGCAGCTCCCACATGACATAGGAATCTTGTATACCACACCGGTCTGGCACATGGTGTACTTATTCCTGTGTGCAGTATTGCAGGTTGGCTGGCGGTTCGTGGCCCGATTTACTTGGCGGCACATAGAGTTCCCTCTGTTCGGTGCCGAGCACACCACGCTGACGTTTTGTCGTGCAGCGATCTTCTTGAGCCGGTGGGTGACACCGTGGATGTAGGGGACTACTGCGAAGTTCGCTCGTGAAGTCTGTCTGTCTCGCTCGGTACTGGGTGATCCTCTTGAAAATTTCCTGCAAATTGCCTCACATACGGCTCCAAGGAGGACACCTGGGTACCCGGAGTCACGAAGCCGGGCCATCTGCTTCTGAAAGCTGGCGTCAGCTTGATGGTTGCATGACTTGCGCAGCGCTGACACGAGTGCCGTGTTGGCAACACTCCGTTTTACGGTTTTCGAATGGCAGGATGCAAACGGAAGAAAACCTTTACTGGAACGAGGTTCGTACCTCCAGCATACATGTCCATCCTTAAACTCAAGTGCGAGGTCCAGGAACTTAATAGACTTGCCCACGGGTAGTTCATGAGTGAAGAGCAGGTCGGGGCAACATTCGTGGAATGTTTTCATGATCGTGCTCCTGCATCCGTTTTCTTCACTTTCGATGTCTGTGCTGCACAGGATCAAGAAGTCGTCCACGTACCTGAAGATGGCTTTTACTCTAGCATCGTTCAGTGTGGATTGTATGTGCCTACCACACGCCGCCAAGAACAGATCGCATAGATGTGGTGCCACTCTAGACCCAATGCATATCCCACTTCTTTGGACGTAGTCTAGACCTTCATGCGAGATCACGGTCGCCGTTAAATATACCCCGAGCAGTTCCAAGAAGGCGTCTATGCTGATCCCTGCTGCGGTTTGAAAAGGCGTTACGCCGTGTTCCTCGATGGTCTCTCGTAGAATTGGCATGAGGCTAGTGTGAGGAATAGAATAGTACATATCCTGGATGTCGATGGAAAATCCAGATACTACCTGGGATCCATGTACTTGAAGATAGGCAATGAGCTCTTCTGAGTTGGAAATTCTGTACGGGTCATCGCAATGCACCTGGGACAGGTGCTTTGCAAGATACGTTGACACATGAGCTTGCCAGGTTTTCCTCTCGGAGACGATGGCACGAAACGGTGCCCCCACCTTATGTGTTTTGGCCGAGAAGAAAACGTCAAGGTGACCGCCCTTCGTAGCCTTCACTTTGGTGCCTAGGCTGGGTAGATTGTGATCTTCAAGCAGCCGCTTAACGGCAAGCTTCGCTTTTTGGCTTCGTTTCCCATCAACCTGGACGAAGTTCTTTGCTACCGCAGCATTGGCCTTCTCTCCGTAGGTCCCAGCATCAAGCACTACGAAACCTCCTTCCTTATCTGAGACACAAAGCCGAAGATCTTTGCTTCGTAGTTCTTGTACCGCGCTGCCAAAGCCCAAGCCTGGACGTGCCGAGCACCTTTGGCTTGCGAAGCACTCAATGCCTTCCGTGATGATTTGTGATTTCTGTTCTTCGTGAGCTCGGGACGCAATGGTGCGAACAAGGGCAACCTTGTCTACCGCCTCTAGCTGCGGTGGTGTAGCATACTTCGGTCCTTGTTCGAGAATGGATGTTGTCGCTTCTGAGAGATGGACGTGACCAAAGGTCTGGAGTGGCCATCTTTTGGCGTGTTCTTCTTTCCTCAGTGCGAGATGTTGCTTCAGGGCAGGAAGAAACCAGGATTTCCACAGGCTCTCTGTGGAATACCGTGCCATCGCCAGTTGGTTTCTGAAGACTTGGTGAGTGGGGCACTTAGCACGCAGGAAGTCAGTGAGAAGGCGTTGTTGGCGCCACGTTTCTGACCGGAGTATCTTTGTTACCCGCATGGCGTGTCCTTGCGACGGTGCAACAGCCCCGAAAAACTGCCGAACATCGTCGAGAATTATCTTCTTCGCGACGCTGCGTGAAAGCATCCTCGCCCGGCAGGTTGTGGTGGCGATCAAAAGGCCCAGAGTCCGTGGGTCAAGTGAATCAAAACATACAAAAGGGGAGCTCAAATAACTAGAAAGGAACTGAATAACAGGCTGAAGTTGAGCTAGTTGGTACATAATTTAGGTAAATGGTCAGCTAGAACGAGAGGGACAAACACAGACAGGGAGAGACAGAGACATACACACCGCTGACTATCAACTAAGACTTTATCTTTCTTCTTCTTCACTGTGACCCACAAATTCACACCTAAAGTAATGCCAATGAATGACCCTAAATCCTTACAGTACACTAATAAATGAAAATACAGATTAAATAATATTAAATTAAAATTTAAACTAATTAATTACATTAAATTATTAATTAAATATTAATTTTGGTACAACCCACAGACCACCGCCGAAACATGTCCCTCCTAGTCCCTTTCACGGCGCCGTGCCACACTGCAAAAACTGCCTTTCTTTCTTGCTGACCGTGATGGAGGGCATGCTCACGCAGTCGTCGCCGGTTTGCTCAATGGCCAGGGCCTCGAGGATCTCGCGCGCGAAAGCATTCCTGTGTCTGTTCATAATGGAGACGCTACTAAATTGTGGCCTGCACCCGCACGTGCGGCAATGGGCAGCAAGGTGCCCTGCTCCCGTGCCTTGCACCGACGCCGCGTGCTCCCTGACTCTGTCGTTAACGCAGCGTCCCGTCTGCCCAATGTAGCAGCTCCCACATGACATAGGAATCTTGTATACCACACCGGTCTGGCACATGGTGTACTTATTCCTGTGTGCAGTATTGCAGGTTGGCTGGCGGTTCGTGGCCCGATTTACTTGGCGGCACATAGAGTTCCCTCTGTTCGGTGCCGAGCACACCACGCTGACGTTTTGTCGTGCAGCGATCTTCTTGAGCCGGTGGGTGACACCGTGGATGTAGGGGACTACTGCGAAGTTCGCTCGTGAAGTCTGTCTGTCTCGCTCGGTACTGGGTGATCCTCTTGAAAATTTCCTGCAAATTGCCTCACATACGGCTCCAAGGAGGACACCTGGGTACCCGGAGTCACGAAGCCGGGCCATCTGCTTCTGAAAGCTGGCGTCAGCTTGATGGTTGCATGACTTGCGCAGCGCTGACACGAGTGCCGTGTTGGCAACACTCCGTTTTACGGTTTTCGAATGGCAGGATGCAAACGGAAGAAAACCTTTACTGGAACGAGGTTCGTACCTCCAGCATACATGTCCATCCTTAAACTCAAGTGCGAGGTCCAGGAACTTAATAGACTTGCCCACGGGTAGTTCATGAGTGAAGAGCAGGTCGGGGCAACATTCGTGGAATGTTTTCATGATCGTGCTCCTGCATCCGTTTTCTTCACTTTCGATGTCTGTGCTGCACAGGATCAAGAAGTCGTCCACGTACCTGAAGATGGCTTTTACTCTAGCATCGTTCAGTGTGGATTGTATGTGCCTACCACACGCCGCCAAGAACAGATCGCATAGATGTGGTGCCACTCTAGACCCAATGCATATCCCACTTCTTTGGACGTAGTCTAGACCTTCATGCGAGATCACGGTCGCCGTTAAATATACCCCGAGCAGTTCCAAGAAGGCGTCTATGCTGATCCCTGCTGCGGTTTGAAAAGGCGTTACGCCGTGTTCCTCGATGGTCTCTCGTAGAATTGGCATGAGGCTAGTGTGAGGAATAGAATAGTACATATCCTGGATGTCGATGGAAAATCCAGATACTACCTGGGATCCATGTACTTGAAGATAGGCAATGAGCTCTTCTGAGTTGGAAATTCTGTACGGGTCATCGCAATGCACCTGGGACAGGTGCTTTGCAAGATACGTTGACACATGAGCTTGCCAGGTTTTCCTCTCGGAGACGATGGCACGAAACGGTGCCCCCACCTTATGTGTTTTGGCCGAGAAGAAAACGTCAAGGTGACCGCCCTTCGTAGCCTTCACTTTGGTGCCTAGGCTGGGTAGATTGTGATCTTCAAGCAGCCGCTTAACGGCAAGCTTCGCTTTTTGGCTTCGTTTCCCATCAACCTGGACGAAGTTCTTTGCTACCGCAGCATTGGCCTTCTCTCCGTAGGTCCCAGCATCAAGCACTACGAAACCTCCTTCCTTATCTGAGACACAAAGCCGAAGATCTTTGCTTCGTAGTTCTTGTACCGCGCTGCCAAAGCCCAAGCCTGGACGTGCCGAGCACCTTTGGCTTGCGAAGCACTCAATGCCTTCCGTGATGATTTGTGATTTCTGTTCTTCGTGAGCTCGGGACGCAATGGTGCGAACAAGGGCAACCTTGTCTACCGCCTCTAGCTGCGGTGGTGCAGCATACAGACAGACTTCACGAGCGAACTTCGCAGTAGTCCCCTACATCCACGGTGTCACCCACCGGCTCAAGAAGATCGCTGCACGACAAAACGTCAGCGTGGTGTGCTCGGCACCGAACAGAGGGAACTCTATGTGCCGCCAAGTAAATCGGGCCACGAACCGCCAGCCAACCTGCAATACTGCACACAGGAATAAGTACACCATGTGCCAGACCGGTGTGGTATACAAGATTCCTATGTCATGTGGGAGCTGCTACATTGGGCAGACGGGACGCTGCGTTAACGACAGAGTCAGGGAGCACGCGGCGTCGGTGCAAGGCACGGGAGCAGGGCACCTTGCTGCCCATTGCCGCACGTGCGGGTGCAGGCCACAATTTAGTAGCGTCTCCATTATGAACAGACACAGGAATGCTTTCGCGCGCGAGATCCTCGAGGCCCTGGCCATTGAGCAAACCGGCGACGACTGCGTGAGCATGCCCTCCATCACGGTCAGCAAGAAAGAAAGGCAGTTTTTGCAGTGTGGCACGGCGCCGTGAAAGGGACTAGGAGGGACATGTTTCGGCGGTGGTCTGTGGGTTGTACCAAAATTAATATTTAATTAATAATTTAATGTAATTAATTAGTTTAAATTTTAATTTAATATTATTTAATCTGTATTTTCATTTATTAGTGTACTGTAAGGATTTAGGGTCATTCATTGGCATTACTTTAGGTGTGAATTTGTGGGTCACAGTGAAGAAGAAGAAAGATAAAGTCTTAGTTGATAGTCAGCGGTGTGTATGTCTCTGTCTCTCCCTGTCTGTGTTTGTCCCTCTCGTTCTAGCTGACCATTTACCTAAATTATGTACCAACTAGCTCAACTTCAGCCTGTTATACAATAACAGATTCGTTCAACGCCAAGTTAACAGGTATGTAAAAACAGTAAGTTGAGCCTTTGTATACGGCACACAAATAAAAACCTATATTGACACTATGTACAGTACTGGTCAAACGTAACGCCACTACGTTACCCAAATATTGATCTACTGGGGCCCACTCCAATCTATTTTGGCCACTGAAGCAGCTGGGATGCCTTTCTCAGGCTCGGTTGTGACTTAGGAGTCCAAGCTTCACCACGCAGTTTGACCGTGGTATGGCCACGAAGAGCACATAACGTGCCAAAAAAACGGACCATCTCACTGCAGCGTGAAGTTTGGTAATCGCTGTATGTTCGTTTAAAGAAACAGGCTTTATTTCCTTTTCAACATAGTTGCCTGAGGACTGTAAGCGCTTATCGGGACGTGCGAGTTATTTCTTCCCGTACAGAAAGACTCACGTTCAGTCTTACGCAACCAATTTCAGGCCGCAGTTTTCACAAGAAATTGTCGAAACAATTCAAGTGGGAGGTGTAGTAATTTTCGCCGTACAACCCAGAGATATCTACGTGCGAGTGCAACTTGTTCGGTAAAGTGAAAAACGAGCTTAGGGGACTATGATTTTAAATTTATGAGGCTGCCTGAAACAACTGAGGCTCTGATCCGGTTGCACAAAACTAGAAAGGTAGTACATTTTTATTAGCGGGTATAGGGAAGTCGTTCACATCAAATGGATGACGGCATCGTACCGGCGTGTCGACGTGTACTACTACCGCATGACGTGCATACTACGTTAAAAAAAGAAAACAGAAGAGCGGTTGTGCAACAGTGGCTAGATCCCTCATCTACAGTGTGAACAAGTGGCTCCCTAGTATGGCAGAACAACCTTATGCTGTCTATAAACATGCCTCTCATTTGATTTTCTTCTGACTTCGTAGAGAGAGCCTGTTTGCATGAAACAAGTAAAGGTGTCGTGTTTCAGCTTTTTCTTTGTTGCTCGCTTCATTGCTTCATTCCTGAATCGTCCTGTACGCGTGCGCACGTGCTTGTAACGCATGCATGCAATTGTACGCTAGTAATCCCTGTATTGGCGACACGTGGGCGACCGAAAACGTCACATGTGATCGGCCTTCTACGATTGGTCGAACGCTCACTATTACGTCTTTAGTAGTATGAGCTCTGCTCTCATCGACGGAAAGAGCAATATCAGAATTTCAACTTTGACGGTGTGGATTTAGGAACGTGATGATCAGGCTTCCACCACACTTTTTACGCACCATCGAACTTGTCACTCGCAACTAATAATCTTGGTCGTGACGTCAGTCATAGGACCCATATGAGGGCGCCACCGAAACATCTTGTTGCCAATAGATGTTGCCCCTATACTCCGTTCACCCTTAAACTGAGACTAGAAGCTCCGCCTTCAGCGCGAGCTCGTTTGCTTTCGCAGTGTTTTGGTTGCGCGTGCCTGAGCTTTCACACTCGTGTTAGCAAGGGCCGAAAGCTCGAGCAGAAGGCGGAGCTTTCACTCTCAGCTTAAGGATGAACGGAGTATAATAATAATAAGAAGAAGAAGAAGCAGAAGAATAAGAAGAAGCAGAATAATGTATGTTTCCATCAAACAAATAATGGAGGGAGACCGAGGAAAAAAGCTGCATCGTGCAGCTTGACAAGTCCCCGTCCCCAGACCGATATAACCAGCCAGCTTGACAACGCCACCGCTGCCGCAATGCATCGAGGGATCTTTAGTATTTTCGCACGTGCGACAAGCTCGCTGGAGCTTTGCGCGTGTAGAGCACGAAAAGGCACGAGCCCTCGCATTCACGGCCGTCTGCCTCCTGTGAACTAAAGCTATGACCTCCGTGCAATGCAATTTGCCTGACATATCGCGCCATGACAAGCGGCCAGCTTTTGAAACGATGGCCAGTCCGTTCCGTCGAGGTTCCGCCATTTGCAACGCTGTAAACCTGCGTTCTGCCTACAGATGTGTGTAGTTTTCGAGTAGTGTTTAGTGGCAACGGTTAAAAAGAAGTCTCCCGGCAATGGCGAAAATAATCGCCCGAAAAAAAGGAAGACGCACCGGTTCTGCTGCGCCAAGGACTGCCATAACAACGATGGCACCCCGACCTTGAGCCTGTTCCGGTTTCCTTCCCAACTTTGGTACAAGGAACAGCGGCAGAAGTTGATTGCGGGATCATGCTTGCAGTCGCCGAGGGCGCCGTAGCGATAGTCGCACACGCTGTCAGTAATTTTTCGGGATAGAGGATTGAACTGCATAAAAGAAGTAAATCATTCATCGTCTTAAGGCAATTAATATTCACTGGACGCCCTATTTGAGGGGACTGCTCACAGCGCATGCTCAGGATGAGTTCTTATTTATGGTCTCCCAAAGAAGACACTCTTGATGGTGCGCAATATGTGTGTTGGAAGCGCTGTGTACTCTGTTTCACGTATGTTGTACCGCAGAGAAGGCTAGAAGCGCGAGCTCATAGCGTTGGGAGCTGCTCTTAACGCACGAGAGCTTGTGCCGCCGATATGTGCCCCACATCAAGGATCTCGCGCTTGTAGCCTTTCCTGCGGTACGTCCAGGCACGTATCCAGGGGGGAGGCCCATGGGGCCCGCCCCCCACCCCCCCCCCCCCCCGAAATGTTCTATTTTGCTGGGGCCCCCTCTCCCCCCTCTCCCTCATACAACATTTTGTCATGGGCGGCCCCCCCCCCCCCCCCCCCCGAAACAAAATTCTGGCTACGTGCCTGGGTACATCATAAGGTGAAACAGAGTATAGAGCTTGCCGTCAACACGTGCTCAGCAGCAGCGAGCTCAACTATGGCCGGCAGACAATACCACCTATTTTCAGCTGATGATTTCACGCGTACGACAGTGATGTCGTACGCGTAAAAAATTGGTCAACGTGCAGGCGAAACTTTTTTCTGTTTCTTCTAACATATATCAGTTCCCTTCCCAATCTCAGGGCGTAAACGTCATGGTTGTACACGTGTTTCCCTTGTTGGGAGCGAGCGACACTTCGCCGAAACATCCGTCCCGTACTTTTCAATCGTCGCATATGAGTGTTTGCTTTCTAAAAACCTTTGCCCCTTTCTTAAAGATTCCTCTCGAGAATAAGAGTGGATATCATTAAGTGGTTTAAAACCGCAATATAGCACGATCTGAGGCATCCCATCTAACGTGCACCACTACCACCGCTGCTCCGCAGAGACTACCAATCGTTTCGTATCGGCGCTGACAGAGGGCGCTGACTGTCGCTCGACTCTGGCGCCCCCTAACTACCTGCTTAGAGCGAGTAGTAGCGTCACACATGTGCCGAACGCTAGTGAGATTGGTCTATTCTACTCGCACTCAAATCTAAAAGTTTTTTTTTTTTTTTTGTGTTTATGTTATTTTTGTCTTGAGCTCCAACACCCAGCCGCAAGCTCTCTAAATAAAAAATAAATAAAGTTCCGTCGTCATACATGGCAAGCTTGATGCGAGAGAAGAACAACCACAAAAAACAGGAGTCTCGATTTGGAGTGGTACGTTATCTCGCGATAGGCACGTGACGCCAACACGCGGAAACACCCGACCGTTGCAACACGGCACTCCACGTGCGCTGGGACCAACGGCGATATTCGTTTGGGGACGTCGTTCGTTGGTATTTGTTTCCAGACACGTGCTATCAATTAACCAATCGGGAGGCTCGATAGACTCGTGACGAATTGATTACGTCAACCTTATCGGTCTTCACGCTATCTAAAACGAAAGCAAAGAGTGTCTTTGTCGCGTCGAAGGGTTCTGGACCTCCTTGAAGATGTTCTTCGTAAACATCCGCACGGGTTGCATGAGTCAATGGCTCGACTAGACAGGCCAGACGCGTCGCCGCCTCAATGAAAGATAGAGGTTACAGCGGCGCACAGTTCGCGGCAAGCACGGGTTCTTCTCATCTGAGCGAGCAACGCGTTTGCTAACGTGCTTGACCGGATTGCTCGAAGAAACCGGCTCACACTGGCTTCGCTAACGCGTACCGACCGTGCAGGTGTCCCAACTGGGTCACATTGCTCTCAAGCTTCAGGACGCTGGACAACAATTACGTCCATGAAACGGCGTTTGGCAGCCGATTTATCTAACTGTGAAGAAAGGCGCCTACAAAATAAATGTGGGAAGCAAACAAGAAAGACAGATGAACGAGAATGTTTTCAACTAAAACAATTTGAAAACCGCTTCCAAAGATGTTGGAGACCACTTTCAACTTTTCTAAATTGTAGTCGATTTTCTTAATCTTTTTTTTTTTTCTGTTAATTCTTTTTTTGTCGAGGGAGGGGGTTTCCCTAATGACGAGGTTGCAAATGAATCACCTTCCTCAATTGTAATTTGCTTAGATATGACAGAAGGCACTCACATTCACGGGTCAGGAGTTATCTTGGTCTCAATATTAGCTGTGCCTAATAATGCACACAAACAATATCATAGCTATGAAAAGCTACCGGTGGAGCACGCGATTAATAAAGGTGATTATTGCACTCAAGAGCAGGGATATAGCGTCCACGTCTGGTTGCCCCATAGCAAAACTGTTCATGACTATGTTTCATGGAAAATGTACGTTGCAGTTGAGAGTCATCACGAATGAACGATCGATGGGTTTTATAGCCTTTCTCGCATTGAAGCCATGGCGCCTTCAGGGGATGGAGCAGGAGGAGCGAAAGCTCGCTCTGCAGAATTCATGCATCCCAGGTTCAATCCTCCTCGGCCCAAGGGACCCCCCCCCCCCCCCCCCACACACACACGTTGCAAAACCATTATCTGCACCCTTTTAGACCATGACCATGATACGGATGCAGGGACCCTTATCGTGAACCCTCGCGTAATTTCTTCCAGGCCTCGTCGCCACCGAATATTTCCCTACAGCCTACACTCTAAAAAACGTCTGTGAGTTCACTTTGCAGCAGAACAAGGAGACAGCCAATCACGGCGAGCAATAAAAAGATCCCAGCGAATGACGATGTTCAGAGTGCCATTAGACCAAAAAATTCGATGTACGCAGGGACAATCGCTTCACTTCCTCACTGTCCCTGCGCACATAGCATTTTTCAGGTCTAAACGTATTCTCAGCTTCATCATTCGCCGAGATCCTCCTTTTGTTCGCCGCGATTGGCTTTGCTCGAGTACTGCAGTTAAGTGAACTTCCAGGCGTTTTTTATACTCCCTTCATCCTTAAGCTGAAACAACGGTGGGGGCTACCTGCCCGCCGGACCAATCAGACGCCTCCATATTATCACCTGACCCGGCTCTCCGCACGTGGGTGCGGCTGGGAGCGGGATGGCGTGGAGAAAGAGATGTCTATGATTGGCCCAACGAAGATGTAGCTTCCACTGCAGTCTCAGCTTAAGGGTTAACTGAGTATAGAGTAGGATTCTCCCATTTTTGACCATTCAATGAACATGTCGCCAATGAATCAATCTTACAACCTAAAGGCTGTCATCAAAATTATACTCCGTTCGCTACTATAGCTGGCACGACGGTAGAAGTACTCGCCAGGCTAATCCCTTTCATTTATCACCTGACCATTCTCTCTGTGCGCAACTAGGCGTAGAGACCGCAGTCACGTGTCCGAACCAAGTCAGCTTAGCAGTGGAATGTACTCATTCTCTGCACCAACCGACGCGTAAAATATGGTGTTCGCTAATACCGTCTGAGCGAAATATTGCATTGTATTTGTGCTGTGTCGTGCACTAGTGCGCGACGAAGTTAGAACAAGCACGACATCAACTTTTTTTACGCGATAGCTTTTTAGGCGGTTGTTGGGCCAACCAACCTCAGGAGCCGCGTGAGTACGGGATGTTTAGGTCGTTCAATCTGTAACCATTAAACGATTTAAAAAAAAACAACAAGGTAAAACGTCAAACGATGCCAGGGATTGAACCGCGGTCACCGGCCTGGAAGCGGAGTGCGCTGCTGTTTGAACTACGGGCCCAGCACACAGGAACGGGAGGAGCAGAAGCAGGTGGTGTAAGAAAGCGCCTGGAGCGGAGAGCGGTGGATAGGGCAAGAAAGGAAGGAGCAGAAACAGGTGGTGTAGAAAGAACGCGCGAACGAATAGGAGTGGAAAGGGCAGTAAAGCGCGCTTCCTCCCTCTTGGTGACCCATAGAATTCCGCTCAAATGCTTTGTATCCGGGTGGGGCTGAAGTGGTATGCGCGAAGCGTCACAAAAGGGCAATGGTCTGACGTACCATACAAGACCCTGCCCGACGCACCACCTGAGCTAAGGGCACCACCCACCCCAGGCACTGAAAGGCAAAAGCCGGGGTCACACTGCTCATACATCATACAAAGACAGTCTGCAAACATGAGTCACCGCAATGTCCGTGGTTCGAATGCGGCGTTCCATGTTTCCCCCTGAACTCATTGCCATGCAGCATGATCGAAGCACGGCTATCACTGTGACTCGCGTTGGAATCTGTTTGCAGATTGTCTTTTGTATCATGTGTAAGCAGTGTGACCTCGACTTAAGGGTCATCCTGCCCTAGGCAACGCCCGAACTAAGTGCACCACACACCCTATAAAGCTACCGCATGTAAACGCGGTTGGCAGGATGACCAAACATGAAGTCAATCTTTTGCATTTTCTCGAACACTATTGGGAGTTCGTGTGTATGTTTCTACAGCCCGAACTTAGTCTGCGTCAACAGGCGACTTATCTCTCAGCTGATGAGCAGTTAAGCCAGTGCATCACAACAGCTAGTCTGGGGTCTTCAACGTGCACCACCCAGCGGTGATACACGACCGCACGCCGGTACGATACTAATCCAGGTCGCAACGGAAAAGGGGGGGGGGGGGGGGGGGGGGGGTTAGGATTGAACCTAGGATCTCTGGGTTGTGTAGCGCATTTCTCGAACACCAAAATATGCCGTGCATGGTTATGTCACCGAATGAACTCTTTCCACCTCGCAAAGGGTTTTGATGACAGCCTTTCGGTTGTAAAAATATCGAAATATTCTCATCAAACACCTACGATCGCTCGTTCGTGCTTAGCACTTAACACCCAGAAAAATAATTCCAAGGAATAAAAAACTAATACATTTTTTTACCATCTCTGTCCTTCGGCGCTTCGAACAAGAACGAAATCTTGGGGAAAAGAAAAATGACGGCGTTCACATTTTATCACGATGTTTGCAGAGCTTTTATAACTAAGGCCTGCATGCCTAATTAATCGGCTTGCGTCTACACATCCAAAGCATCACGTAATTATTCGTGCTTGCTTCGTGCGCGGTAAAAATGTGAAAAGAAAATATTGTCTGAAACGGTAAAGGATTAGTACCGGTAAACATCAATCAAGCTCGCCGGCCTTGACCATGCAAGAGCACCGTTTGACTCGTCCATTCCCCTAGGAAATAATGGAGTTTTCGAGTAAACGTCGCACACCTAACGGGTTACATAAGGACGGCTAGAAGGACGGGGAAGTAACAGGATCGTGACTTTCATAAGGTCTCGTTATTCTCCCACCTCCTCTAATGGCTCACGGGGGAACCGCTCCTCTGCCAATTGTTGCGACAGCTTGCTTTCCCACCTCTTCTCTCGTCGTTAAGCCGACGAACGCAGTTGGCGGGGTGTCGCGTCCGCACTTTGCTTTTTCGTGTACTTTCGTAAGCGTGCACATCTATTAGACGCGCTTTGTACGCATAACGTATTCTGTTTCCGCGAGACTACTATCCCCCCCCCCCCCCCCAACACACACACACACGGGGATTCGTGGTGGTTCTCCGTGCAGGTATCGCTACTAATCTCACATCGAAAGAGACGTTCGATTGCGAATTTAAGAGCGCAGTGTGTTCGAAGCGCCGCACCCGTGTTTGCGAGGGTGGGATGGACAGAATTTGCCAGTTGTTATTTTGTCTTTCTCGAAAACGTCAGATATTCGAGCACGTATCAAAGACAGAAATACAGCCAAAAAGGTTCATTTTGTGTGTATACGTGTGTATGCCTACTTGTGCCACGTTATAGTGTCTGGTTTCTATCCAGCCCATGCCCTATATGAGCAGTCGGTGAACCTCGGGCTGTGCGTCGTGGAAGGCGAGCGTACAAAGCCGTGGCCACGCCGCCAATACACCATGCAGAAGAACGTCTGCTGACACTGCCTTAAGCGTGTTTTTTTTTTCCTTGTGCCGACGGGCCCGTCACGTTAGTCAGACAAAAGTCCACCGACATGTTCCAAGCATGTATGATGCAAACATGTTTCGAACATGTTTCACACGTCTGTCCGTATTATACTCCCATCTTCATGTCTGTAATGAGCATCGGCTTTTGCAGGAAACAATGTAACTGCGACCTATAAAAAACAAAAAAAAAAAAAAAAAACAGGAGAGGAATTGTACATATCTCGAATTTGTTTTTGACTTCGTTTCTTGTTCCAGGGGTCTGTGTGGGACTGGTACGATACGCGTGTGCCTAACGGCGTTACTTTCGCACACCTGATATAACATCAAAACATTTATTTTGTAACACCTATCGACAACTAATGCGAGAGTATTGTCATATGATCCTCAGGTCAACGAAGATTTCTAGTCACGAATTGACAGCCGTACATTTGCTTTCTCGTTGTTATTTATTTTTTGTTTGCTCGATGAATTATGTACATTTTTAAGCTTAAAACTATGTTATATGTGTTTTTTTGTGTGTATTTTTTTTTTGTTGTTGAGCGAGCTATGAACATTTTAATCTCAAAATTGCTATATGTTTTTTTTTATTGTTTTTTTTTATATGTGTTACGTGAGAGGCAAATGACTCGGGCGAAGATAAGCCGGACTTGGTTTCCCTGTTTAGCTTCGCTGTGAGTATACAATTCTGTCGCATTTCGACCGAGTCCCGCGATTGAACAGCAGACCGCAGTCGGTCTTGCGAAAAACTGCCGGCTCCACTACACGCCTCCTTTCGTGCCTTCTGTGCGTCGTTGTGAGAGGCACGACCGCGTGACGTTATACTCCGTGCACTTTTCAGCTGACGGGGCAGCGTTGGTGACAGGCGCGAGCTATATAGCACGTCTCGTGGTTTGAAGCGTGCCTTTTAGCGCGTGCACTCGTTCCGCAAAAGCACATTTCAAACCTAATTTTGAGCCTACAACCTTCACTGCCGTACACACCATTCGAGTATTCACTGGGCGCCATATTTGTGGGTGATGTCTAGAGCGCATGCTCTGACCGAGCCCACATTAATAGGCTGCTAAGACCGGCAATCTTGAGGGTGCGGAATGCACGTTACAAAAGAACTGTGGAAGCTCGCCATCAGCACGCGCTCAGCAGTCGTGCACACAACTATGGCCGCCAGTGAATACTTCTTATATTTACGGTTCCTCAGTACAGTGCACTAAAATATGGAGCCCTTTTTCGCAAAGGTCTATAGGAGGTATTCACTGGACGCCATATTTGAGGGCGATGTTTAGAGCGCATGCTCAGAACGAGCTCACATTAATTGCCTGCTAAGACCGGCAACCTTGATGGTGCTAAATGCACGCTCCAAAAGGACTGTGGAAGCTCGCCGTCAGCACCCGCTCAGCAGCAGCGCACACGGATATGGCCGCCAGTGAATACTCCCTATTGGCGGCGAGATGTTTTGGTGGCGCCCTCCTATGGTTACCTTTCGTGACGTCATTACCTTGTGAACAACAAGCTTGAAGGTGTTTGTAAAGTGCATGGTGGAAGCTTGAAATCATAGCACTCTCAAACCAACACTGCCAACACCGTCAAGATTGAAGTTCTTCCATTCCTCTGATATCCTCGATGGGAAATCCTTTGCTGACGTCATAGGGTTCATTCGGCCTATCGTGGAAGACCGATCACAGCGGCGCTTTCGACCACTCACGTCACCAATAGAAGCCTGCTCGCCTCGCTCGAGTGGTCGCACATACGAAGCGGTCTCTTTTTTCTGTTTTTTTTCCCGTTTAGCTTCACTGCCTCGTCTGACACACCTCTTATGTAGCGGCTCATGCAGGATAGTGAGTCTGCCAAGAAAGCAGCAACATCCTCACTTTCCTGCACTATATATATATATATTTTTTTTTTTTCGCTGAAGTTTTACTTTGCGTCTGCCAAGCATTTGAAGGCAGAACAAAGACAAGTTTGAACTTCGAAAGCGGGCAAGTATACATACGAACAAAGCGTGTGACTCGTTAACGTCGTGGTTGAAACATTACATTTAGTGTCGGGACTCTATACGCGATCCCGACAACGAAAGACGAGTGAAATTCACTCGCGACAATGTCGAAAAAAGTTCGCATTCCTCGAGTGGGACGTAGAGGCTCGCGCGCAACAAGTGGTATTTTGGCGTGAGCGGGTGACGCTTTCGTCTATTCGGGGGCACTTTGCGGAGGCGTGTGCATTGCCCCATACTGACACGCTTGGCGACTGGTGACAGTAAAAGCGTTCCTACAGCGACCCTTGACAGCCTGCTAAGTAAAAGCGGCCACCTATACCTACGACCGACTCTATTTCTCGCCTTTGAACCCCCCCCCCCCTTTCCCCTTTTTTCTTTTCTTTTTGAAACAAGATATGCAGGAACTGAAACTTTTATGTTGCCACGTCACGGCTCAACGCGTTTGACACATGGACCGTTTTGCGACCACCGTATACAACGAAGATCCTATCTCAATTACTTCCGGCTTCTCGAGAGTCTCTGCCATCTTTATAACACACTTCTCCGTTGGGGAATTAGTGAATCGTGTAGATGCGCAGGTGGTGCACTTTCCAGTCACTTTAAGAAACGCAGGGCGTGATGTGTAGCGAGCACCTCATTATCGCTTCACTTCAACGAGACCGCGGCGTTGACTGATGGGAGCGCCGAGGAACGAACCACGCATAAACGAGCTTGATGATAATATCTACCTCACCCCGCGCTTGTTGAGTTGTGGGCGACCGTATTTGCGTAATATAATCACGTAGGACCATAATGAGATCGAACGAGAATTATCCGGGCGTTCTGACAAAGTAAAGAAATACTGCTAAAAAATACGAGTACAAAACATAAAAATTAAACGTAGTGTTGGCCTTGGAGGATGTCAAGCACGTGTGGCTGTCAAATCCGTAGGTACCTTAGGCGCCTTATAATCAATGAAAACTTAATAAACGGGGAGCGTGGCTTATCGTGTTCACGCTCCCTACTTCGTGATTCGTTCTTGTTATCAATCTCACTGGCGGCGGGACGATGACGAGATATGTCTTGGGACTTGCCACGCGGCGGAGCAAGTGTTCCGAAATCCGTCCTTGGCGTATCGGAGCGCAGGGAGGAAGGAGCGCGCCGATCAAAGGGCACCATAAGAACGCACAGGAAACGCGCGATGACGGGGCAGCCAAGCACGCGCCGTCGTTGATTGAGGCTGGTGGGAAGGAGAAGCGAAAGCTGGCGGGCGCACTTTTGGGAGGTAAACAAACGCACGAGATGCGCCAGGGGCAGACGAGCTTGCGTACCGGATAGTCAAGGCGATACGCTGTTATAGTGGGTGCCAGGGTCGCGTATAGAAGCTTCGTTTTGTTTGTCTAACACTGTTTATTCGATTAGCGTTCGCATGTGCGTTCGATCAGTGCAGAGATGAAAAACAACTGCTGAGGTACACGAAATAACACTGGCACGCGTAAGGTTGAGTGCCCTCGTCGTAAACTCTGGCAGCAAAACTGGCGAATTAGTTTGGGTACCGAGTGCATCGTAACGCTAAGGTAAACTAAGGTCGGGGGGGGGGGGGGGGGGGGGGTCTGGCAGCGTTCCCAAACGCTTATAACCACGAAGAGCAGCCTCCATTGCGACGAGCCAGGTCACAATTAGGACGTTTTAGAATAGCGTATACGCACGGGCGTCCAAGGAAACAGAGTCCTCGCCATTGCGCAGGCTGGGAACCCGATCCCTGTTTTGGGGTTGGGGTGGACGCGGTATTTGTCAGAAATAGCGCATATAGTTACCCGAACTCGCCCCGGAGCGTATTGTATTGTCGTTGGCTGGGTTGATGATGGGGTGGTACAAAACAAATCAGCTTGACAGTGTTCTCCAAACCAAGCATTAAAGTATATTATCGTCGTTACACCATTTCACGTGAAACAATAAGACCGCTACGTTTCGATGGCGCTGTAAGCGCGAGATGCAAGAAATATTTGCGTTTGTGGCCGCGGCGAAAAAAAACACTACATGCTAGAAGTCTTTGCCTAATATTCGCTAACGTCCGCCATAGGTGCTGCCTATAACGTGTGCTAATATTAAGTACGGTATTCTTAAACTTGCTGTTCTGCGCAAAACAGGTCACTTCTTAGAAGAGAACATAAATATGTTGGCCGACGCAATTATCACATACTAATATCTGCTGCGCGTATTTGGGTCTTTCGGGCCCTGCGTCAGCTCTGAACGAAGAAGCATCGGCACTACAATTATTCTTTCGTGTTGCTTGCGAGGATCTAAAAAGAAGTTGTTTTCCCTTTCCCCACAAATCACTTACTGCTCGGTGATTGTTCTTTGATCAGTAACCCTAGTGACGAGTTGTCTCGCGGCAAATAACGTTCCAACGAATGCTCCGTACTACGCTTACGGGGGCATCCTTTTTCGACGGTGAAGAAAAACGAGACACCATCGAGTAACACTCTCTGAAACTAACTGTGAATTACTCTGTACCTCTACTCTTTACCGCATGTTTCATCCGTTCCGACTAAATGAAGTCTTCGGCATTTCCTTACAGTTTGCTCGGAATTTCTCGTTCATTTTCGTTACATTAAACGGTTTATAGACGTTTGTGATGTCTCCGATGTTCATACATCCGAGCTGTCTGCAACAAAATATACAACAGATGTCAGTGAACTAGAACGCGACTGAGAGCCCCGATACATGTATCTGGGCTTTGAGTACATAGTGTAACACTGTTAGCTCGAATCAAGGGTCAAAGGGTTAAAACGGCTGTTATTACATTCACTAATGTAATGGGAAGTCCTTGTATGAGGCACTAACGTACGTGGCGACATTTCTTGCCTGCCATTATCCTTTTTTAGGTAAAACGCGGAAAAGCGCCAGTGGCGCGTTCGCGCTAGCAGTGTCGCCCAGTGTGTAGATGAAGGTCCCCTAAACGTGACCACGAACCGTCAAGGACGTGAAAGGACCTTGAAATACACAAAGTACTTTTTTTATCATACTTTTTTTTGCTTGCCTTGTGTACATCCCTCAACGAGACGAAACCTCTTTACAAATGTTTGTTCGTACTGTTCTTTTGTTTGTTTGTATTCTTCTCGTTTGATTTTGTGCGTGCTCGTTGTCGTGTTCGATGTTTGCGGGGTGTTGGAATAGATCTGCCGTGCAGTGCGTTTGCTGAGGCGGAAGTGTCTGCGATTCGACCGGTCGCTCCTCGATCAATAATAGCGGCGGCGGTCGCGGGGGCTGGTGGAAAATCCCCAGCCCGTACATATCGAGCGCATCGCGGCGCCCGCTCCAGCTGGAGACGCCCACGAGAGAATCTGAGCCTCTCTTCGAAGTGCGTAGACCACTTCCGAAGATAACGTTTGATGCAATCGGGTGCAGAGGATGGCTGTAACTGTTTGTATGTATGTATATGTGTGTGTGAGGGGGGGGGGGGGGGCGGGGATTCAATTCCTGTGGGGCCTCCGCATACCATACAGTTATTTTTCAAGGTTACAAAGTAAATAGTTGTTTGCACAAAATGCAGGGCCTGAAGAGTTGCGGAAACCACAGAAACCTAAATCCATTTGGCTGTAGACCTGTAACTTGCGTTACACGCTTGCACGGAATGCGTCCTGTGGCATAGCGTCAGTACACCTTGCCAACCAAAGAGGGCCAGAAGAGCCGACAGTGGTGCCTGAGTCTAGCAATCAATAAGCTAAAACAACAAAATACAACAATAACGTTGGCTGAGTAATGTCATAGTTTACGTAAGGACGCTGGCACCTGTGTAAGGACGCTGAAACATCAAACTCAATGCGCGATCGTAAATCACATTCTTTTGTGTTAACTTTTTGTTTGCTTCTAAACAACGAAAGAAAAAATCCGAACGCCTTTTTTTGTTGCAGTTTGGCAGCAAATTAGCTGCTGTTGTTTATTGAATATAACATCAGTATTCTAACTTCAGTTTAGCACCAGATGCCTTTTCAGTATGCGTTGTCTGTCCACAGAGCGCATGTACAATGTTGACAAAAAGGAGCTTTAGTGTGGCCGTGCTTCATAAATTATTAAACAGTTATAACCCCCTGTCTCCACTTGTGCGACTAGCACAAAAGTTCAACCTTCAACAAAGCAAAATTGGCAACACAGGCAACCTTTCTTCATTCCGGTTCGCTTTAAAACCTGCTCTTTTGCGACCAATTAGTGACGCTGAGCTGTGTCGGGAACGAGGTTATTGGACGCGTCTGCGAGCAGTCACTGTTTGTTCACCTTGTTTGACAAGGCCCTTAAAGGTCGTCTTCACAAAGTGCACCCCCCTACGAAGAACGTCTCGGTGTTACGTCATCCAAGGCCGAATATTCCGAGTGGTATTAGCCAGGCACGGCTTTTGTTTCTTCGAGCGAGCGTAGAGCTTGTGTCTTACTGAAACCGCGGCCGCCGTGGTAGCTGCGGGAGCAGCGGCTATACATAGAGGGCCGCCGGGATCGCAGCGACGCCAACATCGCGCAGTCGGTCAAAATAAACTGCCGCAGTGCACGTCACGTGGCGTCGACTAGACGGCGCCGGGCGTCGCCCCAACGGTGACCTCGCGGCGAAGAAGAGATACATAACGGCTTAACTGGAGCGCCCCGAGAACGAAGCACAGACGGCGCCTCTCACTGCCAAATAACATGCGCTTCAACGAGGCTGGTGCCACCGGCCATGGGCTTGGGAGTCATTGCCAAAGGTCATCCGCGTCTACAAGTTCGGTGCAATTGGACATGGTCCAGGGTGTTGCCTCGGGTTTCTGGATTCCCGCATGCGTTTGTGACGCCTCTTACGCTTCATTGCCGACAGACATGAGCCTCTACAAGTTCGGTGCAATTGGGCATGGTCTAGAGTGTAGGTCAAGGTTTCTGGGTGCTTCTGCGTGTGTGACGCCTCTTATGCTTCATTGCCAAATGACATGCGCTTCTAGAAGTTCGGTGTTGGACATGGGCTAAAATGTTGGCCGGGGGTTCTTGGTGCCTGCAAGCGCGTGTGGTGCCTTTTATGCGTTATTGCCAAATGGTATGTGCTTCCACAAGTTCGGTGCCATTGGGCACGGTCTGGTGTTGGCTACGGTTTCCAGATGCTTGTATGCGCGTCTGGTGCCTCTTACACCTTACTGTCAAAGAGCATGTGCTTCTGCAAGTTCAGTCCAATTAGATATGGGCTAGTTGGATATCTGCCTGTAGACGCGTGTGTATGAATGCGCTTTAGCAAAGGCATGACGTGAACTTTTCTTGCGACGGTGTCAAGGCGGGAGAAGTTTACGCAGCGCTCCGAAAAGCAACACCACCTATATTCTGTTTGGCACATAGCAAAGAATGCTGTCAAACCTAATTGAACGAGTGCGTGGCTTCGTTTGGTGTCTGCTGCACACGAGGGCGAATGCAAATTGACGCGCAAAACAAATCAACTGCACAAATCGTCGTGCTCGCGTGCAGCAGCGCGGGAGGCAACACTGTGGAAGCTACTCTAGCCTAAGGTCAACGCTTTGCGAAGCAGCGAATGTGATTGATGTGCCGACGCTCTCCCCCATTGGCCTGCGTTGGCGTTCCATTTCCGGTTAGGAAGAACATGGGGGATTTGACTCGACCTCACTCTCGAATAACGGTTTGGTACCTTGGCGTTCGAAAACCTACCTGCGTCAAGCTTTGTTCTATCTGGATCGTCACGTAACATGACACGCCGGAGTAACTCGGAAGATTTCGAACACAGCCATGATGAGCGAGTTAGGAAGAACATGGTGGACCGCGCGCTAGCAGTCGACAGGAGCGAAAGGAGGAGGGCGGGGGAGGAGTACCTGTCGCTAATTCGGATATGTTCATCTAAGGACTTTACCCTAACCTCAACAACTTCGCACAGAGCATACGTTGTTCACAGCGCGTGCATAAATCATGCTCAAACTTATCTACTTAGAACGATAGTCTTAAACGATGCGAAACGCGTTGCAGAAGCGACGGGAAGGAGAGAAATAACAAAGAGACAGACGACTTGATGGACTGGCAACATTGTGAAAACTTGAGGTCAAGGTGCAAAAGCACTGACAAGACAGGCAAAGGTCACAAATTCAGCTGTGACGCCTTTGGGTTAGTTCCGCTCTTTGAAAAAATTAACAGACTATCAGGAGTTCATTTGTTGCTTCGGCTGATACTGGCGTCGGAGGATAATAATAATAATAATAATAATAATGTATTTCATTTCCCATTCTGGCTGGTACAAAAAGGGAGGACGTCGGGACAAAAAGCTGCGGTTGCAGCTTGACGAGGTCCTGGCGCCCTAACACACTTTGGCGGGAAAGCAGCATTGGAAACACAACGAAAACACAAAAATGGACACTAAAACACAATAACGACTATTCACATTGTTGCACTCAGCTTGAATGCATCAAAACAAATATTTTTAAAGTTGAATAAAGTTTCACCACAGATACAAAAACTCCAGGCACAAGAGGTAAAAATTATGCTGTCTGTAATATGATTTTTGCCAACATCCGATTTGATGTCCCATAGATGCTGATACCATTGGCTTCGAGTTTATTAAGTAAAGATGGTAATGCGTATTTTAATGATGTAAAGCCGTAATTCGTACGAGGTATTGAAACGCTCCAAATTTCGCCATGACGTGTGACATATTTATGATCTAGTTTTGCTAAGCCCGACAGTGCGAAAAGGATAGAAACGTTATGTTTTAATGCCATATTATACATCACCAGCAGGCGAAATTGGTACAAGTGGTCAATAGGAATGCCGTTATGTTTAAGAAAAAGCTCCCGAGAAAGGTGCAAGAAGGGTACCCATTTTGTTCTTAGCCCGAGACTGAGGCAGGAAAAGAGGAAAGTTTCGAAGTAGAAGAAAAATGAACAGTCGAAGACACGTCTCTAACACAGCTGTGTTAGAGACGTGTCTTCGACTGTTCATTTTTGTTAGAGACGTGTCTTCGACTGTTCATTTTTCTTCTACTTCGAAACTTTCCTCTTTTCCTGCCTCAGCCTCGGGCTAAGAACAAAATGGTTAACATCCACCAGCTCGCCTGCGCAATCACGACATTATCAAGAAGGGTACATCTGCGATAATATGAAGAACCCTCTTTTGGGTTAGCAGTAACCCAATAGACGTCGAAAGCCGGAATAAACTTTTCGGCTAAGTTAAAGACTTCTTTTTTTTTTCTTCTTCTTCTTTACGTCGTGTAAGTTTGATTTTAGCAAACGTTCAACAGAAACATGGTCAACTATGGCGGCCAATGTACATAACCTATCAGGCTAGAGTGTCCGAATTAATAGATGAGTGACGTATAATATGCTATTAATGTCTCATTCGCCTCGAGCGTTTTTCTTTTTAACCCTGTTACTTTTATATAAAAAAGATCTCCATTCTTGCGGAATAATGTGCGTGACGTACAGGTCATTTACTGTGCGGAAACTTGTTTATATTTATCCGCATTTGTCGGTATACCAATATGATAGAACCGCGACCTTTTTTGTTTTGTTTTGCGCAAACATAAAAACAAAAATGCCCCATGGCTCCGTTTTTATTTACAGAGCTAGCGTATAACTTTCGAGACGGAATATAGTCACTTCGGACGCAGTCGAAGCTTTCACAAAGCGCAAATATCACTGACGTGTGTTGTGATCGCGCTGCCTGAAGACTGCTGTATGCTCTTTAAATCCTGGCATATCGTTGACCAGGGCCATCTTCGCCAGGTTGCGGTCACTTTTGAAAGGAAACAAAGCGAAGTCACCAAACACCAAGGCTGCTCTGTTGTTTGTTGTTTTTTTGACCAATATGAAAAAGAAAATGAAAAGAGCGATTCACTCACGATAAGCCTCCAGCGTCCGGAAGTCTACCGATAACACCGTGGACTTCCGAGAAGTTGGCATCTTAATCGAGCGTTGCTCAGTCCCCGACACCGCTCGTCCACATTCAGTCATCCCACGATTGCTGCCATCGTAAACAATAGCAAAGCACAGATAAGCCGAGCCCCGCTATCTTTGCCAGTGTTTCGTGTACTCTCCACCGTTTACAGTTTACTGATTGCCCTAGGACGCGATTGGCCGAAAGTAGTCCCATTGTCCGTGAACGTACCGGCGTCGAGGACAGTTTGCACTCGAATTGCGTCGCTAGTCTCGGTGTTAGCGTAGCATGGCTCCTCGAGAAAGTTCTACGTGAGAGAAGCTGTAAAGCCGCCGCCACACTGTTCGCGCACCATGCAAGAGACGCGGTGTTTCACTCTGAACATGATGAGAATTATCTACGCCTCACGCATGTTTCAAGCATGTTTTCTTCTTGCATACGTTTGCTCCGAACATGTGAGCAGACAATGTTTGTATGACCAATGTCTCAGGACCGCCATACAAAAAATAAACAAGGTATGTTTTTCTTCTTTTAAGTATCGCAGCGATTACAGTGCATAACTTATCTCCCACAGCAAACAAGACAAAGGAAACGAGGAAGGCGTTGGGATATAGCTTTCAAACAAACACCCCAAACGCCCTAAAACAAAAAAAAACAAAACGCACCGTAAAAAAAATATTAAACAAAACGAAGGAAGGAATATGTGATTGACGTTCCGGGTAAACAAATAAAATCCGAGACAAACGAGCGAAAGACTAAAGAATAATAAAGAGCCTACTAGAAACATTTAGTGTGAATCTCGATCACACGCCGCTTCTGCTGTCCCCGTCAGATCGCGGGTGCGTCGACAGGTATTCTAAACTGACGACTGGGATGACCGACAGAAATTGCTCAGTTACACCAAAGCCCAGCCGCCTCTATTCATCCTCTCCCTCAATCGGGACAAATTGCGCACGCGTTAATATACAACGTTAAAGGGAAGAGGAAGCGGATTTAGGTCATTTTGCCTAGCGCTGGCCGTCTGACCTACTACCCTCGTTCGAGTAGCGAGCAGCGGTTTGGACCTAACTCAGGGTTCATTGCCGTCCAGTAAAGGCTCGAGAAGTGGCTGCGTTTGCGTGGACGCGACCGTGGCGCAACGAATCCAGAGGGGACCAAATCACGTTTAACCAGCCCTCTTTCTTCCTGCTCTAGCCAATCATAGTCGTTCAGTCTCGATTCCATGCAATCGCAGTAATTCAAATGTAGCCATTGGCGCGAACACCGCAGACGGACAGGCTCTCTTATCGCCCGTATTACGAACCTCAGTCATGCAGACGAAGCGTGATCAGCGATGGGCAAGCAAAGTTCGTGGCTCGATGGGCCGCGCGGGAAGGCTCCATTATATACTTGTACGATCGGGCTCAAACCTATTTTACGCGAGGCGTGTCAGGCCGCCTCACACCAGGTTTTCGCTTTGTTTCGAGCAAGGCGTCTGTCGCCGCGTGTGACTAACGTTTGCTAATACAGCTGTCGTGAAGACAATTGTTTTTACTTTTTTTATTTTTTAGTTAGAGGGTGTTTTAATATGTCCATTTCCTCCTGCCGAGAATCAAACAGAATCGAGCTATATTCGACGTGTGCCAGTTCAGTTGTGAAACCAACCTTCCGTGGAAACGACACCGGATGCCGGAGGTGTTAGGTGTGCCATTTGGTATATCGCGGGGCGTGGCGTCCCTTGACCATCTCATTATCGCTCCACAGCCAATAAAGTTGCGGCTTCAGCCGATGAGAACGCCGAAGGACCAATCTGGAGGCGGAAAGATAGTAGGCCACGCCCCCCCCCTTCCCCTCCCCCGTGTTTCTTGAGTTGTTGGCAACTATAGTGTTCGGAACTATTACTTCGTTTCACCTTCAGTCAAAACGCGGACGACGCATACACGACACGACGAGTGATTGTCAAGTGTTTGTACGTGTTCTATCATCGCTGAACCCAATCATGAAGAGGGAAGACCCAGTGGCTTGTATTTTTCGGACTGTTTGATTGGTCCCATCTAATCGCGGTGCCGTCTGCGTCTGGACTTTAAGTGAAACGAAGTAGGAGAGAAGCGCTTTTGTCTATCCCCCCCCCCCCCCCCCCCCCCCCCCCCCGCCCAACTGCAAGCGTGCTTTTCCGCTTCACAACGAAGTGTACAGGAAAAACGAGCGTACGGGGGCTGCATCCTGCTTCGAAGCTACGGTTGCGTTTAGGTTTGTCATGTCTCAGCGTGAGCAGTCGAAAATATGGAGTGCACTCTCTGGAGCAGCTGTGATCGCAAAGAGAACTTAAGGCGCAAGAGAGGACACGCCAGAGCAGAGCTGCCTACTGGTCACTAACTCCGGAGGCTCCTGCCCTAGTATTTTAGAGCGCAGCTCTTAGGGGCCGTTTGCGGCTTGAGCGGCGTCGCCGTCGCCAGCGGCGTAACCGCGAGGTCACGTGACCCCCCAAGGTCACGTGACCCCCCTCAGGTCATGTGACTCCCTAAGGCCAAGTGACCCCCCTGAGGTCACGTTACCCGCCTGAGACCACGTGGCCCCCTGAGGTCACGTGACCGCCTGAGGTCACGTGACCACCCTGAGGTCACGAGATCCTCCTGTGGTCACGTGACCCCCCTTTTTCTAGGTCACGTGACCTCAAGGAGTCACCTAACCCTCAGTACGCTTCCATCCTCCTCGTCAAGAGATGCGCTCCAACCGGCGTTACAGGGAATTGTAAACGGCTCTCATTTTTTATTATTATTTTATTGTTTTGCCACCACCAGCGGCGCTGATACAAGCGGGAGTAAACAAAATAAAAATAAATTTTAAAAAAGCTTGAAAAAGTTTGTATTTTTTTTAAGCAGATGTAGCACCCCTCACGGGCGTTTCAATTACTCCGAAATAATATGACCCCTCGGTCTCAAGTGTAGATAGCGTTTCTAATCTTCCGTCTTTCCGACGACTCTATGAAATTTTATGAAAGAGTAGAAGCATTCAACGACTTTCTCCATGGTGGCTTCTCGGAAAACACACGTCTATCCGTTAGGTTTTTTGAGCGATCTGATTGGTGAACTCTTTATGTCGGCCGCGTGCGTCTGGTGCTTCTCTTTGTCCCTAGAGGAATATTCCCATAGAGAAACGAGAAGATTTCAGAACCGGTAATCTAAGCACCGTGTCAAAGCGGAAAGAAAGAAAATTCATAGAGAATTCCCCGGTCGATTAAGAACCACCTTTTGTGCATAAAACATCACCTTGACCCGTAGAAAATGTCTATATATTCGTTACAAACGAAAGCGGATGACTCAAGTTGCTGTTGTTCGTCCTAACACGCGCAATGATATCAAAGTTAACCACCTGCTAGTACCAAGTCATCGACCAGATCGCAGATTTTATGGTAGCTATTAAGTGCACATTTTGCAGTCGCACGTGGCGGCTATAAAATCCAAGGAGAGATTGCATTCAATCACCGCCACAGGAGCCGCAAGTCTGAAATGCATACACTCTCGTTTCAATTGACATAATTCAGATAAAGTCTGTGAAGCTGTTGACAAGGTCGCAGGCTTTGGCCTTGACCTTCTCTTTTGTGCCCGCTATTGTATAACCCCTCCCAAAAAAACAAACGCGAAAAGAAAAACCGCGCAAAAAAGCTGGTTGCGCGTTGTTGTTGCCACGACGGCGTAAATGCGACGAGCTTACGTCAGCGGTTTGCCAAATTTAGCGGCGTGGCGGCACTCGTTAAGTCTTCGGCAATCGTCAGTCTAAACACGTCTTTTGGCCCAAGCTCTTCCGACTGCACTGCGGACTCATTGGTTGTCCGACTTTTAAGTAAACATTGTTTATGCATACCATATCATGTTCAACTTCCTGATTTAGCCTATTCCACTGTCGCATATTGTTTCGCTTGCTTTCTCTGCCTTCAACTGGATGCGGGTAGGGAAGGACCCCGTCAGGCAGCTACGCACTTTGTTTGTCCCTGCTTCCCCCTTGCCGGTGAAAATACAAAAATAAATCAGTATAAAAAAAAAGGCACGTTTTGTTGAAGCGGTCTTTAAAGGAATGGAAGCTTCGGTTTAAAAGAATAATGCCTCGAATAATGAGCCGTTTTTTGTTAACACTCTACAAACGAACGTGAGGCATTGAACTATCCCTTGTATACTTTTTAGCGAAGAAAATGCTACTCGAGGTCAACGCCGCAGAGGGCAAGGAGTCTTTTATTACAACCTCGATAGAAGAAAGTTTGTGTTATCTAAACTCGGTTTCTCTAAGTGGGGTGATCTATGCTCTGCTATTGAAAGAATGGCATGCGCTAAATGATTCAATAAAAAATCCAACCGCTCTCTAGAAATATAAGCACACTGTTTCGTGTTATTTATTTATTCGCTCAATCGAAATGAAAAAAAAAAAAGTAATTGAGTAGCAGATGTAGATGGCCAAGATTGCTTTGTCGATATCTGAGTACATGACATGAAAATGTGTCCCGATATTTTATTTGCCACCTACATCTTTCGTAACTTCGTATTGCTCCAGTCTTGATGTTCTTCGATTGGTCCCATCAGCTCGCAGCGTCGTCTGGACTTGAGAGGAAACGAAGTATGGTCGGCTTCTTCGCTGTTTGACTGAAATGTTATGTCGCCGAGATGTGCCCTAGAGCATGGAGCTCGCGCTTGTAGCCTTTCCTGCGGTACATCATAAGGTGAATTCGACTATAGAAATGTTCTCAGCGTGTTGGAAAACCATTAAATCAGTAATTTCCGGGAAGATTTTGAGCGCGAGGGAAGCGTAGTCGTGCGCTGAAATTACCAGTCGTGGAGCAGGCACGAAGCTGAGGCTCTGACAAGAGTCGGAAAAATCGCGCTGGTGTCTTATCGCAACCCGCTAGCCTTTTACCTGCTCCTCGAGTGGGAATTATATAGCACACTACTACGGCTTCTCACGCGCTCAAAGTCTTTCTTAAAATTACTGGCTTAGTGGTTTTCGATGACGCTCAGGAAATTTCTAATTGGAACGATACGACTATTTTCACTAATTAAAAAGTTAATTAGTCGTTTTAATTAATTATCGATCTAATTAGTAAGTATCGCGTATTTTCTGACATCTGTCAACACGAGTGATGCAGTCCCGAGAAAATTATATTTTGAACTCGAATACCCTAATTTTGGGGATTTTCGTTAGTCTTCGCTGAAACTCCCGGTATACGTATAGGGCTGCCAAGAAGCATAGGTAGTAAGCACTCGTGAGAAGAAATCTCTGACCCGCGTCGCGACGCAACAAGATTACACGATAAGATATGCTTTCCCACACGTGGCGGCAGCAGCCGTTGTGTTGTGTCTTGGTAAAAACAAGCTGACAAAAACACTTTTCGTCATCGACTACCGTAACCGTCAATTCAAGATGACGTTGCTGATATAAGAAAGTTTCCAGGTAAGATCTTTTTACAAGTAGCGGCATTCTTTGAAGCGCCGACTGCCTGTCGGTGCAGGTTTTAGGAAGCGAACGGCGAACGGCGGAGATATATTAGAACAGTTTGTTTCACTTGTTTCAGTCGTCCTGCCAACCGTGCAGTTGGCAGGGGGGCTATGTTCGACAAATATTTCGTTTCTCCTAAAAAGAAACGTAAGTGACGCAAGTGACGATATCACGTCTGATTGGTTAGAAGCTCAAATGACGAAAGAGGGAAGTTTCGTCATTTGAGCCTGTAACCACGCAGACTCGATATCGTCACTTCTGTCACTTCCGTTTCGTTTTAGGAGAAACAAAACATTTGTCTAACATAGCCCCCCAGATCTTAACTAGAAGAGACACACCCTCCTCATCGCAACGCAGTAGGTTTGTTCAGACTCCAAAAAACTTACCCACACTATGGCGAAGTAAAAGAGCAGAGGAACTCAATAGCATGGTAATTTCCAATACAGCGCTAACTTATCTTCGATCTAAATATTTATATTACTGCAAAAGCTAGAAGTTAAAAAAACAGCATAGAAGCTGCGATTTCACAGCCCACAGTACCAGTATTATGTTATCTGGGTTGGAATTTATTGTTGTTTCTAATTCCCACTTTGATGAATCGATACACATTTTAAAAGAAACAAATATTTAACACAAATATTCCAGTTCAGCCGGAGACAGGCATCAGTCGATGTGATCCATGCTTTCCAACGTCCGCCTAGAGCAGACGACGCACCCACAGAAGCGATTATATAAATTTAGGCCGCACGCTGGCAATACGATTCGATCTTCACTGAAGCACCGAACAGTACCGCACCCTTTTCCGCTAGAATTATTTTACCACCGGTAGTATGCGACAAAATAAACGCAAGAATCTACGCCATCTCGCGCGCGAACGTGGAAAGCCTATGGGGCGGCCGTTCTCCTATCCCCGCTTTGATGATGATGATAGCGCGACCGTAGCGCCACCTCTAGGTCGATCTCGAGGCCAATAGTCACTGACAACCCTACGTTTCCTGAAAGCCGACATACGACCTCGGTTTTCTGCGTAAAAGATAATCCCCTTCACTTTCTAATCTCCCAAACTGAGAGGGGCTCCATGCTGTGGCAAGTTGAGAGGTGATGAAGATATAGGAAATGAGGAAGCGATAAAACGTCGAAAACGCGAACGCTATCCGGAGCGCAAGTTAGTCTGCTTCTCGCACATTGGTTGCGATAATGTCAAAACGCCGATCTCTTAAAAAAAAAAAGGTGGGTAGATTTTCAGGCATCTAGCATTGAGATCTAGCCACTATCCTTTCAGTCAAAGCAAATCAGAGCCCGGCGTCGTTCTGATGTTACCACAACCCCTGCTCAAGGAGCAGACGACTTGCTTTCCGCATACAGGCATTTAACTTCTCAGTAATCCTAATCATTGCAATGGTGGCTTGCATTTTTTTTTTTTTTTTTTGCGGGTTTCTGGTTTTTTACGGTTCTTTGCGAACGTGGGCAACGTTTTCGAGAAAGGGAAGTAAAACTTCCTAAAACGCTGCTTTGTTTTTGTTGATTAACAGCACATGGGGCGCTGCAAAAAATTACGGGACACTTAAGACTGCTTACGGTGTAGGAATGCGAAAGCATTATAGTCCCGCGCGGTCACATCACAGTCCATCGCACGAAGCACACAACATGCACAGAGGAAGTCCGAAGCGCACCTTTTGCACATTGCACTCCGGCGGTGACATCACGCTCCCCCATGCGCATGCGCGGCGCCCCCGCCGACTTCACGGCTTCCGGGACGAAGCATATCTGTGTTGCTCTACTTTTCTTTGTGTTTTATTTCTGAGGCGCGTCCTCTTTGACCTTGAGCGGCGCGTGCTTGATGACGGATTTTTATGGTCATCTTCAAATCAAATCCAATCAAATCAGTTTATTTTCTGCCACAAAATGCATTCGTGACAAGGGCGCTGGAAAAAAAGCTGCACGTTAGCAGCTTGACGAGTCCCAGCGCCCCAATACAAAGCAGCAGCTGAACTGACATGAATACAAAAAAAAAGAACACAGTATATAACAATCGCAACAAAACAACAACAACAACAACAAAACATCTACCTAAGTACACATATTTAGAGCTATCTGAAACGTAAATAGTGATTTTTTATTACAAAATGTCTTGTATTGTACGACTGTTTACAGAGTATATATCAATTCCATGGGAAAAAGGAAGTTTAACAATAGTGGTGATTGGTAGCGGTATCTCTGAGTGCCGAAATTTGTTCTAAATACAGGAAGACGCCAGGGGGCCTATGACGCCATGCGTAAATGGACTGGTGTTTTTTCTAGTTTTGCAAGGTCTAACATTATGTTAATATTTTTTCTTACACATTGCTGGTAATTTAAAATCAATCTAGAGGAATACATATTACATATATTAATGATTTTATGTTTTTCAAAAAGAGGAAGAGAGTGATAATCACGAGGTACATTTTCAATTATTCTAACAGCCTTTTTCTGTAAAAGATGCGATTTGTCTAAATTGCTCTTAGTGGTTGTTTCGCACACTAAATGGGAATAGCAGAATATAGAATGAAAAAGGGAATTGTAAATTAACCTTTTGATGTTTACGGGAAGTATATGACTGTATTTATTCATAATTCCAACAACTTTAGAAAGTTTTTTTATGAATGTATGCTACGTGATTATTCCATGACATATGACTGGAAAATATAACACCGAGAGTCTTAACGGTATCAACACATTCTATTGTGCATGACCCAAAATACAAATCACGTGATATTTGAATAATGGTTCCCGGGCATTGAAACAGGACAACCTTAGTTTTAGTGGTATTAAGAATGAGAGAGTTAATAGTTATCCAATTTTTTAATTTACCTAGAAAAACATTTGCTATGGAGGTAAGTAGGTCTTCTTTGAAACTAGAAAAAAAAAACATGCCAGTGTCGTCGGCGTACATTATAAATTTAGCGGTATTTTCGATGCTTACTATATCATTCACGTATACGAGAAACAATAGAGGCCCTAGAATACTACCCTGAGGAACCCCGGAGTAAATTCGTTCAGTAGTAGATACATAATTTCTAATTCGAACATATTGGGATCGATATTGTAAATAAGACGTTATGAGCGATAATGGGATACCTCGGATGCCATAATGTTCAAGTTTATTTAGAAGAATTTGGTGATTTATTCTATCGAAAGCTTTGCTTAAGTCTATAAATATACCCAACGTTAGAAGTTCGTTTTCAAAATTTTTTAATATTATTTCCTTCTGCACCAATAACGCGTTTCCGTAGATCTATGTTTCCGGAAGCCGAACTGAGAATCAGTCAGTAGTGAATATTTTTCAAAAAAAAATGTAGTAGTCGAGAGTGCACAATTTTTTCAATCGGTTTCGAAACGACAGGAAGGATAAATATAGGTCGATAATTACTTATGTCATTGCGATCACCACCTTTATACACTACGGTACTTTCGCAATTTGCATCCTTTTAGGAAATATACCGGAAGACAATGTAAGATTGTACAGATAAGTTATACATGGTAACAGCAAGTCAACTACAAATTTCACCGGCCCAATTTGAAGATCCTCACAGTCATCGCTACGACTGTTTTTTATATTCATGAAGGTAGATAGTACTTCTTTAGTATCACATAGGTTTAAAAACATAGTTTTGTTTATTCTGGGGACATTATTTGCTTCAGAACTGTTATAACTACTTTTCCCTACGCTCACAAAATAATCATTAAACATATTCGCCAGTTCTACGCCAGAAATAGTTCTATCGCCTATACTTATACTAGTGACTGCTCTATCTTGAGTTGGATTCCGTATTAAGGAGTGCAAATGTTTCCATACGACTTCGGGCTGCTTTAAGCAAGATATATCAAACAGATCTGCATAATAGCGGTGTTTAGCTCGTTCCAATTCTGTATTGACAAAGCTTCTAAATTTTTTAAATTCTAGCAATATTTTTTTCATTTCGTGTCCTAAGAAAGTTGCCATAAAGAAAATTCTTTTTTTTTAATAAGTCTTAAGAGTCGTTTAATGACCCATGGTCTTTTGCACTTCTTATTACAATGAATTTCCTTGTACGGAAGCGAAGAATAGTATGCGCCTTTTATCAGGTCTAAAAAGAGGTTATAGCACTTATCAACATCGGTTTCCCTCAACACGGGACTCCAATCGATAGCACCGATTTTTTCTCTAAACTTTTCCAGTGTTGTAGCGATAATATTTCGGGACATTACTGGAGGTTTAATAGCCCTATTACATGGTGCATTGTTATTAATGAATATAACTATAGGGAGGAGATCGCTTAACCCATAGCCCAGCATACCAGCACTAACGTTGTCTTCACAGTCGTTGGTTATAAACAGATCGATCAATGTTGACGTTGGGCACGAAACGCGAGTTGGAGGAATTATGACATTACTGAAATTATTTGACGCCAACAAATTTGCAAAGTCATCGGTAATGCGGGAAGCTTCGAGCATATTTATATTAAAATCACCACCCAGATACAATTTACAGCCTTCTTCGTTCGCAAAACAAAATAACTCTTCCAAAAAATTTATAAAGACCGAAATATTTTTTTTGGCGGGCGATATAAGACAGAATAAATACAACAGTTCTTTCTAATGCAGAGTATTTCATAGTTTGGCGTAACAACAGAGTAATCACTGAGGAGCACAAAGCCGGAAACATTAGTCTACAATGACACACCGCCTCCACGACCATAGTCGCGATTTAAGATAAAATTATAATAACCAGAAATAGCAAAAGCATCATCATCGTCCTTATACCATGTTTCTGTTAACATTATAACGTTAAAAGGAGTTTCGATTGAATCAAAAACGATGCAAGATCATCTCCTTTCGATCGTGCAGACTGTACATTTAAATGAAAAAAGCTAGTTTTTGTATTAGTCTGGATTTTTAAGAAATCACTTAGATCTTCTAGTGTCATAGTACCAAGATTTACAGCCATACCGAAAAAAAAAAAAGCGTACCCAACCAAATACTTTCTTTCCTTTTGAGATTTGAACGATAGGGGCTCCATACGCCTTCCTAGCTAAAATCTTGCAATTTTGCACCCAGACGTAACGCCACTGAAATTGACCCTTCTTCGACACTGCCATTCCGAGCAACCTTTTCATAGAGGGGCACAGATGCTCGTTCACACAAACGGGTGTTTCTTCATTCAGGCCAAGGTCCTGGCACGTTATCCGTTTTTGCTTTGCTTTGTTAAGGACGGTATCTCTTTTTTGCCGGAGTTGAAATTGAGCTATCACGTTTGCTTTGCTCATCTCTTTAGTCGGAACACGATGACATACTTCAATATCGGAAATAGCAATCGGTTCTCCGATTATGTCTCCGATCTTAGTTACCAGTTCAGTGGCGTCTTCTGTGTCAATTTTAGGGATCCCTTTTATCTCAATGTTATGACGCCGCGAGTATTGCTCGCACTGGACGAGCCTTAGTTCATTTTCTTTTAGCGACATTGCGATCGCATCACATTTTGTAACCAGTTCTACATTTGCCTTCTTAAGAGCGGTGTTCTCGCTCACAACAGCATCAAGTTTCACCTTTATGTCTTCCACGTCCTTATTTATGAAATTCGTCCCCTCGTTAATTTCTTTTAACTCTTTGTTTATCTCACGTAGTTCATTTCGGAAGTCCCTCTCTAATGACTTGAACTCTTTCTTTAGGGGAAACACCGACGCCTTTTCGCGTAATGGGACATATAAGGCTTTCGCCTTAATACCTAAGTAACTGACAGCCGACATGTTGTATATCCACTAAATGGAATGGCCTCTGCTGAGGCTGTGCTTGGTCGCGTAGTGATATATCCCACTCGCGGACGTTTTTCGCGCCAACTCGTTCATACGTGGAGAGACGCGTTTTTGTTGACTGTCTCGCCGTATTGCTGGAAAAGTATATCTTCAGATATATATTGATTAACATTGGTATTCGGTAATTATGGCGTGGCAGCTACATAAGACTACGACGAACACTTACAGTTACCGATAGAGATTTGGAAAGGGAGAAAGAACAGTGATGGTTTCCTGGGGCTTGGCAATAGCTGGGTAACCTTAGCGTGAAGAACGGTGAGGAGGGTGTTTAAATATCCTTGAACTTAGAATCAGCGTAAAGGAACGCCACTGTTTAAGAAGTCGCAAACTTCACTGGAAGGCATCCATGATTATTTTCATGTCAGGACTGCTAAATTCAAGGGAACATATTTTCCGTAATGGTCTGAAAAGTGTGCGTATCTGTCTTTTTTGCATACTGACCGACGCTCAAGTAGTATTTGTACGACTGATAAAGGATCTTAGAAGTTCCTTTTCTTCATCGCGTAAAATGGAGCCGTGCTTGTCATTTTTATATCCCATATTCAAACGACATAAGGTAACCCAAGGGAAAAGTTCCCTGTGTTTCGCCTTATGTCATTCGCTCAATCTAAGCATTACAGTATTGTAGTTCATTGTACGGAACTTTCGTGATGGTACTCCAATACTCCAAAAAGGCCACCATATAAAATACATTCCTGCTGCAGTCAAGCGTAAAGTATATCACCTACAGGCTTCGAAGGCCACGGGATGCCGTCTGCTAGAAATGTTTGCTTGCTTTATGAAGACCATGCGGATACTGTTTATTGACTAGTGTTTAGTGTAGATTTAAAGAACATCCGACCAAGCGATAACATTTATTGGGGAGTAACGTAGTACTCTCACATCAACATCTCACGTTGCCACTGCCATGTGTTTCTCCCTGTCTTAGACTCCTGCAGACCAGTGACGCCAAGAGGCTTCCAACATGGAAAAGAAGGCGTCGAAGCCTCACGTATTTATGCTGTCCTTCTTCAGCCGCGGTGCTTCGTTCAAGGAAAGCGACGCTGCTTCGTACACTACAACTCAGGGAGTCCCCATCTGCCGGAGGGTATGCACCGACCGAACTGGTCATTCGATCGAATTTCAGCAACGGAGCGAAATTTTCGAGGTCGATACTCTCCCGCGGAACTATATACACCAACTCATCTCTGTGACGTCACGGCGCGGTGGTGGCGCGTCGGTCGCACTTCCGGTCTGGGGCTGTGGGCAGAAGTCCCCATGCCAGACGTGTATTCCTGCGTTGTTTTGAAAGGAACCAGACAAAAACCTGCTTTCTCGTCAAAACGCCGCGACTGGGGCCGTACCAAAAGTGTCGAGAAAGGTTTGAAGGTCACTTTTCAGGTGCTCGGTTCGTCCGAGAATCTGGATATGTGCCGTAAAAAGGGAAAAGCAGACGCCTTCGGACAACGATTGCTTGGGCGGGAAGAACTAAGTTCAAACGGCCGCCTGATCGTTCGAGCTGTCGTCTGCTCTCTCAAACGTTTCTGCTTGTCTGCTCTCTTAGACGACGCCGGCCCGTATATGTTGGCCCTGTACTTGCAATAAGAAGTAAGTGCAGGCCTCAAAAGACTTACGTTTGAAGGTTGGTAAGCAGGCTCGATGTAAACAGTAAATACAAGATGTTGATCATTGTTACCAGTGAATATCACTACCTATGCCTAATTGACTTGGTCCGATTCTGCTTGCGATTTTCAGTATCGAAGTCGACCATTTCAGCTACGGTTCACACTTTTGCAGCCCGAGCGGCGTCGCGACTGAAAATTGCGAGCGAAATCTCATCATGCGAATCAGGTTTTAGCGTACATACTGCGGCGTCCACGCGGAATGAATCGCCACATGTCACATTATTCGCGCGAAGTTTTGCGGTGTAACGAGCCTCGGTAATTTCGCTGACGCCGCTCAAGTAGTCAGACATCGCCAGGAAGACGTAAAATCAACAATTCGAACGCGAAAAAGAGTAGGGGGACTCACACCGACGCCGATAACATCGCATTTCAATGGTTTGTCTATGGGCGACGGCGAGCTTCTTGCCCACACCCCCCTCGCGCATGCGCGGCGCCGGTGGCGTCCGCTAGGGGCGCTCCGGTTTGTTTGTAAACATGAGTTGGTGTATAGGTTAGGTCTGCCCAAGTGCACATATGCGTACATAGTTTACTGGCGATTGCAGTGGTAATTTCATTTTGCTACCATGACTATTCTATAAATGGCACTATTGCATAACGCTAGTATTGTTGTCTGTCACGTTAAGAAAAGGGCGTGTCGAGTCTTCTGCATCTTATTAACGCTCCACAGCCAGCGAGGTTGCGGTAGTCGCTGTTATGAACGCCGACGGACCAATCACGAAGCCTGAACAAAATATATCACGCCCTGCGTTTCTTACCCTCTCAGTAACTATAGAGTTATGCGTATGCCTATTTTGTGAGCACACCGAATTAACAGTATATTTTCTATTGGTAAAAACCAGCCCAGAGTAAAATAAAACAAAAAAAAAAAAACGGCTGCAAGTGAGCTGGGGGCAAATATTTCAGTTACTCGTCTACGGCCTCCTTGTGGAAACAAGGCACGCGTGCGCTTACTTTCCGGGAAGCGTCGGAGCCAGACCAGCGAAATTATGGCCAGATAATATTGGGGTCCAGGAAAACGAGCCACCCCTGTATCACGAGCGCATATAAACGTCATTCTCAGAAACCCAGCACATCTTGTTGCTTCGAGTCGAAATGTTAGCTGCGCCTCCGTATTCCTTGGTCCCCTTCCACCAGTTTATATCCATTATTGACAAGTTTTGTCTAACATTTCATTGACAGTTATGGTAACATCCCGTTGATACGTGTCTTGTGAAAAAACTTGCACGCTGGAGAAGTATGTTTACTGACAAGCGGCTACTCATAAATCTATCAACACATTAGTAACGCGTTTCTTTTACTTCCGGAAGACGCGTTTTTTCACAAAGCGGATACATTCCCTTCATTTAAACACTACATTTTAGCGTTCGAGAGACAGGCATATTTTCCTATGTCAATATTAACTTCACACATTTTGAATTATGTTTTACCTTATCAGCCAAGACTCGTCGGGACAACGAAACAGCATAGACAAGATGATTTGTTAATGAAACAAACGAAACAAACAGCTTCCACGAACAAAATGAATAAATGATCTGATCAGAGTGAAAAACTAACAATAAATAAGACTGCAATAACCGTAGCATCAGTACCTGCATGGTTGTATTACTTTAACCTTCATGTATTCCACTCAGTACAAACATCGTCTCCAGGTGGACGACAATGACGAGTCTTCGTGCACCACTAGCGGCTTGGGAAGCCAGCAGGACCTGGCAGGGCCTCAGGAAAGGGGCAAGTGGACGGGAAAGGCGGACTTCGTCTTCGGTTGCATCAGCTACGCCGTGGGCCTCGGAAACGTCTGGAGATTTCCCTACCTCTGCTACGAGAATGGAGGAGGTACGAACCGCACTGGTTAATTTCAACGCGGTTTTCGGTTCCTACAACGCAAACGCCAAAAAAAAAGCGCTTGAGAAAACAGTAGGATTTCCCTGAGTGAAGACAACACGTGATCATGGAGACGAGAAAAATTAAGTACTGAACCAGAGGTATCTTTCTGCTAAAAGTCCAGGAAGTACACACCTGACTAAAAATAAAAATAAAATTATGTGAGCGTGCTCTTTTTTTTTTGAGTATTTTGCAAAAAATATAAAGCCACATTTTGTTGAATATGTGTTTTGGTGTTAGAGACCCCTTACTAAATTTTGCATGCATCCCACAACAGTTGTATCTAGAAATCAGCTGAACGAATGTTTAACCGCCAATGTCCGTGCTTGTCAAAAAAAAAAAAATAACCTTGGAGGATAAAATTTGGCGTATAACCAAGCACGTAAAACAGCAAATTGTTACCGAACTGTAATCATGACAACATGACAGTCGGCACGATCGATATGTATATAGTTAAACTGAAAATATTGCTACACAAAAATCAGTAAAGGACGTCCTCCAGTTCAAAAGATGGGGAACCGTTACCTTTGCCTTATACACAAAGGCAAGCAAGGTAAATCAAGGACCGTCTGTAGAGTCCTCCGAATGTCGCTTCTGTGCCCAATGTAGATATCCATGTTTCCCACTTGTACGAAACAAAATAATGTTTCGTACAAATTGGTGTATTTTCCTTTAGTGTTGATGCAAAGGGGGAAATATTTTCAGCAATGCTGACTAAAGTTCTGAATGTCAAATTTATGCAGGTTCACTCTCTTTCTCTCCCTCTCTGCTTTGTGCTTTTCTGCCAAAATATGGCACTGGTGCACCTAATAGGGGCATTGTAATTAAATGTCCTCGCTAGCTCATGTGTCCCATCTCGTAACCTGAGATGGATTTTTATTTCTCCAGGTGCGTTTCTCATCCCATACTTCATCTGCCTGGTCACAACGGCCATCCCCATGTTCTACCTGGAGGTGGCGATGGGCCAGTACCTCAGCCGAGGAGGCATCGGTATCTGGAATATGGTACCGATGTTCAAGGGTAGGGGCCCTTCTTTCGTTGCTTGCTGTTCACTTGGTGACTGACGTTCTATATTTTCTGTGCTGTCGGCCTCTTACTTTTGATTTTGAAGTCTTTGATGTCGTTTACTATGTATGATCAAGATTCAGACATGCCGTAGAATTCTAAGTCACACGAAAAGCGTGCTTTCGGGACTACCTGGAGGTGTGTTACCATAACACACAGAACAGAATACTGTTGTTTGTTTTCAATTTACAATTATATTCTTGGTATTGCTGTGTGATAAAAGATAAATTTCACGTCTACATATATCTTGTGATCGCAAAGTTCCTTGTTTTATATTAGGCTAGTTTGAGGTAAGTGCCAAGGTGCGCTTTCATTACTTATTGAAAGAGAGTGACAATTATTATGACTTACCTTAATGCTCCGTTTTCATTCAAAAGAATGTTTCTAAGAGAGTGCCTAGATGAACATTGCTGTTTTTTTACAACTGAAGTAATATGTATCTGTTCTTTTTCCCAGGCATTGGCATAGCATCATTGACAATAGTCACTCTCTCCAATATCTACTACATGGTGATTGTGGCGTGGATCCTGTTTTACCTCATCTCTTCGTTCACCGAAGTGCTCCCTTGGAAGCACTGCGGAAACCATTGGAACACCGAAAACTGTTGGGAGTACAACAGCACTGAGCTTCCTCCCCACAATCGCTCGGTCACTCCCATCGTTGAGTTCTGGGAGTGAGTCCCCATTTTTTTAACGTAGCTCTTCTTGTTTAAGCACCCCTCACCGCGTTGTATTCGCACCACAGAAGGACAATGGCCTTTCCTTGATATAAAGCCTTCTCACTCCCAAGTGTTCATCACAGATATACACTTCTCAGAAATGCCTACTTTTTATCTCTAAATAAAAGTCCCAAAATACTTTATGTTCGTTCAAACTACTGTGGCCTATATTCTAAGGTGATCCCTAAATAATCTGCAACCAAAAGGTAAAAAAAAAAATTAAAATTGAAACTTACATTTGCACAACCAAAACAAACAAAACAAAAAAGATGCTCTTGCAGTCTAGCTGTCTTCCCAAAAGCCGTTTTCTTTTATTTTTCCGTAGAAACGGAAACTCCTTGCGACAGACGAGAAAATAGAGGGAGCCGCGAGAGATAGCATCGCAGTGAACGAACAATTGAAGCGAAAACGAAAGAAACCGACCTTGTTGGTGCGCCCAACTATGACGGATGGGCAAACAGAGGAGCGCGTTTTGTTGGTTGAGTGCTTGCGTAACGTAACGCACCTTTTTTCTTCTAGCCTCTCCTTCACCCAGATCATACATTTTTGGTTATGTTATGTTTAACGTTGGCGGTTTTTGGTGTTTTTCGCGCATTCTGAAGTGTTTTCCTTCCGGGACTCTTCACCCTCTACCTTTTACCATCGTGGAGCCAATTTTGCGTGCCGAGCCCTTTAAGCCGACTGTTTGAGCTAACCGCCCTTAGTTTCAGGAAAAAGATCACTTTGGAACCGGGTAAATCTCTTTTTCTTTTTTTTTTTTTCTTTTTGGAAAACTGCGTTGGAAACCGATAAGCCCCAGTCCTGAGACAGTGCGCGCCATTTGATGTTATTTCTTCTTGTTGGGATAAACCTTGCACCGAAAAAGAAGGGTGCTGGCGAATACAAAGAAAAATTCGTTCCAAGGCGTTTTAACCTGCTTCTAAATTTTGCAATGATGCATATGGCCCTCAAGCTTCCTATTAAAACCTTTTTGTCCGGTGTCCTCGGCACAGATTTGGTAAAGTAGTGTTGAAGTTGCAGAGTTCTATTCATATCAAAACTTACATCGCCTCGAAAAGCATTACAGTAGAATCGGCACATACACATAAAGGCAAACTGCACATTATAACCGAATTCAAAATAACCAATGGATAAAAAAACAACTAGTGTGTTAGTGATAATGTGGTGATTGCGCAGGCGAGCTGGTGGATGTTAACCATTTTGTTCTTAGCCCGAGACTGAGGCAGGAAAAGAGGGAAGTTTCAAAATAGTAGAAAAATGAACAGTCGAAGACACGTCTCTCTCTGAATGAAACTTCTACTTTGAAACTTTCCTCTTTTCCTGCCTCAGTCTCGGGCTAAGAACAAAATGGTTAGTATGTTAGAATGAGAAGTATTACAAGATGGAAAAAGAACGTTTACATATACTCTTGGACTTTATCAAAAAACAGCTCAGACAAGTCTATTTCAACAGTGTCACTGGATGTCGTGTTCCACTCATTTATAGACCGCGGGAAAAATGAACATCTAAACACGCCAGTTCCACAGGACATGCAAATCATTCTTGAATCAACCATCCTATGTGACACATGGGTTCAAAAATATATTCATGTTTACAAATGCCAGGATTGTTATAGAAAATATGATGTTTAAGTTTCAAGTTCAAATTCAATTACATCATTATTACCCTTTGGTGGTTTGTTGTCCATGAATGTCCTAGATTTCCTGTGAGAAAATACACTAGAAGAGGCCTACAAAGAATTCGACACCATGATGACATGCCATTTTGGCTTTAGAACTACTCCAACCGATACTTTTCACCTATGCAATAGCAATGATGGGGTGAAGTAGAACTGGTACTGGGAAAGGTGGAAGCACAAGATGTGTGATGTGCTTGTCAGGTAATCTGAAAAACAAGTTAAAAATCGTTTTTGTTTGTTGTTATTTCAATGTTGCAGAAACCATGTGCTTGGGATTTCGTCAGGACTTCACGAGATGGGAGGCATGAGGCTAGAACTCGCACTCTACCTTTTTGTGTCATGGGCTGTTGTTTATGTCATCATTTGGAGGGGCCTCAACCAGAGTGGAAAAGTAAGTTCTCAGCAATAAGCCTAAGACGGTGTGCCTACAAAATGCATTAACTAACCGTGCCCTGTTAAAATAATAATAATAATAACTTTGGGGTACACATTTTACACAATAGATAGTTGAACAGTGCATGCAATTTTCCAGCTGATCGGCAGCCAAACCAGAATCAACTAAAGAAACTACTAGGTTTAGCACAATGTAGGCTCAGCAGTAGCTCACATGACTTTCTGGTCACGTTTAAAACTAACTAATATGAGCGAGTAACTATCCTTTCAAATAAACCCTGAGCACGCTTAAGCATGGAGTCAATTGTTGCACTTGAGAGTGTATCTCTACAACAGCAGACTAGATGCGATAGATCAAAAAGTCAGCTTTCGCATAGGCTGTGTGTGCCTGAGAAAACGAACACTCTTGTACCGTATATACTGAAATAGTGTGTTTATCATCCCACATACTTCATTTGCCTGGTCGCAATGGCCATCCCCAAGTTCTGAAACATTGCTTTATTGAAACCCTGAGAGTATACGTTTTCTGAAGTAGTCTTAAGTGTTTTGTATTGAATATTTTTTACTGTACTCTCACAAACAAAAACAAAAAGATAACGGTGTAAGTGGGAAAAACAAATAACAGATGTAGCTAACTAACATGACCTACGTATTTTTCTCCTTGCACAGATTGTCTGGGTGACTGCCATCTTTCCATACGTCTGCCTCTTCATCCTCCTTGTGAGGGGTGTCACGCTGGATGGATCGTTGGACGGCCTCTTGTTCTATGTGACCCCAGACTGGAGCCAGCTGCTCAAGCCAAAGGTAGTTAGACGGCTGCGGCCATCAATCACCGGTACAGCATTAGCAGGCAGCTGGCCGAGTCACTAACTGCCCACTCTTAGAGGGGCACTTAGCTCATTAACCAACTTTATAGAGGTACACCAGGCACTCCCAACTAAGTTCTAAATAAAACAGATAACGATTCGTCCGACCAATCGATTGAACAAAAAACGAACCGATTCACCAGTGGCATCAGATGTTTAGTGGAATAAAACGGAAACGGATGTACCTTTTCAGTCGCTTGTACTACCCTACACCAAATTCGATTCAAACATCCACAGTGCCTCTCTCTCTTTTCGAATATGAGCAGCAGGTTTGGTGTTTGATGTATGCTACTAGTTTCTTTCTGCATTATTTTATAGTCTCTGGAACTGCAGGATATTTTGGACGGTGCTAAATCTTTAGAGATAGAAACACCATTTCTTTTAGAAAAAAAACATCTTGAAATTGTGTTGAGCATCTCTTTAATGCAACTCCGACAGGTGTGGATTGCTGCGGGAACCCAGGTGTTCTACACTTTTGGGATTGGAGTTGGCTCTGTGGTCACATTAGGCAGTTACAACAAGTTTCACCAAAATTTCTTCAGGTAAAGCATTTTGCATATAACTTTACTTTGGATCACTCCAAATGTTGCATGGGGGTGAAATTTTTCGCTGGGCAGACTATACATTCTTTGCTAATTTGTTTCAGAGATTCAGCCATTGTGTGTTCCATAAACCCCTTGACAAGCATACTGTCAGGGACAGTGATCTTCTCCGTGCTCGGTCACATGGCATACTTGGCAGATAAATCGGTTGGCGATGTTGTCAAATCGGGTGAGTGAGCCGGGTTCAATTAAACTACCTATATGCAAGCTTTGTTTTATTGTTTCTTTTTGCGCGAATTTAAAAATATTATTCGTATTTACAGGACCAGGTTTAGCGTTTCTTGTATACCCTGAAGTCGTCACACGGATGCCTGCATCCACAGTGTGGTCAATACTCTTTTTCATGATGTTGCTCTGCTTGGGGATTAACAGTCAGGTTAGTCCTTAACTCTGGGCTCTTAGAGAAGACATGTAAAACCAGAGCCTCGATTTAATGCGAAACTCGTTTCACAGTTTTGCCCATCAGAAGCCATAGTTGCTGGCATAATTGACCAATGGCCTCACCTGATGAACCGGCGAAAACTCATCACATTTCTCATGGTTCTCTTCCAATTTCTGTTGGGGCTTCCTATGGTGACTCAGGTAGGTGCATTAAAAGTTTGATGTTACTCAAGAAACATAAGGGCTATATTTATTTTTTGAACGTTATTACCGCGAGCCTGGGATCGTTCTCGAGTTCCCCTTGCTGTCGAATTTGATGGGCTATGTTTACTACTTCTGCCACATGAAAGTAATTGTGTTGTGTATACGTTTATATAACCGAAAGTTCGTCAGCCCCATCCGGCATCTGGTGTCTCAGTTGTAGATGAGAAATTTATCTCGTGTAGTACAACCGCTACTCTGGGGTCTTTAACGTGCACCACGCATCAGTGATACACGACCGCACGCCGGTATAATGCTTATCCAGATCGAAATTGGCAGAGGTGGGAATTGAGCTCAGGAAGGATCCCTGGGCTCTGCAACCCGAGCTTTCGCTAGACGTGCTCCCAGCTGGAGTTCGCTAGCCCACTCGGACACCGATTCCCCTCTGCCACTTGAGATACCTATAAGTGTTCTAGAAGTAAATGGGCCCTCTGCTTTGGCACACTTTAGATGTTATAAAGTCATGCACTGGCGTTCTGCTTTAAACCCGAATGAATTAAACTTTACTCTCTACTTGGTTTCTTCGAACTTCTAATGAAATCGAAGTATAGGCGCGGTCCCGGAAAAAAGAAATATTTTCACGTTAGTTTGAAATTTATACGTTCAACTTGATCAATTATAAAGGGTTTTGTTTCATGTTCTAAATGCGCATGTTCGAATTAACTACTCGAAATTAAGTTACTTCGAGCACTGGCAAGCTAGTTAGAACCCTGGGAAGATGTAACTTGGCAGTTGCGCTCGTCCTTTGCCATTGTTGTCGACGCGGGCTTTACGTATTTATATCAGCCGGTAGTCTTGACACAACTTAAATTGTCCTCTTTGCAGTACGCGTTGATGCCGGCAAATAACATCTCCCTAGAAAAATGTTGGTATCGGGAACTCGCGCTTCCACTTCAAGACATGCTTTAAAAGCGCCCGGATCAGTGTCGGACCTTTAAAAACGACTTTATTGAACTCCCTAATGTCTCCTCGCGAGCAGTAAGGAGTATATACACCGTTTTACACATAGTGTGCAACGCTGTCAGAGCTACCGACTCCATCCCAAAGCTCTATCAAGCGTCTAAAGGCTGGTTGACACGTTTGCATCGGGTGCGTCCGCAGTAACCAAAACGACTGCAACGACGGGGACACTGCCATAACCATGACTCATGCTTGCTTTACAAAAGCTACTGTTTGCATCGCTTGCAACATGGCGTATGGTGAGCAGTTTTCCTGTGGAGTTTGTCATGGCTGTTGGTACGGTCATTCGGAACGCGAGCAACGCAACTGTCTGAACCAGACTTGATCTGCACGAGAAAAGGTACAAATTAAAGGCTTGCCAATGCCAAACGCTTCCGCGAGTAGCTTTGACAGCAGAGTATGCTGCGTATAAAACGGAGTAAAAACTTAGCAAAGATAAGGGTAGAGAGATCAGTACCTCTAACATGAAAGGAACCGTCGGCGATTGTTGAGAACGCTTGGCTTCGGCGATGTAGCACTCCGATACGCGGAGCACGCGTCACGTGACGTGTCCGAAAATTTAGACTGTTGATTTGACTATCTGAGCAAATATGCATTTACTTCCATCGCCAGTTATACAGGTTTGCATTTAGCACAGTGGTTCTGAGACGTTTAACGTATCTTTCCTCTTACTGTGCAGGGAGGCATGTACCTTCTACAGCTGATGGACAACTATGCCGTGACTGGGATCACATTGCTCTTTGTGGTGTTCTTCCAAGCAATTGCCCTGGCCTGGATATATGGCAAGCCTTGCTCCGTTTATGCGCTACTTTCTCAGTACACAGGTTACTGTAAATGACCTGATTTGATATGCAGTTCCTAAGGGTTTTGTAGATTTCACAGAAGACTAAAGGTAGAAAAATAATCCGTTTTACATTCTGTAAGATACTGAAACACTAGTAGTATTTTAAAGCCATTTCAGAGTGCATTTTCTGCAGTTATAATTTCTCATGAAAAGTTAAATTGAGAGCTCGGTTTTTACTATGGTCATGCCATAGCGGGACAGTGCGCTTAAATGTGGTAAATATTTTTTTCCCCTACAGGAACTAGCAACATCTCTGATAACATCAAGGAAATGCTTGGACGCCGGCCTAGCATTCTATTCCGAGTGAGCTGGTCCATAATTGTGCCTGCAATGTGTGTGGTATGTGGACCATCAAAGTTTCATCCTTTGTTTGCTTGTATGTTTACATACTGAACTACTTCTGACGATATTTTTCTAAAGTAAAAATAAATTATCAAGATACATACTATAATTGCAATACTAACTTTCAAATAAAAATATGATTAATAACGTTTTGAGCTTCAGGGATTTTATCCATACTTCAAACTTTCCATAACCGTCTTTGATGTCCAGTATAAACCACAAATATATAAGAGCTTAAAAGTCAACCGCAATACTTTTTTCTGGCTGTTTTCGATTTACTTTAGGAAATTCACAACAATTTCGGTTCATTTAATTTATCTCCCAAGCACCACATGGCCTACTGGCAGTAAGAGTGCAACTATAAGTATGAAGGTAACCAAAATCTCTGAGCTGTATGAGTACATACGTTATGAACTGCACATTAGCACTAAGATAAAGTATTTTCCCTTGATGTTATGAAGAGATTAAATAGAGCAGATAAGCTGAAGAAGCCACATGTCTCTTAGTGACCGGTCAACCAGCATTTGGGCCTGAGACTTTAAGGGAGGTCTCTTCTCTGAGTAGAAGGGAGGTAGAGTTTACTAGAATACAGTTGTGTGGAAAAAATGACTGGGAGGGTTCAAAACCTGAAATCTGCTTTGATACCTTGCGTACAATAACACCCCCACGCTGCCGGCCATGGCGCGATCCGAAGTGTACATATCCAAGGCAATCCGATTGTGCTGTTGGCAGCGTTGGCGAAGTGGGCAATGGAATGAGGCGATAGTGTAATTGCATCCCTTACTTGTTCCTCTTGTAGTACAACATCTCTTATGTAGCTTTCTACTTAAGCTGTAGAACATGGTATTATGTTTAAAATATACAAAACCTGAAAGTATAAAAACAGGGAGGACGAGGACGGGAAAGGGAGATCTTTCATGTCCTGTTCCCGTCCTCGTCCTCCCTGTTTTATACTTTCAAGTTTTGTATCTATTAACCAACACGCTCGTTTTCAATTGTATGTGTTTAATATAGTTCATTATTTTTCCAGAACTGCTTTCGGCTCTTACTTTAGTTGCACAACTAATAGTGACACTTTTAATCGTCTTTCAGGCAATATTCCTCTTTTCTGTGATCAAGTACCAACCCGTAGTGTATGCCAAGACGTATGCTTATCCGTGGTGGGGCGAGATGATGGGCTGGTTCATGGCCCTTGTTTCCATGGTCATGATCCCAGCCTACATGATCTACTTCCTTATTACGACGCCTGGCTCTCTACGACAGGTAAGAATGACACAAAATACAGTAGTCGTAGCAAAAACTATAGTCACGAATGATTCGAGAAGTAACAGGGTTGCTTTTGAATAAACATACTGCCGTTGGCATTCACAGTTAGAGTTCTGCAACTGGCCCCCTGGCTGGGTTTGATATAGTCAGGGTCATGGAAAGGACACGTGGTCTTTGCACTCACATCTGCAAGGGGGGGGGGGGGGGGGGGGCAGGTTACACCGGCCAGAGATGTTTCGAAAGACATCTTGAAATTCTGGAATCGAGGAAGAATTTGTATTTCCATTTATCCTCCTCAATGCAGGGAAGACTTCGCCGCGAGAACAATATATATTTGGCTACCGGAAAAGGGAAACAAGGAGCAAACGGCAGGCACGCACCCTAAAGCACCGACTGAATTCTATGTATACTAGTACTGCCAAGTTTGTACATTGATGGGATGCGCATGAACCGAAAATGGCGGAACATCGCCGGTGGCGCGTCGGCACCAGTCCCTTTAGACCAATAGAGTGCGTGCGCTTTCGCGTGCGGGATGCACGATGCGCAAATGGGCCGGAAATGGCGAAGCTTCGTTGGAATTTAATAGAATCGCCCGCGTAACGATCAAATGATGGCGGCACTTGTATCAGCCGGAATATCCAGCGCTTTAAAATATCCCCAATATTGGCGCCATGTCACGGGAGCGGCCATTCTCTGAAAATGTACTTGACTGTTGCCATACGTGTTTGGAAAAGTGATTCGGATAGTGGCCGCTAACGTTGCATAATGCTGATATCGAGGATTGTTGTCTTCCGTTTGATCCTCCTCTCTCTTAAACGGAAGTGCGGCCTTATGTCCGCTCCAGCCGCCTGGTAGGCATATCGGGGTTGGGCGACGAAAAAATAATAATAACAAAAAGTGAAAGAATAGAGGGAAAGCTAAACGAGAATGGTTTACGGTTACGCTCATATCCTAAATGTGTTCTGTGGGCGTGGCGACGGAAAAACTACGTTTTCGCCCGTACTGAATGTGATGACATTCACGATTGAGGCGCCCTTGTGGAAAAGGTCTATAGACCTTTTCCACGAGGTGTTGTCGTCGCCATCTTGAATTGTGGAGCAATAAAACGTTGGTTGGGGCTAGTGGATTTATACCGATTAAAAGGTTAAAAGGCGCGGACGAACAGGACGAAAAAAGACACACGTACGACCACGGACAGGCGCCAACTTCCAACTGATTTATTGGAACACGAATAATCGTCAAACTCGATCCAAATCGCCTAAACACATGCAACTGATAAACATTCTTATCGCTCTTTACACACATCCTTTAAGAAACACAATTTTTTGGTTAACAGATAAAGAAATGGCATGCTTACGCATCTGTCAGCCGCTTTGTGTATACAAAAAGCTTCGATTAGTTCTCTTTCCATTTTTTCATTCCCTTTCTTGATAAACCTTGTGCGCTCAAACAAAGGTTCGCACCCACATCGTTTGCAGTGCTCCGCAAGATGCCCATCCGAATTATTGCGTACGGCAAGCTTGTGTTCGCGAGCTCTTTCATTAAAGCATCGGCCGGTCTGACCGTTGTAAACTTGGCCGCAACTAAAAGGAATCTCATAAACCGCCTTAGTCACGCATTTGGTGTGTCTTGTTACATGTTTTTTTGAGCACACTACAAACGTTCGTTTTGTCATCGCGGAGCATATCTTTGAAAGTTTGCACGGGGCTGAGAAGACTACGTTAGCTTTTTGTCTAACAGTCATCTTTTTTTTTAAATTGTGGGACACTTTGTGCAAATGTGGTATCACCTGCGCTGGCATCTTGTCTGTCTTTTCACGGCTTTTGTGTTTCTTAAAGGATGTGTGGAATGAGCGATAAGAATTTTTGATCAGTTGCTTGTGTTTAGGCGATTGGGATCGAGTTTGTCGATGCTTCGTGTTCCAATAAATCAGTTGGAAGTTGGCGCCTATCCGTGTCGTACGTGTGTCTTTTTTCGTCCTGTTTGTTCGCGCCTTTTAACATTTTAATTGAATTGTGGAACTTCCGGTATGAGAGAAAACATATGTTTTGCTTTCGCAACACATCTAGGTGTTCACGATGTTATCGCGACTGTCAATCCTTTTTGTTTTTCCTCTTCTACATTATTTTACTCGATCCAGGTTGTAATGCCTTGTTGTTTTTTTCGTCGCTCATCCCGGATGTGTGAACTATATACGTGGCTGGGGACGAGAGAAAATAGAAAAGGTACATACGGGAGGCTATGAAAGTATATATAAAGCTTTTAAAATATATTTTTTTAATATTTTTTTAATTATCAACGTTTTTATCGCTGTCTTTTCTTCTTGTGGGCGCTTCGTCTATTAATTGTTTTTAGTTTCTACTTGCCATATCATATCTGCATTAAAAAAAGCAAAAGCAGTTTCCGAGATCGTGATGTTAATACATTTGGTCGTGTTTGTAATTTTAGTTTACTTATAGGGCTCACTACAGGAATTAGATACACTATTTTGTTGCCAGAGCATAAATTGGGCAGAATGAGATTGTGCAAATGTTTTAGTCAGGTCAACAAGGGCTTAGCTTTGCCCAGGCTTCTGTAAAATAGTGCCAGGCTGGATCAGTTCTAATAAATTGACAGCAGACCGGCAGCTGTGTGCACGGTGTCCCCCAAAATATTTACAATGTTTTTATCACCGCACAAATAAACGATGCATCGCCGAACGCTGATTCTCCAACGGAATGTAGCGCTAGACGTCCGAACCAGGTGCCAAAGTTTCAGCACTAACTGATATTCAAAAGTTATATCTGATTTTCTTAAATTTTCAATCGGAAAATGGCGGCCGACCGAGCTCTCTAATTCATGGAGCTGTATCGCGCCAGTTACATGAAAACGGGCAAAAATGGGCCCCATTTTTTCATCGAAAGTTTCAGAAAATCCGATAACTTTGGAATAACATAACTGTTAATGCTGAAACTTTGGCATCTGGTTCGCACCTCTTGCGCTACATTTGAGTGGATAATGAGCATTCGGTGATGCGTAGTTTATTTTTGCGGTGAAAAGGAACCTTGTAAATTTTTCGGGTGGACACCCTGTAGATCCATTAAAACGAATTTTTCTTTTTATCCAGCTTTATCCGCCATACCTGTGGCTTGGGCCACAACTATGGCGGATAAAGGTGGTCGAAGTTTTTGAGTTTTGGCCCAGACACTATCCCATGGGAAGCACTGAAAACAACGCTGAAAACCGGAACCCTACACTGAGCACTACAACTGAGACTCCAGCATTGCAAACCACTCAATTACGGAAACTGTGCAAAATTGCAGTTATCATTCGTAAATATCGTCCGCATTTATCCGAGTTTACCGATTTTATTCTTCTGAAAGGCACACAAAATATATCGAATCAATGAACGGCGTTGATTTATGGGCCCGAACTTTAACACTACAAGCTTAGGAAGCGTTTCACTACAATGCTGACCTTTTCCCGATTATGAGGGAGTTCATGTCAGTTCTTCCTTTTCAACATCTACAAATCTGAATAATCTCCGTCTCATTCGTGAAACATTGTTAGCATTGTGCAACGTTCGGTTGCATAAACGAAAACCAGTGGTTGTTCACCATATAAGTATGCAGCTTCACAACAAAATGTTCAAGTGAAATTGGTGAGGTTCCGGGCAGTATCTGTTTTTTGCAGAATACTTTTTTAAAGAGAACTTTTCGAAGTGAAACTACCTTGGCAAATGTAACTTTGGAAAATGTTAGTTTGATTTATGATAAATAGAAGAAAATACTGATATATGCAACCCTTTCAGTTAGAAAGAGGTTACAATGAATGCTTGTTTTTTCTCAAGTGGTATGCGTATATATGCTTCATAAATTTTGACAGGCTTTAGTAAATAACGACTTCATAAAGACCGAGTGAAGCTTCGCCATACAAAACGTTTATCCCTCCCCCTTTCTTCTTTCAGAGGTTCATAGCTGGCGTCACATCTCAGCTGTCGACTCATACTGCAAAAGAAGAAAAGGAGTACACCTTCAGCAACACCGCCCTGCAAGCCTAGGCCTGGGCGCACTCATCACTCACCTCGACACTTATTACAGCCTGCATTGTACCTATGCATCTAGTAGTTCATGTATAATATTGTATCTATTTTTTTAAACAAATATACAAAAACGGATTATAAATCACCCCTAAATTATGCTTGTACGTGTAAGAGTGGCATTTTATAAAGCCATTGTTAAAAACAAACTGCCTTGTCTTGTTTTCTTTGGTTTGTAAACCGGCCTGTCCAAGCTTGCATATCGCTGGAACCTGAGTCGACATTCTAGGAAGAAAAGCTGAGATTATGGCGTCCCGTGCTTTCACGAGGACACCCGTCTATAGTCAGTTACAGGTTAAGAAAAGTTTTTGAGGGAAAGGAAGGTTGGGAAGGAGGAAGCAGACTAAACGCTGCAGAGAGGAGATTTCCTCCCCTTTTCTCCAGGAATTCGTCTGCTTCCTCCTCCGCAACTTTCCTTTCCCTCGAAACCTTTTCCGTCTAACCTCGACCCAGCGCGTAACGTGCGTAGCCTCGACTCGGCGACTCGGCGCACAGCGGGAATAGTTCTTCCGGTTCTAACACTTCCGGTATGCGGGAGCAGGCCTAGCCGGCTGACAAGGTGCTGAAGTGGTGCGCGTTAAATGGGTTTTGAAGCCCTTGACAGCGAAGTGAGTTGTAATAAGGTGGGTTAATACGTCGATGTATCATGTCCGCGCATATTTGGTCATCGGGCTACCACTGCGCAGTCGTTGGCTGCAGCAGCGATTTCCGAAAACGGAAGATAGCGCGCGACAAATTGTGCACCGAACACAAGAAGTCGCAAAGCGAATGCGGCTGTACCGTATGCACTTTGCATCGCTTCCCCGCTGATATCAGCGGGGAAGCGATGCAATATCAGCACATAAAAAAAGCAAATAGGCAGAATAGAAATGGACATCTACAAGTGCAGTAATAGGCCTCGACAAGTCAAATGTAGAACGAATTTTGCAGCTTGTGGTGCAAATGTAAGACCCTGGGTAATGATTGTTATTGGCTACTCAAGTTTTGTTTTTCATTCCGTTCATTCCTACGAGGATGTGCACTATAATTTTGTGTGTTGCTCGGTAGCGACGCCCGTTAAAATACGTTAATGGCAACAATACGAAAGGAGGGCGACGACGATCTTGCGCCCTCCTTTCGTATTGTTGCCATTAACGTATTCTAACGGGCGTCGCTAGCGAGCAACACACAAAATTATAGTGCACATCCTCGTAGGAATGAATGGAATGAAAAACAAAACTTGAGTAGCCAATAACAATCATTACCCAGGGTCTTACATTTGCACCACAAGCTGCAAAATTCGTTCTACATTTGACTTGTCGAGGCCTATTACTGCACTTGTAGATGTCCATTTCTATTCTGCCTACTTGCTTTTTTCGCCCCCATCTCCTGAATAGTTCCGACGCATCTGGGCGTCATACGAAGTAGAGATGTCCCGGTAACTAGTGATGGGACGAATCTTTATCCGAACCGAGATTCGGAGCCAAATCGGAAGATTCGGAAGCAAGGAGGATAGAAGCGTAGGAGAGGGCATGACGCCAGCCGTGTAGCCTCCACAAGCCATGCTCCCTTGACGCCTCGCCTCTTTCTCATTTTCCTCCTTACTCTCCTCACTTACCACGCCAACGTGACCACATCACGTGACCGTAGCTAGCCTTCGTCTAGCTATGGCGTACTAGAATACACCACAGTCTGGCCTTCGATCTGATAAAACCTACCGCACGGAGCGCGCGCAAGCCTACAATGAGTCCTTCTACAATCAACCATCCATCTCACACGTGACATGTCACGCGCACCAATCGCCAGTCAGATCTGTGGTCACGTTGGCCACAACATCGTTTAAACGTTTTATGACTAGGCTTCACCAATATTGCAACGTGCCCTCTGCTAGTACTTCTTACCTCCTTGTTCGGAAGAGTAGCCGAATCTCATGCGATTCGGAAAAGTTCGGAAAGATTCGGAGCGTTGCCATGGTTGGCAGATTACGTTGATGAGAGTTTCAACTTTTTGTGATATTAAATTCACTAAATTCTACAAAGTGCACAAAATAATATTGTAATATAATATCATAGAAATAAATAAAATGTTCCGCTTTGTTTATATTATTTTGGATGCTTCGAGAACGGTAGCCAGATATCGCGGGAAAATTGGTTTCGCTTCCGGGTTACGACCAAAATAGACATGCTTGGTGCACGCGGAAATGCAAGCGCATGTTTCCATTGCCGCAAGTGATCGACGCCGTACGTGCCGTTTGGTAAAGACACATTTCGTGCCCATAATTACGGTCATAATGGCGCCCATCACACAAGTGAGTATGTTTGATACGATTATCTTCAACGTGATTCCACTGAGGTGCTGTTATCGGAACATGAGAAACAATCTGAAACTCCTTGCGTACTGCATTTGTACCTTTCTGGTTAATGATATCCGATTTTGTTAGTGTTGGACACTGGACACCCCTGTGTTGTGTTTCTTTTTCACCAAATAAAGTTCACGTACACAAAACTTGCTGCCGAGAACGAAGAAACGACAATGCGTTTTTCGTCGCAACCGGTGCCGGGTCGAAGTTGTGACAAGCAACATTCATCTCGCTCGCGCGCCTTACAGGTACAGAAATACGCAGCTCTAGAGAAGGAGACGAATCATTTCTTTGTCTTAATATATTTATTGTCCGTTGCGCCACATTATTTATAATACATAACATTTCATTTTACCGATTATCGCGAAACCGCACAGAAACCGAGACCGTGCATTGGTTAGGCCTACGGCGACAACACCGGTCAGCTCAGCTGGACCTGGGCGCGTGCCAGGGTTTAGAATCACAGTACAGTACTTACCATACGTTGAAATGAACAAGACCAAATCTGGTTATATGCAGTAACAGTACCTAAAAAGACCACAACTGACCGCATTCGAAAGGTTTACGACAAGGTTCACGCTGCCGTCTGCAACGAGCGACGAATCTGACGAATCTCCGAATCTGCCGAATCTCCGAATCTGCCGAATGTTCGTCGCGGGAAGTTCGGAAATTTACAAATCTGTCCGAATCCGAATCTCCTGTGATTCGCCCCATCACTACCGGTAACTAGAGATCGTACATCGACGGTGCACCATAACAATAAACCGTTCGGCCCGCGTCGCCAACTCCCAATGTGAGTATTTCTACGATTAAACGATGATACTTCTATGCCCAGGGTCGCCCTCGCTCGCGCATAGAAACCCTCCGTTAGTCATTCGCAGAAAGTTGTCATTCTTCACAAACAACAACACGCGAAGAGTAAGCACTGGTAAACGTGCTCAGGAAAAGTGAACATACCTCCGATTTCGATTACCGGCGACGCTGGCGACGAACCTCTCGGCGCTGTTGACGCAACAACGGGCGCCATGAAGGCGAATAAACACGCCAGAACACAAGAATAATTCACACTTTTAATAACAAAGAAATTAAGAACTCACTAAAGGGAAAACAATGAAGACACGATGCACGGGGTCAATGGGGACACCGCGGGAGCTAGGAATAACGCTGCTCTCCGCATACCAAAATGGGCGCACAACAACCGTACGCCAGACGGCGCGGCTGTCGCTGCAACACGCAAAGATGGCGACGACTACGCGGAAAAGGTGTATAGCCCGTTTCAACTCAAGAAGGTAGAGCGAGGGAAAAGGAGATTTCCTCCTCTCCTCTCCAGCGTTCCGTCTGCTTCCTTCTCCCCGGGCTTTCTTTCCGTCGCCCTACCTTCTTGAGTTGCAACGGACTATATACACCTTTTCCGCGTAGTCGTCGCCATCTTGCGTGTTGCAGCGACAGCTGCGCCGTCTGGCGTACGGTTGTTGTGCGCCCATTTTGGTATGCGGAGAGAGCAGCGTTGTTCCCAGCTCCCGCGTTGTCCCCATTCGCCCCGTGCATCGTATCTTCATTGTTTTCTCTTTAGTGAGTTCTTAATTTGTTTGTTAATGAAAGTGTCAATTATTCTTTTGTTCTGGCGTGTTTATTCGCCTTCATGGCGCCCAACATAGCGCCAACAGCGCCGAGAGGTTCGTCGCCAACGTCGCCGGTAATAGAAATCGGAGGCATGTTCACTTTTCCTGAGGACGTTTACCAGCGTTTACTCTTCACGTGTTGTTGTTTGTGAAGAATGACAGCCTTCTGCGAATGACCAACGGAGGGTTCCTATGCGCGAGCGGGGGCGACCCTGGGCATAGAAGTATCATCGTTTAATCGTAAAAATACTCACAGTGGGAGTTGGCGACAAGGGCCGAACGGTTTATTGTTATGGTGCACTGTCGAGGTACGATCGCTGGTTACCGGGATATTTCTCCTTCGTATGACGGCCAGATGCGTCGGAACTATTCAGGAGATGGGGGTGAAAGGGGGGGGGGGGGGGGGGGGGGGGAGGACGACGACGATTTTGCGCCTTCTTTTCGTATTGTTTCATTAACGTATTTTAACGGGCGTCGCTACCGAGCAACACACAAAATTATAGTGCACATCCTCGTAGGAATAAACGGAATGAAAAACAAAACTTGAGTAGGCAATAACAATCATTACACCCAGGGTCTTACATTTGCACCACATCCTGCAAACTTCGTTCTACATTTGACTTGTCGAGGCCTATTACTGCACTTGTAGATGTCCGTTTCTATACAGCCTATTTGCTTTTTTTATGTGCTGATATTAGAGTTTTAGTATAGCGTTGCTGGATCTTACGTACGCAATACGCATTAGTATAGCGTACGCTAAAAATGACCTGCTCGGACCGAATTTAGTTGTGCGTTACGTTTTCAAGTGAACACCGCGCATGATCTTGGTTAAATTTGCTAGAGCCGTAGAATTCCGCGTGCTTATAGTGCAACCATGCTCCTGGAAAGAAACATTGAAAAAGAAAAAGTGTCCAATCATTTTATTTCAGATTAAGCCAAGCCACAGCTGCCTCGTCAAGCGCGCTTTTCTGCGGGGTACAGAGGCTACGAGTACGAGTGCGTAACCAAATTCGATCAAGGAGCCTCCGTCAGTCATCCCGTGGAAACGGCACCTTTTATCAATGCTATCGCGGAAAGAAATTCATGACCCTGAAGTCCAGTGCATAGCGAGAACTTTGGTGATTTCTTTTAGAGTCGTTCGTCCGTCGGCGATGAACTGCGCGAATAGGCTTAGCGTGGAGCAGATCGCAGCGTCGACGCACACTGCGAGCGGTGAACATTTCCACTGTGCACTCCTTCAGCTGCAGGGCGATCTGATTCGACCGCGGTAAGTCCCAGAAAGAATCGCCGAACTGAACACCACGCAATTTCACGTAACACAGAACTTCGAAAACACCACGTCGCCCTTGCTGCGCCAGTCAAGGCAACCGCCATCTTGAAACTGGCGCTCTCGTTGGGTCCAAGATCTCTCGAGAGCGTCCCGCAAGGCCCGCATGCCAGCAACCCAAAATCCCCAGCGTTGCGCGCGTACGCAATACGCTAGCCCTTCTATTGCGTTCTGCGCATGCGCACTCACGACCCGCAATCTCATTGCGTACGGAAAGCTATAGCGTACGGTCCACTAAAGCTGTCTATTGCATCGCTTCCCCGCTGATATCAGAGCGGAAGCGATGCAAAGTGTATTGAGGAGTTTCAGCGACGGTGTCACCGCCCTGCCGGCCGGTCGCCGAAAGAGAACGAGGGGATAGGTTCGCTGGGCGTTGGCTCTGTGTAAATGCGTTGGCCGCGAACGTAGGCTTATAAATTTTGGCAGCAAGAATATTACGCGGCTCTAGTGTTCCGGTACGAGCAAGAGAGGTGACACGATTTGCTACGACTAGCTACGACCACCCGCCGCAGCGATGCAGGCGTCGAAGGAGCGCAACCTGTGTACTACGCAGTCAGTCGCCGTCGCCCGACGCAGGTCATTTGGCATTCAGGGCTTTCCGCCCCGGGTTCTTCGCTTGTACTTGGAACCGAGTATTATTTTTCGTGCTTGTGTATGTGCTCAGTGGCTGGATATGGACCTCATAGAGCAGTTCTTCAGACTCAACAACGACTCAAAGTTGACGGCGTAGGGGCTTGCAGCAACGCTTTCGGTTGGTGCACGGGTGCGACGACTACACGGATAAATTTTAAGATTGCTGCTAGCAAGGTGGGCCATAGTCGCTTTATGTTGACACGATTTTGAGCGTAAGTACTCCGTGCAAAGGCGAATCTATCGCGTTTCTAATCCACCTTTGTTTCTGTTGTTTTTAGCACGCACGACCGACTGCTAAGCAAATGCTTCTGTACCGATCACGGAGTGAATGTCTTCGGCCTTACATTGCGGAACGCCCAATAAAGTCATATTCGTTCAGCGAGAAAACTTCCCTTTCGAGTGACCTTTTTTGATTGAGAATTACTCCCGTACTTAAGTGCTTTAATCAACACGATCGGTTAAGTTTGCTTCCCTAGTTAGGACATTTCTGTGCCACATGCGGCGCTAAAGCGTGGTACGATGTATGCCACTGGTGGTATTGTGAATTGGTTTACTTCCAAAGCTAACAGTGTGACAGGTGGGACCATTCAATTTGCTAAAAATGTGATGGTATGGGAATTTCGTTGCATAACTATCGTTTTACGTTTAAGGTTGATAAGAAACATGCTCATGTGATGATGCTTGTCTGATGATGCAGATCCAGAATGGATATGCTATAGGCTACAGCCTCAAGATTTTTAATGGACCAAATTGGTGATTACACGGCAATAAATCTTGTGGTGGAGAACTGCCAATTGACTTTGATAGTTTTCATTGTGACCATTGGTGTGCTGTTGGCAAATTAGGTAATGGCACATCTTTTCCCTGACCATCTGGCTTCAAGGGGCATTGCATCTAGATGTGCTTAAATATCTTTATTTCAAGGTTGAGTGGACCCCTCTGCATCATTACAGGAAGGCAGTCTCAAGCCACAACAAACAACAGTGAATATACAATGCATAATAACAGGCACCAGTGTCCTGGCGTATAGTCCGCAGAAGCCAATTTGAGCCTAAAAATGTTTTTGTTTTTAGATAGTTTGCACTTGGTGTATAATCCGCAGGGCCCGATTTTCGCGCCCAGTGCATAGTCCGCAAAGCTGGTGCGTTGCGTCTTCGTGCTTTTTTTCCTGGGTGGCATTTTTTTTTCCAGAAGTTGTTCGGCGAATGCCACTGAGCCTGAAGAACTGCTCTTGAGGCTTCTATCCAGCCACTGAGCACACACAAGCACAGAAAACGCTCGGTGCCAAGTACAAACGAAACACCTAGGCGAAAAGCCGTGAATGCCAAACGAGCAGCGTCGGGTGACGGCGACTGACTGCGTTGCGCCTCTTCGACGCCTGCATCGCTGCGGTGGGTGGTCGTAGCTAGTCGTAGCAAGATGATCTTCACTTCAAGCAAGAAATCTTGCCGTACCATAACCAACATATGTGTGCAAGTATTCGACGTCATGGGCTCTCTCACGTTGGTGCAGTTGTCATCAAGAAAGGTACATATCAACAATGTTGCGTGTTTGAGGCTGAAACTATGACGCCTACTTATCTAAACCTAAATTTATCGGTCTGCGGCTGCAAACATTTTCATTGATGTTGCTTAGATGATGTAAATTTCAGGCCTTGCATTAAATGGTGTTGCGAATTCTTCGGTTGTGTATGAAAACCTATTTTTGCCCTAATAAAATACATTTTCAAAAGGACACGTATCTTCTGCTGATACATAATTTACAATGCAGAGGTAAACAGAAAATCAACTGCGTACATCTACCACTTAGCATAAGCACCTTTTACCATTCATTTTTGAGCACACTCAAATATCAGCTTAGGTTGCTCTTGTTTTAGAAGCTTTGCCCTGTTCTGTAGAAAGAAAACAGTTAAAAAAGCTTTACCTTCGTTCTCCTTCTCGCATTTAATACAGACTTGTTTGTCAGCAGATCACAAACAGCAGATATCACCGTGGCACATAGAACTCGAATGACCGATGAGACTTGCTATAACAATAAAGCTTTGCACAAGAGCCAAAACGAGGCTTGTAGGGGTGCACAAGCGCATTGAAATGAGACTGGCGCTTCCGGGGCTTGTTTACATTATGCGTAAAAACAGGACGATCGGCGACCAGCTGATCGCAATATAACACTAAGGATACCGATGTTTCGATACATAGAAGGCAGGATAAAGACCTCAATCGTCCTTTGTATGCTGTAGTTGTCATACTTTCCATCCAACCGCTTTTTAGCACATTAACTATAGAACAACCGAAGAGTTCGCAACACCTTTTAATGCGAGGCCTGAATTGGTTACATCATCTAAGCAACGTCAACGAAAATATTTGTAGCCGCAGACCGGTAAGTTTAGTCTTCGATAAAGTACGCGTCATAGTTTCAACGCGCGAACATTGTTGATATGTACCTTTCTTTGGACCCGCGTACATTCGGTTCAACTTGATGACAGCTGCACCAGCGTGAGAGCTCACGTCGAACACGTGCACACATATCTTGACTATGGCAAGATTTCTTGCCTTCGACTGGCTTGAACACTTCATCTGTAGCATCACGGTAGGTCTTGGTTGAAACGATGATCGTCTCGCACACGGCAACAAACAGAGAACGACACGCTTTGCTTTATTTATACGCTACCGGTCTACGGGCGTCGCAAATCTGTCCCCCTCTTGTCCGCCATGTTGGATCGATCGGAGCGCCCCCTGTATTCGCTGAAACTCCTCAATACCTTACAGCCGCAATTGCTTTGCGACTTCTTGTGTTCAGTGCAGAATTTGACGCGCGCTATCTTCCGTTTTCGGAAATTGCTGCTGCAGCCAACGACTGCGCAGTGGCAGCCTGATGACCAAATATGCGCGGACATGATACATCGACGTATTAACCCACCTTATTACAACTCACTTCGCTGTCAAGGGCTTCAAAACCCATTTAACGTGCACCACTTCAGCATCTTGCCAGCCGGCTAGGCCTGCTCCCGCATACCGGAAGTGTTAGAACCGGAAGAACTATTCCCACTGTGCACCGAGTCGCCGATTCGAGGCTACGCACATTACGAGCTGGGTCGAGGTTAGACGGAAAAGGTGTATAATGCCCGCGAGGTAGTAGCCGCCCCACCTGAGACGCGATGTGGTGATCGTTTCCCTACGGGGCGGATCGGGAGATCTCATAGCCCTTTTCTCTTGCAAGGAGCGAGCGTTCGCAGATTTGAATCTGAGAGCATCCGGTCTCGGTGGTGGAGCGGCCGAGCGACGACTCTCAGCGGAGGCCCACCGTGCAGCAGACGGAGCTGCTCTGCTTGCTGGCAATTCCGCTGCGCAGCCGCCACCGCCACTGCTCCAACGCTGTTCCGGAGTCGTGCTGACACAGCGTAGCTATGGAGCGTGCCATGTGAATTTACAATTAATGTTTTTTTGGTGCAGATACCAGACACTTAGAGGTCGGTGCATACGTCCACGTTCTTGACAGGCTCCCTCTGGAGCCGAACTCCTTTGCAGTTGCACCACCTGTGTCGAAGCCTTTCCAAGCCCTGCTGGAATCCCTTTTTGGAAGTGCCTCACTTCCACGCCTGGACAGCTGCTTCCAGCTTATCAGTGAACGTGAAATGGCGTCCTCGCAATGTTTTTTCTTCTTTGCCATCGAATAAGGGCTCGGCCAGGCCATGCACGACCAAACGTTCAACTGGCTGTAGCGACGTATCAGGCGGCTGAACCTGAAGAGGCACGTCAGTCACTGCGTCGTGTGTATTCCGTAAGTGACCGGCGCCTGATCCGGTTCGGATGTCTTTTTCACAGAAAAGCTGAAGTGTCTTTCGCCGTTTTTTTTTTCGTTTTTATTTGTGTGTGTGTGTGTGTGTATGTGTGTGTGTGTGTGTGAGTGTGTGTGTGTGTGAGTGTGTGTGTGTGTGTGTGTGTGTGTGTGTGTGTGTGTCTGTGTGTGTGTGTGTGTGTGTGTGTGTGTGTGTGTGTGTGTGTGTGTGTGTGCGTTTTTATTGATACATCGAAATTCGGAGCATATAGAATAAATCCGAACCTTGCTGTTTATCTTGTCAAGGTTCATTCAGGAGTCAGGACAACAGATCACTGCTGCTGGGTCACGACAAAAGCCATTGTTTCGGTTTTCAGTTTGGACCAAACTGTTTGTGCTTCTTAGAGCAAGAGGGGTAGGGGTTGTATTTTTGTAACAGTGAAAGCATTGAACTATAGATATTTCATTGAAGGGGGGAAAAGGGGGGTAAGGGAAGTTAAGTCTTCTAATCTACACCCTTTGTCACCCCCCCCCCCCCCCCCCCGTTGTCCTCCCTCACGCAGCCGCAGGGGTAGGGTGATAAAACACTCAGAAAAAAAGGGTGCATTCTTACACCCCTTCTCACACATAGGACACGCCAAAACTTTGGTTCGATGTACAGCGCGCTGACGTCGAACAGACGGCTCCAACTTTTACAAGTGGCTGGAGAACGGTGATATATACACCATTAAATAGCTAAAATACGTATTAAAAACAAACAAAAAACACTGAGGTTTTGCACTAGGGCCGAGAAAACCCCTGTTACTTTCTTTTTATAGTTAGGAACACGTACATTAGCTATTTTAGTAAGTTGTACTACTCGGCTATCGAGCCGCTCGAGAAAGTTGATACCGTTGGTTCGACATTAGCGCGCTGTACGTCGAACTGAAGTTTTGGGGTGTCGTATATGGGACAAGGGGTGTAAGGATACACCCTTTTATCTGAGACTGAATATAGAATGGGACGAAAACGAGCTTCCCAGCAATTAGCTCCAGGAGGTTAGGGATATTACAGTATCGACGTTTATGAAAACGGTTTGGTCGTGGGACAGATTAGTATTACCAATGACAAGGATGCCAACGCCAAATCCAGCTGAAACAATATTGCTACAAGCGTGTTCTTTCCCGTTTAGCACTAGTTCACACCAGGGTACTATTTATTCTTATTTTTGAAAACGATAACAAAAAAAAAAAAAAAAACTCCGAATTTTGGAGAATAGGGATTTTAACAAAAATAAACTCCAATAAACATTGAGTTTTCAAAAACAAAATGGACTCCGAAAAACACTTTCCGGGTTTGACGAAAACAACTCCGAAAACACAGAACGCTATGCGACCGATCGACGTACGCTTCCCACGAAATAATAAGCATGCCTCCCAGTAAGACTGACTTTTCCACACATCTTTATCGCAGTTCCTGCTCTTTGGTCGGAGCGTCGACACCTCGGCACCGCGTCGTATCGCTTCACCTACCTTCGAAGAACTTGGAACTACGCGTGTAACAACACCGTATCCCTCTGATATTCTCGTAACTTTCTATCGTTAAGTACTGCTGGCGCAGTCGCTTTCGTGGCTACAACAACGACGCTAACGAAAATATCGAAACTACAATGTTGCGAGGGGCAAGAGACCAAACTTCTCCGGAAAAACTAGTGCAGAGAACTTTTCTGGATCGCCCGACGCGCTCCGCCAGTTTCCCACGAATCGCTTGGAGCTGCTCCGCGAGAGCTCCACTGGCTACAGATCTACAAGCCTGTGACTCTCGCTCGCATATAGCACGAGCAATCCGGTCGGCGAGCACGCGCCGAGCGTTCACGGAGGAGTTGCTCCTTCCGTACCTCGTGCGTTTGTTTGCTCCTTAAATGCGGCCACGTGCTTTCGATTCCCCCCTATCTTAACCAATGAAGGCGCGTGCTTGGCTGCCTCGTCATCACGCGTTCGCTGACCGTTCTCTATGCTGCCCTTCGATTGGCGCGCCCCGCCTTGTATTCAGAGGCGCCAAAGACGCATTTCGGAACACTTGCTCGCCGTATAACTTATAAGTAGGATTCCGCGTTTTCGGAGTTCATTTTTCGGGAAATTCGGAGCGTGTTTTCGGAGTTTATTTTTTGCTCAAAATTGGAAGTTTATCCAAGTTTATTTGGGATATATTCTCGATTCTCCGAAATTCGTAGTTTAAATTATGAGTGTGCCGAATTTCTCAAAATTCAATACTATAAAAGCAAATATTTTTCGGACACAAGCCTGCCCTAAATTGATAAGAACTCACCTGTGCCAAATAATATTTCTTCAGTTGGATTGGATGTTCGCGCCCTTTCCATTCATAGTACCACCTGTCCTCCAACAAAAATTGCGAACAAGTGTTGCTTTGATAACTTTTACTTGCGAGGAAATCGATATGAAGGACAAAGACACGACTAAGCTAAATTTTCAGCCTGCGGCTGCGCAAGGTGAAGTAGTGAGGTGGAACATTTAGTTGTCCCCCTCTATGATCCTAACATTCACTGTTATGAAAACACAACAGCACCTTTCTTTAGAAAGTTCAAAATTAAAACTGTAACAGTGGCTTTTGTCCTGACCAGGAATTACAATGACCCGTTATCCTGAAGAAAACTTGACGAGATAAACGGTGAATCTCCTTTTGGCAATAGCACGAGATAAGAAAATAAATTGGAGAGGCCTCTCCTCATGACCTCTGACCCCTAGCTCTGAACAAGCTCTTTTGTAAAATACTGTTTGTTTGTTTGTTTGGTTTTTTGCTATCGTGACATCGGAATTCGAGGGTTGTGAGATAAATTCGAATTAAAGAAAATTTTACCGGCCAGTGTTTTTACGGATTTTATCGAATTTATCTGAAAACACACCGCCCTACAAGCTGTAAGTATAGACTTGTGAGCTCCGTTTCTCCTCCTGACCCAGAGATTAAAGCGATTAAAGGAGCCATGAAACGATTTTTCTACTTTCGCTAAATACTACTTAGAACCACTCCCTAACGATAATGACTGAATAAACTTGCCTTAGTTTTTCTTTCTAGGCAATGGCAGTCGCCAAAAAAACATTTTCACCTTTTAGCCAGAACAAGTGGCCACGTGGCCTGGTGCCTATCCTATGCCGCCAACGTTAATCATAGCCACGCGCTGGGTATAGGGAAAGTAGAAAACGCGTGCTGAGCTCTAGGCATTGTTAGAGTTTGGATATTCTCATCACCGCAGTGGGTGGACTCGAGCCTCTATCCGAGTGCCCCTCGAAGCATTGATTGCTACCAGCCGAAGTAAAGTGCTCACGCAGTTCTTGTGTCCAATCCATAAGCCGTGCTCGACTGTCGTCAGGCGAGTGGTTTCGACCCCACCATTACATCATCAAGCTTTGCGAAGGCAAGAGTGAAGGAAATAAACCCCTTTTATCTTCGCAATTTCATCACGACAAAGAGGCTTCTGAATCAGTGGCGGTCTGTGCTAGTATACTCGGGCCAGACTATAGGCCAGTACGCATCTGCAAAATAATTAACATTCCAACCCGATATCGTGTCATGGCCCCTTTGAAACCCCTCGATGTGTTTCCGTTTGTCTTGCAAGTAGATTCACATGCGCCAGTGCACAAGGCCCGTGCCTCGAGCAGCACTTGTAAGCAAATGGCGGCGCAGCACTGAAATGGGCGGCCCATGGAAGTGAATGGCGGCGGAGCACCCGCTCGTGGCACGTGCCTTGCGCGTTTCCGCAATAATGGTTGGCGGTACCTGTAAAAAGCCCCTTTATCAAGAGGATTTACAAGAGATGGCGCTTTGGCGACTCCTTGGGGGGTCGCGAAACCCTTCGCGGCCATTGGACGTAAAAGGAAAGTCGAGGGAGAGAAGCTTCTCACTGGCCGCCGGACTCCTGCTGGGAGCTGATCGACCTAAACCTACTCGCAAGTGTTTGGGGAAACCAGATCTCGGGCGGATTCGTGACTTAAGCTCACCTTGTAAATAGTAGATACGGTGAGCGCATTGTCGACAATACACAAAGAAAGAGAATAAAACATTTAACGGGAACGAACACAGACAGCATGTGCGCGAATGAATGTTGTAAGTCTGTCCCCCCCTATATCTTTTTTTTTGTGTTTTGTAAATAGTCTTGGCGCCTATATAGTTCGTGTTTAATTGTACTATTTGTAATATATATCTAGTGTTTTGTGGAACGTGATAAGCGCGAGCGAACTTAACAATCGTCGGTGCCTTTGTTCGCGACACCTGACAGGTGGGACCGGCTTGCCGGCGGCGGCACGCAATTTCCCGCGTTATAAAAGTGACTGGCTTCGCTCCTGCGCTGGCAGCGCTATTCAGGCGAAGCTACAAACTAAAGTTAGAGGTATCAAGGTGGCGATGCAGGCGAGCTGGTTTATTCCTACAAACTTGGGATACAGAGCGCAATAAACAAGGGCAGAGATAGGCAGTAGACAGGACGTAGACAGTAGACAGGCAGTATAGACAGGACGAGCGCTGTCCATGTCGGCCCTCGTTTATTGCGCGCTCTATTGCCATTTGATAAAGGTAAAAATACTCGCTCTATTTTGTTAACATTGCCGCATTCACTATTTTTTTTTGTGATTTGGTTATGCTTCGATTATTTATGCTAAGGGGCAACGTTCACAGTGCCAGGTGTGATCAATAAGTTTTTCCTCCTACGCTTTAAGGTTTTTATTAAGTGCTGGAATTTAAAGGTGTTACATTCGAATGAAATTTTGGAATCTCATTTTTCCCAGGAGCACATAACTTTTCAATATAGTCCCCACTGTCGGCTATGCACTTCCACTACCGGTGCATTACTCTCCGCAACGCTCTCCGCAGCCCGCTACCATACCCGGAACTCTACAGTCAAGGCCATGGGCGCGCAGGCTCAGTAGCAGCTTCTTCGTTGCGGATGGCTTAGCGGGGGGTTGAAATGCGGCATACGAAAACTATTCCGTATTGAAGGAGGCTGTTGACGACACCAACGGCGCACTGAATTGGTAACCTCGTCGTCAGACGGAAACCGTGTACGCTTCAAAAATTCCTTTATCTTGGAAAACAGCAAAATGCCTGATGGCGCGAAGTTGGGGCTCTAAGGTGAAATAGGCAAAACATCTTGGAACTGCAGCTCCTCCAGCATGGCGTTGGTCTTGTCAACAGCCGTCTTCAATCACCTATAACGGCAGGAGACGACGACGACGACGTGGTTTGGAAGAACGTCTGATTTCTGGGTTCTGTTAAGTGCATATATATTGTTGCTCGTAGTTCCCCGACCTCCTACTGCAACCCCTCGTGCGCTAGCGAGGGACCCTCCGCGGCACTACCTGAAGGCAGACCAACGAACTGTCTGTATATGGCATAGAGCTCATATATACTTACTCTGGGGAAACGGTATGTCATTTTTCCATGCATGCAGGTTGCCGCAAGTGGCGGAGCATGGAGGCAGACTTTTAGAGTCCCGCACATGGTTACCAACCAGCTTTACTTCTTATTCGCTAGATTTCACGGTCTTCCTGAGGACCAATCCACGTACTTACGGGTGGAAAGATATTCGCGTTCCTTTCGAAGCTTTCTTTTTGCATAGCGCGCAGGTGTACGGCATCCCGTCTACACAAAACTAAACCAAATAAGCGGCTTCGCGCGATGGTTTTGATTCGCACGCCCCGGGAATATGAAACCGCGCAACCACCAGATTTCCGAGATTTCGACAGAAGAAATGCTAATGCAGCGTAATGAGTAATTGTATATTGTATATAAGCGTTAAAATAGCTGAGAATTCAGTTTACAACGTTAAATTATTACTGTTTATTTTGCTGAGAGTTTTCAGTCTACGCGATTATCATTGCGACTGTCGTCCTTCAGCTGACAACATTGGTTTCTTTCACTCGTGTTCTGTCGCGCTCTTTCACTCGGGACTTCAGATGTCGGCGCACAGGATTTGCCACTCCTCCTCACCCACCTTTACACCCCCGCCCTACAGGGATAAGTATTCCATGGACGACCCGACTGCCAAGTCAACCGGCTGTGCTGATGGCTCTTCCAAGGAATCCAGCGTATACAGCGCTTTATGCAAGGACCTCATGAGTGATATTCAGGACGACCCCGGATCTGGTAACATCCAAGAAACAAAGAAAATGACGAAACGGTTCTGAAGGCTCTGGATCCAGGATGGCACCATCATCACCATCAACTCAATACCAACAAAGACACGGACTTACGCTTCTGGTCAAACTAGCAAATGCAAACCAACTAATAACCGAGATTAGTCCTCTTTTGCTCTCCGAAAGTCTCAACAGCATCGCACCGGCTGCAGTGGTGCAAACCAGACCCAACTACCGACTGGACATGCTCGGTCTCAACACAAGAAACATCGAATCAACAAAAGCACTGCGGAAAATGGCATCAGTTGGAGGGATGAAGGTTAGTTCATATGAGCCACATCCAGTAACAGCCATTGTTGGAGTCATCCGAGGCGTCTCCCAGGAAATTACTGATGATCAGTTGTATTTAGAAACCAAAGTCATATCCCAGTCACCCCTCCATCACCAATATCACAAGACTAGGGCAGTCAGAGGTAGGGAAGCTTGTTTTCGCCTCATAAAACGTCCATACGTATGCCGCTGTGGAGGTTTAAAATCTGCCCCTACATGGAGAAACCGCGACATTGCCCAAGCTGTCGCTGTTTTGGCCATGTAGCCAGTACGTGCACTAAACCCGAGTGCTGCAGCCGCTGTGGAGGTGATCATGAGCACCTCGCATATAAGGCAGACGCACCAAGATGGGTAGACTGCAAGAGATACCATAGCTCAACTTCACGTTATTGCCCAATATTCAAGGACGAGAGTGTAATATCTAAATACCGTAGCGCAAATAAGGTCGATTATGTATCGGCGAGAGCAGCGGTAAAGCCACATAAAAGACACCATCGTACAGAGAAGCACGGCTATATTTTGGTAAATGTGCAGCTGTGGGCCATGGCGAGTAACTCCGAAATTCCTCCGAAGTCGCCGTGACTACGGAAGAATCATCACCACCTCAGCAAGACTTATCGTCACCAGCGCAGCTCGACATTGACCCCAAGCTTCCAGGCCCAGAACGACGGCAGCCGAGTGATCTCCTCGCCGTATACAGCGACTACTTTATGACGTGGTCGAAGGTGCTCCAAACCACCGTTGCGAAGCATCGCATTGTTACCGAGGACGACGCGCTCCCTGTGCATTGATCGCCATACCAAGTCTACGTAAAGGAAAGGGAGGTCATCCAGAAGCAAGTGCAAGAAATGCTAAACCACGACATAATCCAGCCTTCCAGCTGTCCATGGGCATCTCCGGTCGTACTGGTTAAGAAGGACGGAACGCTTAGGTTTTGCGTGGACTACCGACAGCCGAATGCGCTAACCAAGAAAGACGCCTACCCACTCCCCGCATAGACGACACGCTAGACCGGTTGCGCCACTCTCGATATTTTTCATCGATGGACCTGAAGAGCGGCTACTGGCAAATCGAAGTCGACGAACGGGATCGAGAAAAGACCGCTTCCGTCACGCCAGACGGACTTCACGAGTTCAAGGTGATGCCTTTTGGACTATGCACGGCGCCAGCAACTTTCCAGCGTGTCATGGACACAGTACTGGCTGTGCTGAAGTGGCAGAGCTATCTCGTCTACCTTGACGACGTCGTAGTGTTTTCAAGCGACTTCGACGAGCACTTGCGACGACTCCGAGCTGTTCTCCAGGCCATACAGACCGCCGGGCTCACCCTCAAGCCATCGAAGTGTCGGTTCACCTATGATGAACTGAAGTTCCTAGGCCACGTGGTTAGTAACAAAGGAGTCCGCCCTGATCCCGAGAAGACTCACGCCGTCGCGGCATTTTCAGCACCCAAAGACAAGAAGGCCGCGCGAAGATTCCTTGGACTGTGTGCGTACTATCGGCGCTTCGTTCGTGATTTCGCAAGGATTTCCGCACTGCTCACAAACCTCCCAAAGGATGCCCAAAATTTCGAATGGGCCGAGGAGCAGCAGCAGGCTTTCGACGAGCTGAAATGACAACTCCAGACTCCTCCGGTGCTTGGACACTTCGATCAAGATGCGGAAACCGAGATTCATACGGACGCAAGTAACGCAGGACTTGGCGCGGTACTGGTTCAAGTTCAAGAAGGCACCAAGCGAGTCATCGCCTACGCAAGTCGGACACTGCCCAAAGCGGTGATAAATTACTCCACGACTGAAAAGGAATGCCTTGCGGTCGTCTGGGCAATCACGAAGTTTCGCCCGTACTTGTACGGGAGCCCGTTCCGCGTTGTCACGGACCACCACTCGCTCTGCTGGCTGGCGAACTTAAAGGACCCTTCAGGACGCCTCGCTCGATAGAGCCTCCGACGGCAGGAGTTTAACATGACTGTGGTCTACAAGTCATGCCGCAAGCGCAGCGACGCCGACTGCCTGTCCAAAGCCCCTGTCGAGTCATCTCTCGGTAGCAGCGACAACGATGACGACGAGTGTTTCCTAGGCGCAGTGAACACCGACGACACGGCACGACGTCAGACGGACGGTCCCGAGTTGCGCGCGCTAATCGAGCACCTTGAAGACGAGGGGGTACTATCTTTCATGTCTTCTCGAGAGCCCTGCCAACCTTCGTCCTCCGACAAGGTGTACTTTACAGGGAGAACTTTGGAGACAACAGCTCGCCATGAGCTGCTGATAATCCCCACTGACCTTAGAGAGGAGACCTTCCAAGCCTGCCACTAAGACCCGACGTCCGGACACCTTGGTCACAGCCGTACGCTGGCCCGAATTCGTGAAAGGTATTACTGGCCCAAGCTCCCGATGACCGTTCACCTCTACACACGATCGTGCCACGAGTGCCAGCGACGCAAGAAACCGCCGACGAAGCCGGCAGGTCTCCTGCAGCCAATTGCTCCCCCGACAGCACCGTTTCAGCAGATCGGAATGGATTTAGTTGGTCTTTCCCCACCATCGAGGCAAGGAAACAGATGGATAATCGTCGCCACCGATTATCTCACGCGGTACGCCGAAACGAAAGCCCTTCATTCTGGGACTGCTGTGGAAGTCGCCAAGTTTTTCATCGAGTTCATCGTGCTCCGGCACGGCGCTCCGAAGTTCTGATCTCAGATCGAAGATCATCATTCATGGCCCAACTGGCGCAACAAATCCTTCGCCTCAGCCACACCAGCCATCGTCGCACTACTGCGTACAACCCGCAGGCCAATGGGCTGACGGAGAGACTAAACGAGACCATTGCCGACATGATCTCCTTGTACGTCGACGTGGAGTTCAAGACATGGGACGAGGTGTTGCCGTACGTCACATTTGCCTACAACACGGCCGTACAAGAGACCACCGGGGTAACACCCTTTCAACTAGTGCATGGTCGCAAGGTAACGACAATGCTGAACGCAATGTTACCCCACGAACCGGCTGTCGACGGAAGCGACGACGCCCGGGTGGTTGCCCAACGAGCAGAAGAAGACCGTCAGCTCGCCATACTTCGGACTAAAGCCCAAAAACGTGTTGACACTGGCCGCCACAACCTTCGTCGTCAGGACGTCCATTTCCAGCCCGGAGACAGGGTGTGGGTGTGGACACCGATTCGCCACCGAGGTCTCAGCGAGAAATTCCTGAAGTGCTACTTTGGACCCCACAAAGTGCTTCATCGAATCGGGGCTCTGAACTACCTGGTGATGCTCGACGGAACACCGACTTCATCACGCCGCCCTCCACGACCGGAAGTCATCCACGTAGTACGCCTCAAGCCGTACTAAGATCGACAGGACTGTGAATTGTGTTTCGTAACACCCTCGGTAGGATTGTGTTGTACAACTCTACGTAGTTTGTCATTATTTTTGTCTGTTTGCTGTTTTGTTTCCCAGAACGTCGCATCGAGACGATGCGCTTTTAAAGGAGGGGGAATGCCACGCGCGTCGCTAAGCGAGCGCGTGCGTGGCCGAATGGTTACCGGGCTTGACTGTTGCGCGAACGGCTTACAGGTTCGATTCCTGTTAGCGGACTGCATTTTTATTTATTTATTTGTTCAACTTGGCGTTCTCGTGAGTTCGAGAACATTCTCGTCTGATCGAGTTCCGAACGTTCGACGCGCCGAATGTTCCAGAGACACACGTGGGTACAAAAGCTGCTCCGCGTGGCGAGCCGGGGTCAGTTTCGCCCCAGTGTTCAACTCTGCTGTCACGCTGACTTCGACGCCCGCGACGCTCTGCTTTCTCCTGCTCCGTTTTTTTTTTTTTTTTTTTTGGTGGGGGGGGGGGGGGGGGGCACAAGTTTGCTTCATTAAACGTTTCAGTTTCCCTAGTTATTCTTTGTTTCACCTTGTCATTCGGGGCAATATTAGGAAGGACAACGTCATTCAGGAGGCTGCAAGGAAGAAAGTCCCACCTCTCGAAAGTGACGTAAAATTCCCAGTACTGGTCAAGCAACCATCTACAACATTGGGTGCGCCGACTCAACGACCGAACTCTTCACAACAATAGAGACAAAATACTAGAAAGCATGCTCCAAGTGGAACACCCTGGAAAAGACAAACAAAATGATAGGCCATTCGAAAAGGCCTCTAACTCTAATGTTCTACCTGAGTCTCAAGTACCGGGCAACGCCTTCTGCATATTTGCATCTTTGGTCGCTTTGGTGCGCCATTTTATCTTTTCCATGGAATCTCCATTAGCGCATTCATTTGTAAAAATTATCGATATCACGTTAGCTCTCGTTTCGTCCTGGTGCGAGTAGGTCATCCTTCTCTGAAGGTTAAGTTATTTAACAACAGAAGAAGTAGGTACTAAAACAACTATCTTTCAACGGAACGCCTGTGGCCATAGCTGTGGCTTATGTAGCCGTTTTCCGAGCTTCCGTCACTTCATTTACAAGTATAAATTTCCAATATTTGCCATCTCCGAGTCTCGACTTACCAGCACACTACGCTTATAGGGATATGAAATATTTCATTCCCCGAGAGGGATAGAGTCAAGCAGAGTTATCCTTTCAATACGGAAGAACGATGTATGTAGCGCACACTGACATCACACGCTACGAATGAAAATGTTGTCGCAACAATTCTTCCCGATAATACTTCCATCACGGTGATTGCTGCTTATATAAAACCAAGGGCGCGACTTGACAAGAACTTGTTTGACACAATCATTACGAGTACTCCACCGCCAGACATACTAACTGAAGACTGCAATGCGCTCCACCCCTTATGAGGGGCCAAAACGACCAACGTCGGATGAAGAGCTATTGTAAATGTTCTTCAACAGCATAGCCTACCCATTCTTAACAACGGCAACCCTACATTGTTTTTAGAGAAAGTCCTGTCAGCAGCTGTCTCGACATTACACTATCATCATCATCATCGGGGCGCACTCCTAAATGGTTCACAGATATAGACACATGGGAGTGGTCATTTTCCCACCTACACTCTAATATATGGGTTCCAATCATTGATTTCACGAAACAAGTTCCTGAATTTTAACAGACCGATGCTAAGCTCAGGGAATATTTCGTAGAGCTTAAGAAACTCGAGACGAACTTTCAGTCCCGATTCAAAGATATGCACCAACTCAAGCCCTGTTTCGTGCTTCTGATGAATTGTTTTATGGTTGATGTGTTGATTGTCGACTGTCCAACTATGGTAAGCTTGACAGGAGATGTAGGAGCCTTCGATCTGGAACTGCTTGAACTACAAGAGGAAAGACATTCCTGCGGTCTCAGGAAATTGCAGTATCCTGGCGGCAAATTTCAGAAGCAAGGTATCCCCACGTCAAGTTCGCCTTCATCGGTTGAAACGACCATCATTTATTATGTGAGCGCACCATTCATGACAAGGAACGAGCTACCATGGTTCAAGCAGCAAATCTTTACGGACAGCCATTATCCCTTCAATGGGTCCTCGGCTCATGGCAAACCTACCGAAAAGCTGAGATGGCTATCACTACACTGACTAAATATTTAAAGGCAACGCGGCTAGATAGGACATCTTGAATATAGAAAGACATGGGGCGGGAGGTGGGGGGGAATGAACATAGATTATGTGCCTATTTCTCTTCTTTTCTTTTTTTTTCTTTTTTTCCTCTGCTTCTTCATCTATGGAACACATATGTTCTACTTTTTTTTAATGACTGATGTTTTGTGCAACTCACTTTATTTTATGTCTATTAGTTTACTTGTGTTTATGAGTTCGTATTTTTTATTCCTCTTTGTACTTATTTGTTTTTTATTTATCCCTCCTCCCCCTTCCCCAGTACGACCTAGCGACCCAGCATCATTAAGCTTGGTTAACCTCTTCTTCTTTCAATAAACCTTTTTTTTTTCTCTCTCTCTCTCTTTACGACGGCATGCGGAGGGTAGTGGCTTTATGAACAGTTTTGTGCTCCTGGGAAAGAGGATATTCCAAACTTGCATACGAATGTAGCATATCTCAATCCCATCACTGAAGAAAAAAAGTTACAGCCTAGGAGGCAAAAGTCATTGATCACCCCTCCTAATTCGATCAGGCTTTGTGATCGCTCTTAATATATTTGTTTTCTTTACAAAACTAAGATTGTTAAATTTAGTGGAACGTTTTTCCTATGAGGCTGCCTCTGAGTCACTCAGATATGCAGTAATGGCTGTTAATGTTTTTTAATCCTTCCTAGCTTGGGAGTCTTGATAGAAAAGATTGCAGGAATTTGAAGGTCAATGAGCTAAGTTAAGCTGTTGACTGCCTGAAGTGTTTTGTTTCCCAAATAAGGACTCCTACAATCCCGGCTCGTCAGAGCGGTTTCGCGACCGAGTTCGGGTTCAGGGGAGAAAAACAGAAACGTCAAGGGGCGACGTCACTGACGTCATTCAACTATTTGCGTTTTTATAAATGATGACAGCGGACCTGACCTTTTTAAATGAGATTATTGGAAAAGGAAGCAGCTCCACGCGTCGGGGACAGGCGTGTCGACAACGGCGTGACGCCATCGGGGCAGTATCGTCGCGACATCCAAGATATAATTTATACCAGTTTATTCTTTGTTCTTTTTTTTTGTGTGTGTGTAAATACCTGGCTAATCTTTCAACAATAAAGTGGCCCGTAGTTTTAAAACAAAGAAAACCTCTGAAGTAAAAAAAAAATCGCGCAGACTTGATCATGCTGACAGAGACAGGGGAGAGCAGAGAATGTGTTGAGCGCGATCTACCATCTCGCATAAACTCCTCTTATAAATTGACACCGTTGGACTTGAGGTCACGTGACGTGGTTACGTTACGTCGATTCCCTGCTAATTTAGCGCGGCAATGACGCCCTACGACGAAACTTTTCTCTGTAGATTTTACGGTGAAAATGGACGTTGACGGGGTCAGGTGACGTCGATTTCCTCATAAATTTGGTGGGGAAATTACGCCACGTAACATTGATTTACCCGCTAAATCTAGTGGGGGATTTGACGTCATGGTTCTTCGTGGCGGTTTCTTCCTGTTATTCAACTGATAAGACATATTTTGTATTGCAATTGGCAGGGACCACGGATGGGCAAAATACTTGAAAAATGTACAAATACAAGATACTTTGAAAAATGTATTTCATTAAACATTCAATTGCACGTCATATGAAAATATTTATATACAAGATACAAATACAACGAGAGTATTTTATCACCTTCAAATACTATTGCAATTACATTTTGCGCTTAGAGTCTGACATCTTACAACTAAATTTAACACATAATAAGAAAAAATACAGCGCAAAAAAAGTGAAGCCAAGAATCAACCATTTTAAAAGCTTTAAATCTTTAAAAAATTGTGCCAAGTTAGGCAGGTACAATGTCAAGAAAAACAATGCATTGGGTGTAAGTTTAATTTCGGAGGCCCAGTCAAATCAACAAAGCCCTTTCTTTGAAAAAAAGTTAGTAATTATACAATTAACCAACCGCTTAAATATTGCTTTGTGGAAGACGTCAAGGTCGTTTGACAATTGTGGTGGAAAGATGTGAGACCTTTGTTATCTTTTGGCTTTCGAGATCGGGAAGGTGCTGTGGTGAAGTTTGTGGAGTGTATATAAGAAGGTGACCAAATAAACTTGTCTTTAGCTGTGTTAGAGACGTGTCCTCGACTGTTCATTTTTCTTCTACTTCGAAACTTTCCTCTTTTCCTGCCTCAGTCTCGGGCTAAGAACAAAATGGTTAACATCCACCAGCTCGCCTGCGCAATCACTACATTATCATCGCTTAAATAGGCCGTTAAACGATCTTTCTAATTTCACTAGAAACTACTCCGAACCACTCCCCAACGTTAATAACCGAGTAAACTTTCCTTCGTTTTTCTATCTAAGCAGTGGCAGTCACCAACTAAATTTGAGAAATATGAATATCGTTCATCCCCTCAACTTTTAACCAGTACGAGCGGCCACGTGGCCTACGCCTATTCTGTGCCGCCAACGTTAATACTAGCAACGCGCTGGAGTCGGCAACGCACAAAAAGCGTGCTCAGATCCAGGCATTATAGGGTACGGCTACGCTCTTATTCTCATCCCCGCAGTGTTTGGACACCAGCCGCTAACCGAGTGCCCTTCGAGACATTGATTGTTACGAGCCGCAATTGCACGCGGTTCCCGTGTCCAATTCATGAACCGTGCCCGACTCTCGTCAGGCGGGTGGTTTCAATCCCACAATTACGTCATCATGCTTTGCGAGAGCAAGACTGAAAGAAATAGTCCACTTTTATCCTCGCAATTTCGCCGCGATCAAGAATCTTCTGAATCAGTGGCGGTCCGTGCGAGTATACTGTGGCCAGAGTACGACCAGTACACTTCTGTAAAGTCATGAACACTCCAACCCGATACCGTTTCATGACCCCTTTGATGCATTTCTTGTTCTTCTCTTTTTATTGGATTCTATGTGTGTGCGCGAAGCGCGGCAAATTTTATACTTTTGCGTACAATCCCGCCGCGAAGAGCGCCCCTAAATAGCATTGTGTTACGAAGCACAATACCCGAAATTGTATTTAGGCAGTATCTTAAATACAAGTATTCTGAATACTATATTTTCAATATTTAAATACGATTGACAAATACATTTCCTAATATATGAATGAATATAAATATATTTAAGATGTTTGCGTGTATTTTTATTTCGCTTATTTCTTGTACTTGTACCTATTTCATTTCCATCGTGGAAAATTTTATCATAATATACTTGTATTTCATAATATTTTTTTCCAAAATATTTGAAATGCGTATTATGTACTTGATCCGGTGTAGGTAAGGTGCATCTCGAAGAGAACATGACCACACTAAACAAATAGTTGGTCTTCAATGTCAGAATGAAGGCACGGTGCCAAGGCTACAAGTGTGCACCCTACAAAGAAGGGTGTTCATACGTGAAAAGAAGGTGAGACAGCTATTCGTATTAAGAGGGCAAGTGATCTTGCGAAAATTAAATAGACTGGCTATGTTAGGGAACCTTCTTTCTTTTCAGTTATAGCTAAGTACCCTTGTCCCACTAGAGATAACCGATATGATTGCGACTACTTCAGCATCTCTACTTTTAATCAACACTTTCATAACAAGGAAGGAGAGTTTAGTATGATTTATTTTATTACAAGAACTGTAAAACTCTCGAAACATTTTTAGTCGTTATGTTTTATTTTGTGTGTGTGTGTGTGCGTGTGTGTGTGTGTGTGTGTGTGTGTGTGTGTGTGTGTGTGTGTGTGTGTGTGTGTTTGTGTTTGTGATCATGTTCACCGAGGCATTGCTTACAGAAAGTGACCGAGAACCGAATTTTGAAGGCTATAAATGAGAAAGTTTAACGCGGACGCAAAAACGAGGAGGAGGCATTGCAATTTATGTTAAGGATAATATCCTCTACCACGATGTTAAAAAAGTTTTCTGTTAATAATTGGGTTGCGTGGCTTTGTATGCGGGAAGGACAGTTGTGTATAGACCTCCAACACGTAAGAGGTGCGAGTTCTGTAATTTCCTGGAAACCCTGCTTATTTTCCTTGTTTCTTGTCAGCTCCCATTTATAATAATGGGTGACCTAAACATTGACATCAATACTGATAATACTTCCGCCACAGAACTATAAAATATAGCAGCATATGGGTGCTCAAGTGTGATGACATTACCCACCAGGATCTCTTGAAATTGCGCATCGTTACTCGAGTTATGTATATAACAAATGTGCATGATACAGACATTACAACTGTGGTTCTCTCAAGTGATATCAGTGATTACCTTCCTATCTTTTGCCGAAATGCCCTGATCATAAAAAGAGTAAAAAAAGAAAATAATTTTCCCTACTGTAAAACAAACGAGAAAAGCCTCTTCAAATTCTCCATTTTTATTGGCATTGCTGACTGGAGCAGCGTACGAGGAAACAAATCCTGCTGTTACGGCAATGAATTACTCTCGTACAATCAACAAAATTGAATAAAAAATCAATAATGCCGTGAATAATTGATAACCTAAAAAATAAAATATGAAACGACTTTTTTAAACACGCGAGAACAAAAAAAATCTCTGAACCGGTTTAGACAAGGTAAAAACTAATTTACAGCAGAAGTTTGTGTTTGTCCGTCCCTTCTCATTTTCTTCCTCAAGTTTAATAAAAAAGCAAACGTGAATATAGTCAGAATATGTTCAGCAATATAAAATACAACTTGATGGAAATCTGAAACGCGGTCAATGATATCCCCGGTAAAAAGGGGTCTCTTGCTTGTATAAACGAGATGGTTTTCAAAAACGATAAAAGTTATCGGTAAAAATCTTACAAACATTATGAACTCACATTTTGTTAGTGTTGGTGAATATAACAAAAAGATAATTGGGAAAATTTTTTCATGGACAAAATAAAGCTTTTGATTAATTATATAATGTTCAAGCAAACTACGCCAATCGAAAATGATAAATCGATTAAAACTTTAAAAAAATAATGTTGCAGCAGGTATTGACGAAATTAGGTCAGTCCCAGCAAAGCACGATTCATGTATACGCTCTGCCACATCCTTTCCAATGTTGTAAACATCATATTACAGACAGGAATATTCCGAAACGAGTTAAAAATTGCCAGAGTTAGCCCAATATATAATAGCTGTGAAACAAACAGCCCGTACAATTATAGACCAATAGCAGCACTGCAAATTTTATCAAAATATGGAAATACTAATCAACGCTAGAGTGGGGGAGCTTTTATGCAAACATAATATAATAAGGCGCCAATATGGTTTTCAAAAAAACAAAGCCTCAGAACAAGCATTACTCCACACAAAAGATAAAATAATTCAAAACACTGAAAATACATCTTTCACACTGGGTTTATTTCTAAGCTTCGCGAGGGCCTTCAATACGATACAGCGCGATCTTTTATTGATTATAAACTTCAATATCATGGGGTAGGCTATTTTGTTATAAAGTTTATTGGAAGGAATTTAAAATATCGATATCATTATGTGTGCATGAGCAACGTAGCCTATGATATGTTAGAAATACTATCCACGGTGTACCCCGAGGTTCAATTCTAGATCGTTCATTGTTCATAGTGTACGTTATTGACATTACAGCCATACAATACTCCCCAGAATTATACATGTACGCAGTTAATACTGATTCTTTAAGGCACAATCTAAAGGTACACTAGAAACAACGGCAAATAGATACCTAGTTCGCCTATCTAGACGGTTAAACCACAACAAACTACAGCTTAATGCTAAAAACTCAATACATGATATTTCGTCCAATTAACAAGTAATTAAGATAAATCTTCCATGCGTATTAATCTTTATGGAGTATCTTTGGAACGGGTCAAGGAGCTAAATGTCTTAGGCATATTGAATAACAATGGCTTTGTATATAACAAAAACTGCTCTGAATTATCAAAGGCAATAGGATGTATATACTACAGAATTCATAAACTTCCCAGTGGCAAGTGATATCGTTTTTGAATAAAGCAGTAAATATTAGAGTGTGATTTAAGGAAAAAAAGTGCGCGTCTTTAGTATATTTGTCTGTATTGTTTCGAACAGATCTAATGTTGTACAAGATATTTCATAATTTCAACTTCGTGAGGTAATTTCGACGCTGTTGTGTTCCAACACTCACCTGTAAGGGGAGGTAGAGGCCTGGTCAAGCTGCAATACCAGCTTTTTGCTCTACTCCCCCCCCCCCCCCCCCCCCCCCATTTTCGCCCCAGCCCCTACCTCTTCAAAGCCCTATTATGCATAGAATACACTACTTAAAGAGAGAATGATCAGATTCTTCTAGAAGTCATTAAATAGTCCTTTTGAAGAGTGAAGCACACATTGGTCTACCCCCCGATTGCCATCACACCCCCTACAAAATTACCATGCACTACTGAGACTATCGGCATGTGGCGACTGCATTAGGAGACACCATTAAGGCGCACGTAAAAAGTCGACCAGCTGGCGCAGTGGAAGAGCATCGTGGGCTGTGGCCCCGAAAGGTTTCGGGTCAAATTCCTGGTGGGGGATGAGTGTGTTTATTGGTTTTATTCTGAGTATGTGGTGGCGCATATTGTTTAGCTTATGTTGCCTTGATAACCAGACCCGTTTTGCTGACATGCCCTGCCTGGGGCACGGATGGATAAATTTTTCTGAGTAGGGTGTTTCGTTACAAAGCCTTTCATCTTTCAAGCGGTTCACGAGAATGACAGTGGTCAGAACTTCATCGGCTTCTCAAGGGCTCGCTGAATTGTTGGTGCTCGGTTGCATATAAAGCAAAGGCAAATTCTCAAGACATCCGAAATTTTTTAGAAAAAAAAAGGACCGGTAACGGACGACTCTTCGGCACCTTGTGGGGTGTCTGGGTGCGATACTACCTAGAAGAGAAGGCCCGAGCGTGACGTCCTCGTTCGGGGATTTCCGAAGCGCCGCAAGCGGCAAATAACGTTGCAGGCAGATGAGATGCGCGCGCCCGTCTTGATGCAATACCACTTGATGTCGCCGCGTTTTTAGCATCGCATATACGTTCCGAGACGCGAAACCCCGAGACGCGCCCAGCCACACGCGAGCAAGACAGCGCTGCGAAGATCCCCCCCGGGCGGTCCGAAGAAGCGCGGACCTTCTTCTTGTAGGCCTTGTCTTCTATAGGTTGTACAGTTAAATGCCGCAGCCGCCTTGCAGGGTGGGAACAGCTTTTTATTTGCACCGCGCAACTGACGTGTTTCTTTCTTTTGGTTAAAAGGCGTTTTGAAAAGCGTGTCTAAGCATAAAAATGTAATACGCAATGAAAGCTGTACGAGTGTAACATGCACGGATTTCGACGGTGTGTATGTGCACGTGACGGGTCATCTTCATGCCGCGCTGTGCACGCGACGAACTGTGTGTGTGCGCGCGCGTCATCCTCGTGGCGAGTGCCACGTGCCCTCCATCAAGAAAGAAAAAAGGGAAGGAAGGCGGAGAACAGAAAATGGGAGTGTGTTCGAGCGGGCAGACCAGCGTGTGGAAGGGAAGCGCCGGGCATCCAGACCCGGGTTCTTCAAGGCTTCCACCTGGCCTGACCTCCGGCTCCCGCGAAGCCTTCACCCCAGTTGAAAGCAGGTGCACGTGTTGTGGAGAACACGTAAAGACCACAGCGGCCCCGTCTATTCCAACACGCCACCCCAGACGCCGATGCCGTGCCAACGCCGCCTCCGACCCACCGGCTTCAAGCTGAACCCTGGGGTTTCCGGTACATGCTCTGTCGCCGAATCATCGCACAACACCTCGCAAGACCCAACGCCAAGAAACAGGAAAGCGATAAGTTGTTACAGTGAACTTTCGGGTTGCCTTTAGCGAGCAGCATTGAAACGGTGTGCCGGCATTGCGAGAACAATCTGTCAAACGTGCATCCCTGTAACTATTTCCCCAAAGTCATACAATTCGTTGTTTTTTGTGTGTAAATTTAATTAGTGTGTTTTCATCTTGGCATGTTGTTTTCTAATATAACACTGTTTTCTACTTCAAACGGTCTCGTCTTTCTTAATTCACGTACCTGATACAGATGATTCTTCACAACGAGGTAATGTCACTGGTGGCGAGAACATATTATCACGAAAAGTGGCCAATGTTATTTATGACTCACTCTCCGCCCTCTATGGAGGGACGTTGTATCGAAGCAACTTCGCCTCCCCTATAGGGAGTTGCCCTCTAGACACTCTATATAGAGTGCTTATAGATGTAGTCCTGGGTAGTATCGCGATACCGTAACTCGTCACTTTTTCTTGTAACTTTTAACTGCAACTCGTTACGTTTTTTGAAGTAACTGTAACAATAACGCAAATACTTATTGAAAAAATAACCAAGAAGTATCTGCAAAGATGCATATACTTTTAAGCAAAAATAAATTACCCTATTTCGTGAACACTCGGCGGGTTCGTCCATGTGCGGAGGTTCGGCCCCGCATTAGACACGACAAAATATATCAAGAACTCAAAACGCTTATCGACGGAGCGAAGAGCCGATGCAGAGGGCAGACGTTTTTCTACTTGTTCATCCTTTTTCATCGCGCGGAAAAACGCATTTAGCATTTGCTTTATTTCAACTTTTTTTCTTCGTGGCTCTCTCTCTCCCACCTTCACCCTTTCCGACCTCATCGGACACCCCGCCTCTTCAGCCAAGCGACAGAGCCACCTTACGGAAGCACGTGAACTGTTTAACACCGAACGACAGCCTCGGTCGTCGGTTCCGCAGTAGTCGCATCGCTAGCTTTCTTTGCAAACCTTTCTTTTCCTTGTTCGATGCTACGGTTTTTTCCACTTTATTCAGTTCCAAATGGTCTTTTAGCCTTCTGCTCCCCTCCTTATTATTGTAATGAACCCGTCTGTTTATCGGTATCTCCCTCTCCTGTCAGCCGAGCAAGGGCAATAAGAGAGCTCCTAAGAGAAAGAGGAAGGAAGAGAGACGTCGCAAGAAAGAAGGAAAATAGTTGGATCGTAGTTAACCGTTGTCGCTCAAACGAGAGGCTGTCATGAGTGACGAACGGCAAGTATTACCGTGGGCCGGCAATGAACTTCATTTTGACCTCGTCGAATATACTGGCAATAACTTCACTGCTCGCTGTAAACACTGCAAAAAAAAAAAAAGTATACGCAGCCGGGAGGCCCTCTCTCTCCAACCTCCGCAAGCACATCGGGGTGAGTTTCGACTTTCATTTCTGGACACTACCGCTAGGCATGCAGAAACGACGGAAGGCTGAAACCTCGACAGCGCTATCCAGCCTCAACAACTTTCCCCCCATTCGGAAAGTTCTGAGAGCGCAGCTCTGCGGCGCTCGTTTCCGCGTATAGCGGCGTCGGCGTCGCCGTCGGCGTAACCGCGCGAGTGGAATTATGGGACGTCACAGACCTATACACCAATTCGATTCCCAGCTAAATTTAGCGAAAAAACTGAATTGGTGTTTAGGTCTGTGATGTACCATAATGCAACATTACGCATTCAGTTTCCCCGCTAAATTTAGCGGCAAAACTGACGTCACATGACCTCAACGCCAATTCAGCTTTCCCACTAAATTTAGCGGGGAATTGAATTGCTGTTGAGGTCATGTGGCGTCAGTTTTTCCGCTAAATCTGGTGGGGAAACTGAATTGGTGTTGAGGTCACGTGACGTCAATTTTCCCGCTAAATCTGGTGGGGAAACTGAATTTGTTCATAGTTGGCGTGACACGAAGTTATGTGACGCCAGTTCTCCCGCTAAATTTAGCGGGAAAACTGAATTGGTGTTGAGCGCACGTGGCGACAATTTTCCAGCTAAATTTTGCGGGGAAACTGTGACGATAGGCCACGGCTTCGCTAGATGCGGCTTCACGAAATCCGGACAAAAATGTTTCACGTTGAAACAAGCACCACGCGCGCTGCATTATGGGGCTCCCACCGTACCTCCTCGTCCTCCCTAGCCTACCCTCAAACAAAACAAAAAATATCATATATATATATATATATATATATATATATATATATATATCAAATTCTCTACCGCGGTCTGTCGCAAAATCAACATAGCCCAAGAGCTGCGCTCTAATGCTCTAATTTCGCATTACAGAGAAGCGTAAACGTGTAACTTTCTTTACGCCTCGATACTGCTTTGCAGTTAAGTGCACCCGTTGAGCGCCTTTTTAGCAAGGAAAGGGATGTGCAACAAAAGGGGAAAGTTAGGTGATGACAACTTTGAAAAGCAGTTGCTGCTGAGTACCATGAACTAAATCATTTATTATTTAGTCCATCTTCATCGAAGCAGCAAACGCTTTGATTCAACAAAGTCGTGCGACGGTAATAATATATATCTCAAAATGTGAAATGAGAGTTTTGTGTGAGTTCCAAATAAATACACGTTGTTGTCATTGTGTGTTGGCATCAATGCATTCATAGTTAAATTTAAAAAAAAAAACGAAAGTATTTTGAAAGTAATTGTCGCGGTAACGCGTTACTTTTCTTTGTAAGTAACTGTAACTTTAACTTAACTACAATTGTGAGAAACTATATTTCACTGTAACCAATCGCTTTTTAAAAACAACTTACTCAAGACTGCCTAGATGCGTGTCGGACGTAGAACGGAGACAACCCTCTTTTTTAGATACAGTAGCACACGCGCGTGTCACAGCAAAACTTGTTAAATAACTGAGGCTAAAATGGCTTCAAATTTTAGTGTCCATAACTAGGCGCTCGCGCCGTAAGACGCCCGTGCCTACGAAGTCATTAGCCTCTCTCGGCGCTTTCTACAGACGACCTCGACGATAAAGTGCCTTTATTCATTGAGGACTCATGCTACCGAGACGGCGTCCATCGGCGCACTCAAGAACCACGATGTGAGATGCAAGGTTAATTCGCATTGTACAACATCGGACTAGCCTTAACCGATTCAGCGCCTCGGTTGCCACATTTCCCGGGAAGCGTCAAAATATGACTGCAAACTGTTCGAGTGCAACTATCGCTCATGTTCAAGAAGGTTCGAGTGATAAAAAAAAATCAATAAAGGAACATTTTCGTAATGAAAACTTTGGAAGAAAGTAACGCGAAAAGTAATTGGTCACTTTCCAGAATTGTTTTAGAATTGCTTTGGGGCGGCTGTAAATAATTACTGTGAATTACCTTTTCCGATAAAATAATTATTAATCAGTCACTTTTTTTGCGGTAAAGCGTACAAGTGTGTGTGTCATGGCGGTAAATTGCACTATTCATTGAGTCGTGCTACAAATAAAAATAAGCAATTACACGGAGCAAAGCTTCGCTGCTGGAACGAAGGAAATAAGGAAAAAATTCAAAAAGATTGAGAGCAAAGTTCGTTTCTGTCCCGATTTTTCTAATAGAGAAAGAAGTCGGGACAGAAGAACACACACGCTGACAGCCCGTCAATATTTTTATTCAAATGTTTATAATCGCTTCTTTTTCTATTTGACAGGTATTGTTTTGCAGCAACAGCAACAAAAAAGCTTTTTAGCAGTTTTGGTTTAATCAGCAAGAAGCGTTTGCCCCCGTGTCGACTTGCCGACATCAAGTCGTGCTGCACATAGACGTGAAATTTATTAATTCGTTTTATCACTATTGAGCTGTCTCAACCTTGCTGCCGTTTATTTATGCAAAGACGTGACGCTCTCGCATTTGCCGTGAATGTTAAAACTGACCTCGGGCCGCCACCCGCCAAAACAGGTGCAGCCCATATTTCACTACTGCGAACCAGATTCCAATGAACCGGTGAACGGCACATGGGACTGTGGCTTTGTTCCGCTTCGGGTTAAATATCGTATGTTCAGTATTCGTTTAAGTTTATTCCGGTTCCTTAAAAATTGTTTCGATCAGGTTTTCGATTGGGGTTCGGGTTCGCCAGCTTGCTCAACATCCCTAAAACCCTCTACAGCGTCTGTCCCTGTTCTTTCTCTTCAACTGCAGAAAAATGTATTCCTTCTGCCCCGTCTCGGCTCAAAATCATATCGCTTCCAGACATTTGTCCGTTCATTCGTCTGTACATACCCCATGACAGAGCATGTCGGAACAACCGGTTTGGTTGTCATTGAGTGTCAAGTCGTAATGTAACGTGATACCACGTCACGCGACTTGACTCCGTGACGTGACGTCATGATATGACGTGACACCACGACTTGAAACCGCGACGACATGTCAAGTGACACCGCTTCTTTGCATCACAACGCCACGTGACGTTTAATGTCCTCTAAATAAATTTATATTCCATGTATATAGGACTTGGGGCACCAGGAGGAAAGTGCTCATATTACTAATATCGAGGAGACTTGGGGAAGTTCACGGTGTGACCGAACTGTGACGTCACTACCGTCTACTTCGCAATAAACTTTCGTCAAATTCAAGGCTCCTCGACCGGTAACCAAACCCGACAACCGAGAAAACACAGGCCCATACAAACTGCACAATTTCACTAATGTACAACCACCGCTCGGAAGATTCCCTCTTTTGGAGCCTCAATCCGTGTGCGCCGATGGCCCGGAGTCGGTGTCATGGTTCATTGCCTGCGCTCGGAGACTCGAGAAGTCGACGGCGATAGTTGGCTAACGCCGCGCGTGAGTAGGATGTTCGAGTTGCCAGAGCCCAAACGACGATTCTTTTTTTCCCACAGTGACGCAAACACCGCGGGGGAGAGGCTCGCCCGTAGGCTCTGGAACAAAGCCCACCCGTGCAGAATATACATGCTCAGTGACGTGCCGACCAAGCTCAAGGCTAGAAGGGCTGCGCAGGAAAAGCTCTATTAGGTTTGTTCGTTCGGACGCAAATCTATTGCGCAAGGCGTCTGTAACACCCTCGAACCAAATTTCGATTTCTTCCAGGGAAGCGTCTGCCGCCGCTAAGAGAGTGACCTCCTAGGAGTCAGTTCAATGCCGAGACGCCCGTTCGCCTGCGATCCAATTCTTTTTCCACGACGGTCGTGAAGGGTGGATTCCAAGGCACAGTATTGGATTGCCAGCTGAAAGGTATCGTCAGCTGAATATTGCTTCCTTTGTTATCTGCCTAGGATATAAGTAAAGATAGCCATGGCTCGTTAACATGGGTCCGGTTAATATGGATATCTCATTATAAGACAAAATTTTCCGGGACGAACCGGATAAATGCATGCATATGTTTGTCCTTTATTGACAACTTACTTTATAAACAATTATTTTTTGAGGGGGAGGGGGTGTAAATATCGGGATATTCATAAAATCTACTCGTATTGAGTGCACCTTGAAATTGAGACAGTAATGTTTTCCTTATATGAACTGCACTCAACACGAGTAGGTTTTAATGCATTATCCGTGGGATCTTTGTAGCAACACCATTTATGTGAAGGTTAATCGAACTGTAACTAAGTACAGCTACGTTTTACTTCGTAAAAAGTTAACGAAGTATGTTACTCGCTTGTTCGGAACATAAAACGCTCAAAAGGAACTTTACATAACACGCTCAAGAGGAACGTGTTATTTAAGTTCCGAGTTATCTCATTACTTTCTGGTTATTTATTATTCCACAAAGCAGTTGCAAGTTCTCTCATTTTATACTGTTCCTTTTCAAGGCGCCGTATCACCGAAAAGCAGTAGCTTCCCTTCAAAATTGTTACTGATGTATCGTCGCTTCTTTCTTTTTTTTTTTCGGCGACACTAAGTTTGCTTTTTACCAACACAACAAGTTGATAGGAAGAATCACTTTGAAAACACGTTTTAGCAACTTGTTGCTTCTTAGCGGGGATGGGAACGCAATCTTGGTCTCATGACTACACCACGGGCAGTCACTTGCAAACGCTGAGTCTATTGTTTCTCAATTACATGCTGGCCAGTCAAGCATCATGAGCCAGTTGAAAGAAACTGAACTACGAACAGACACGAACACATGACTTGATGTCTGCCCTGACAACGTGCGTCGGGATTATTGAGGGTGACCTCGTAATTTCTAAATCAAAACTGAACTCGGCGGAAAAACCGGAAGGAAAACCTGAATCTGCTCTTTCAGAAATAGCATCCCTGAAGCGGCGTTCTGATGACACAGAAAATCTTCACAACGTTCAAATCTGATCTTTCTAGGCTTAAAAGATACGGTTAAAGAAACTTGGACATAATCCGAAAAACTGGTATCGGATTTGTGCTCCGATAAACTGGGGCTACAAACTAACCCCGCTACTATCGACCAGGCTTACCGCATTGGGAAGTTCAATCCAGCTAAAAACAGACCTGTTGTTGTAAGGTTTTCCCAATTTAAACAGAAGGATTCAGTGCTGGGGTCGGCCTTCAAACCCACAAAATGTTCATTTTTCAAAAAAGAGCTGGATTCCTGGAGTTTGCCCGCGCACAAGGAAATCGCTTCCATCTTCGTGTGCATAAGGTATATCGGTAAAAAGCAATTTCTTTTTGATTATGCAACGAATCAAATTTATGAAGCCTCGACCTAACCAGGCCGAAATAATGATCCTAAATCTGCCAAATCAAAAATAAAGACAGAAAGAGATAAACAAGTGCGTAGACTTTCTACTTTTCCAAATTCCCTTTCAGTTTTTTTTTTTTTTTTTTGCAAATGTAAGAAGTGTTTTTTATAACCGCGAAAACTTGTCTTCACTCATAGACTCATCATCAAGTGACATTGTAATTTTGACAGAAATATGGTTATCAAGTGATAGTGATAGTAAAGTTTTTGGCTGTTCTTAATGATAGAAGTTTTATCATTGCCACCGAGTAATAAGCGAGGGGGTGGGGTTCTGATTGTCGTAAATAAACGTTTTGAATGTTGTCACGTGAATATTGCTCCCCCACTGGAACTTGTTTGCGTGCGCCTACAATGTGTTTATAAAAATATTCTGTGCGCCTGCCATCGTTCCCCCCAAGGCCCCTGCAAATTTTATTCCCGACTTGCACGATGCTTTGAACGCCATCTGTTCTAGGTTTCGTCTGGCGCCTGTGTTTTACTCGGTGATATTAACCTTACTTTTATTGACTGGTCGGTAGAATTTCCTACTACTTCTTGCAGCTCATCCCATTACCATGATTTCCTCAATTTGTGTGCAGATTTTTCTTTCTTAGAAGTTGTTCCTGAATTAACCCGGATTTCCGGTACAACTGCTCATGTGTTAGATCTTATACTTATCACTAACCCTAATCTCGCTTCCTCGATCACATATTTACCAGGTGTTAGTGACCATTCCATTTTGCAGTTCAACTTGTATACTACAGTATGTGCTATCAATAAAGCCACAAAACAATTCCTAGACTACAGTAACGCAAACTTTGAAGCATTTAAATAATGAGTTAGCGGGCTTCCTTGATGAGTACCTACTTGCTTCTTCAGAACGTTCCGTTTATGATAACTGGAATTTGTTTAAATAGAAGATAAACCCTTTAATTATATCGTTCATTCCATGCAGGTCCATTGTTTCTAACATATCCTCACCTTGATTTAACGTCAAACTTAAACGTCTTTCTAACAAGAAAACACGTCTTTTCCGCGCTGCAAAATTGTCTAGTTTTGATGAGCACTAGGAAGTTTACAAAAAAGCCGCAAATGCTTATAAGGCAGCCATAAACGAAGCCAAGCGAACTCTTTTTTAATGTGACCCTACCTTCTATGCTATCCAATAGTACTAAACAATTTTGAAGTGTTGTAAACGAATCAAAGAGGGCTGATATTACGCTTGCTGGCGTTCATGGTGTCGATATTCCGAGAGGCCAGTGTGCCTTTGTATCAAATAATATATTTGTTGAGGCATTTTCTAGTGACGTTGGCTCATGTTTTCCTGTGTATCCAGATTATGATTTTTCCCCGTGGATCTGCTTGTAATTGATTATGACGTAACTGGTAAACTTATTGACAAGTTGAAAATATCTTCCTCGTGTGGCATTGACAGTATTACCCCTAAATTTTTAAAGCATACTAAAATTGACATCTCCGTTTATCTTTCTAAAATTTTTGAACAATCTCTTAGTTTTTGTGTCTCGCCAAGTGACTGGAAAATAGGGAAGGTGGTTCTGCTTTACAAAAAACGTGACAAACAGTCCTCTTAACTCCTCTTAACTATCGACTCATTTCCTTAACCAGCCCGGCTTGTAAACTTTTTGAGCACATCATTTACTCTTATTTGGTGAATTTCTTATATTCTAATTCTTGTTTTTCTTCTCCTTCACAACTTTGCTTCCGCAAATCACTGTCCTGTGAAACTCAACGTCGAACTTTCACTAATGATCTATATTCCCTTCTTGACCATGCATCCCAGGTTGACTGCGTCTTCCTTGACTTTTGCAAGACGTTCGACAAAGTTTCTCACAAACTTTTAATTTTTATACTTAGTAAACTTAAGACATACCCGAATGTTCTTTCATGATTAAATGTTTCCAAACCAACCATTCTCAATTTGTTACAATCAATGAAGCTAATTCCTGTCTCGGTCCCGTCGCTTTTGGTGTTCCTCGAGGCTCAAGGGTCCGTTTCAGGGCCCCTTTCATCTCTTATTTGTATTAATGACCTACCTACCTGTGTATCATCATCCATTAGTTTATTCGCCGACGACTGCGCAATCTACCGTGAAATTACTAATGAATCTGATAAAGCACTTCTTCAAGGTGACCTATGCGTGGTATCCGACTGATGTAAAATCTGGCGAATGTATCTTATGGTAACAAATGTAAAGCTATGAAAGTGTCTCGTGGTAATAGGTCCCCATCGTCATACTCGATTTCTAGCACTCCTTTGCGGTTTGTGAATTCTTATAAGTATCGATGTAACTATTACTTCTAACATGTCATGGGAAGCTCATACTGATCACATTATCGCCAATACTAATTCTATGCTTGGGTATCTAAAGAGCAACTTCTCTTCAGCACTTATGTTTTCTAAAATTACTTTTATATAAAGCTCTAGTTCGCTCAAAGCTGAAGTATGCCGCAGCAATCTGGGATCCCGTCAAACAACGCTCGTGAATAATATCGAAGCCACGGAAAATCGTGCAGTACGTTTCATTTTCTGCAACTACCATCGCACGGCTAGTGTCTCATCAATGAAAACAACTCTATCTTTGCCTCTTCTTTCACTTCGTCGACAAATATCTAGCTTATGCCTGTTTTACAAAATTTACCATTCTAACGCTTCACTGAAGGACAGGCTATTCCTCAGCCCATATTTTATTTTTACGCGCGTCGATCATCACCTCACTGCAAAACTTCAGCATACATTGACTCCTTCATTTTTCGAACGTCCTCTGATTGGAACCACCTTCCCGCATCTTTAGTAAACATACCATCCATTGATTTATTTAGAGCGGAATTAGTTAATCATTTCAGTTAACCATTTTTGCAAATACATAATAAACTGATTTTTTTTTTTTTTTTTGCCGTAGAAATGCATAGTTGGCCTTTGCTTTTTTTGTGCGTCCTTGTTTTGCTGTTGTTCCTGTCCACTCCCCTCCATAATGCCCCCTGGGTCCTAAGAGTATTAAAATAAATAAATAAATAAATTACAGTGAAGTGCGCTTTTTGTTGTAGAAGGGTTTTATCAGCTATGTTTATGAATTCTTGCGTGATAAATAAGGTCTGTCTTGAATCAGGCTTAACGCCCTCCACAAAAGTGGGATGATGAACATATATATATACGTATATATATATATATATTATTTTATATTTAGGGGGGGGGGAGGGTGGTGTTACCAATGTAATGATTTCCTGCGCGATTAGCTTATTCGACGTGTGGCTCTACCTGGAGGCATTGAGGCTCAGTATCCAGTAAACCACCCCAGGAGACCTCGTCGTTCCGAATCTGGGCCTTAGTTTGATACCCACATATTTTGCATTCGGGTGAAGTAATTGTGCAGCGTCTAGGCCCCTCGCGTTCTGCTAAACATAAGTTCTACTGATCTGAGCTCTTGTTTTTTTTTGTTTTTTTTTTAATTGTGTAGCACGTAGGCTATTCCAGGACTCATGAGTGTTCTTTAGGGGTCAGCAGAATTTTTCAATTCCATTTAAGCCATCTTCGCGGCAGCGGCTCCTGCGCCGGTATTTTGGCGCTATTAGGTACTTGATGTGATATCTCGAAAGCCCAGTTCCTTGCTGAATAAATACGAATTCCAATCGAAGTTGGTAGCCATTATCCGTTACGTCCGTTTCAGGTAAGCCATGTATGCCAGAGATAAACTTTGCTTTCATAATGATCGCTTCTGGTTGTTGGATGTTGAGGAGGGCTACTTTAAGGCATCGAGAAAAACAATAGTGGCAATGAGTTAATTCTTGTATTCAAGAGAGAAGAGGTTAATAGCTACTATTTGCTACGGACGATCTGGAAGCCGAATTGGCTTCCAGATCGTCTATAACACTGTTCTCCCATTCAACGGAGTGGTTCTCTAAGCTCAGAGTACAAGTGTGCCTGCTAGGGTGCGACCTACGTACTTATTTTTAACCCTCCTCATTGAGTACCGAGCCTTCAACCACCTGGCAGGCCGGTAATCGGTTTTAATTTGGAGGAGTCTACCCATGTCAAATTGCCCTCCGAGAAGGGGGGAGGGGGGGAGTCGACTTAGTTTTGGGGGGGGGGGGGGGGGGGGGGGGAGGCGGCCGCCCCTGTCGTACCACCCCCTCTAGATCCGTAAATAAAGTAAAAAAATTGTAAATGCTCGAAACCGAAACCTAAACTGGACTGGGGAGGAACAAGAAACACAGAGAAGGAGAAAGATGCCAATAATTACGTG